>NC_034594.1:89133363-89151668 GCF_900095145.1 Mus pahari
GAGAGAGAGAGAGAGAGAGAGAGAGAGAGAGAGAGAGAGAGAGAGAGAGACTCAGCTTCTTGCACTGTGGCCTTTGTCAATGAACGCTGATATTTCCATAGAAAGCTACCTTATTTACAGCAGCAACTTTTCATTTTGACCAAATGCTATAAAATTCTATTCAAGCTTCAATGATCGAGACCTCAATTTAGGTCATGGAGAAACATATTTCTCTATGTAGAAATAACTCTTTCATCGAAGTGGTGCTTATTTCCAGGGTGTGATTTCAGGTTTCAAAGTCCCCAGCAGTTTGAGTTTTTTATAAGCCAGGTATTTTAATACTGCTTCTCAGTATTTTTGCACATGTAAGCTTTTGTAGCATGTCTATTTTTCTCTCCCTCACTCTTCTGTTTCCAAACAGTATATATTTGACTGGAAGCTTCAGAAAATCTGGTGCTTTACAAGGCCTTGACTCACTGATTGAGTGTCATATAGTTAATACAGACTTGTGGAGTTATTAGGGTCACAGCTTGGCCACAACTTTAACACGATAGGACCAGTCTCCTGTTTTCAACTGGCCAACTTACCAGACAAATAACAGTGACAATAGAGAAAGGATGTATATTCAATGTGATTACACTAGGAAGAAGAACTGAGTTCCAATGATCTCCCAGTCCTCTTGACACAAGGTTTAGGTTTAAATAGAGGGAAAGTGTGCAAAGCTAATCTTTCCTGGTCATGATATGGTTTCCTCCATTTTCAGTCCAGACTCTCCTGCAACATGATCTTCCAGGCTGTCAGAGCTGTGTTAAGTAAAAGAGAAGTTCCTTCTCTAGCTAGCAACAGGCTTCAGTGCTTCCCTTCTCCTAGCATAATACTCCTGAGGAAATTCCAACTTCTTTGAACTCACTGTATCAATAGTCTGATAGCCAAATGAAAGGGCTCATGTTCCTGCCAGAATGTTTACAGTGTGAATTGCTCTGTGCAATAGGACATATTGGAAGTCTGCCTGATCGTGATGGGAGCCATGACCCTAAAAGGTTGTGTCTCTGCTTGTTCATAGGGTCTTCTTTGCTGTTATTGGTAAGGCCTGTGATACTGGAGGATAAGACACATGTGGAGCTGCCTGGGATTGGCCACACCAGTGTCCCTCTACACATGTGCTTAAAAAATAACACTTCCTGTTATACAACTCACAAGTACCAACTGAGCAGTGATTATTATGAAGTATAGCTATGACTTAATAAACGGGAAGAAGAGAGGCAGTGATGCATAGCATCTGACTCCAGCACAGTTGAGGTCATGGTGGGATAAGACTCTCTCAGGTGGCAGCAAAGTTCTGCTCCAGGCCTTCTTTTTCTGCTCCTTCTTGTTGGGGTGAACTCAGGGAGAAAGGCCCATCACTTCCAGGCCCCATTGGTTAATTCCTCTTATTCATTCCACTTAGTGAGTGTCTCCCTAGCAACCTCCAGGCAAGTCAATTATGAGCCTCTGGATGGGCTGGTAATAATGCAATTATTCAAGAGGGATTACTGAGCAATGTGAATTTTAACAGTCAATATTATAATTATGTCAGAACTTAAATGAAAATCATTTGTCCTTTAGAGAGCATAGCATGAGAGCTGGACCTTTTTTATGCTTTCTTCTTTAACATTGTTAAAACAGTAATGACTCCATTTGTTGAGTCTCAATTCTGAGATGACTGCATTCAGAAAGCTCTCCTGGTAATTACACTGAAAGCAAAATATCAGTAGAACAGCATGAAACATCAATGTCAAGGACTCACAGAAAGGTGAAATCCTGAGCTTTGTACATGATGTAGTGAACATTTGTAGTTTAAAAATGTAAGGGGAGATTTCCCTAGGTCACATAACTTTTGAAACAAAATGGGAATTGAAATATACATTTGCATGTGCTTGTACTTGTGCGTGTGCATGTGTATGTGTATGTACATGTGTGTGTATGTGTATGTGTATTTGAGTGTGTTTTTGTGTGTGTGTGCATGTATGTATGTTTGAGTTTATTTGTGTGTGTGTGCATGTATGTTTGTGTTTATTTGTGTGTGTGTCTGCTTGGGTTTGTGTGTTTACAGACTTGCTCTTGAGTATGCACATGTATAAAGGTACATAAGAGAATATTCATGTATTCCGTATGTGGAAGTTGGAAGACAATCTCCAGTGCTGCTCCTTAGGATGAATCTACCATATCTTTGAAAGACCTTCTTTCATTAGCCTGGAGTTCACTTAGTAGAAGGCTAGGCTGGGTGACAGTGAAACCCAGGGAGCCCTAACTCTGCCTCTACAGTGATGGTTTTTCAAACACATGCGACCATGCTGTTTTTCACACATTGATTCTGGGGTTTCAACTTGGGTGCTTACATTTTGAAACAACCAGTGTTCTTACTGGGCTAAGTTTCTAACCTGGGATCTTAGACTTATGGGTCACCTTTCAACAGGTTGTCAACAACAAACTGATTATTTAGTTCTTATTCGTTTGTTGTTTCTTTGTTTTGTTTTTCATCATTTTTGACCTGAATATATCTTGGTATGTACAACTAAGCAATAAGTATTATCTTTTTCTCAGTAGTTTGTAGTAGGTTATTCTTTAATAGCGGGTTTATAAAACATAATAACCAAATGGTTCCTACTCCAGAGACAAGAATACTCTTTCTCTAGTAATGGCATACAGAATATCACTTCCAGTTAATCACTATGCTCAGGGATTTTTATATCAGTTGCATAAAGAAAAAACAAAAGATGTCTTCTCATTTGAACTTGAACTGACTTGGATCACTAGAAATCAAGTTAAAAAATACTGGCTGTGATGGTATACATTTGTAATCCCAATAGTGAGGATATGGAGACAGGAGGATCCTTAGCATCAGGGGTTTAGTAGAATCTGTGAATTGTAGGCCACCAAGAAGATGGTTAAGAACACTGGCTTCTCTGTCAGAACACCAAGGTTTGATTTCCAAGCATCCTCACTATTCATCCTTAATTCCATTTCCAGAGGATCCCACACTTTTTTCTGACTTCTGGTTCAGTGATAATAATACACAGATATGGACACAGACGAATCACCAATCTTTTTATTTTTTATTTTTTTGCCTTTTCTTTTTTCTTAAATTTTTTATTATTATTATTTTCTTTATTTACATTTCAAATGCTATCCCGAAAGTTCCCTATACCCCCCTCCACCCCTGCTCCCCTACCCACCCACTCCCACTACTTGGCCCTGGCCTTCCCTTGCGCTGGGTCATATAAAGTTTGCAAGACCAAGGGGCCTTTCTTCCCAATGATGGCCGATTAGGCCATCTTCTGCTACATATGCAGATAGAGACACAAGCTCAGGGGGTACTGGTTAGTTCATATTGTTGTTGCAACTACAGGGTTGCAGCCCCCTTCAGCTCCTTGGGTACTTTCTCTAGCTCCCCCATTGGGGACCCTGTGTTCCATCCAATAGCTGGCTGTGAGCATCCACTTCGGTGTTTGCCAGGCACTGGCATAGCCTCACAAGAGGCCGCTATATCAGGGTCCCTTCAGCAGAATCTTGCTGGCATGAGCATTAGTATCTAGGTTTGGTGGATGATGATGGGATGGATTCCCAAATGGGGTAGTCTCTGGATAGTCTATCCTTTCATCTTAGCTCTAAATTTTGTCTCTGTACCTATATCCTTTCATGAGTATTTTGTTCCTTATTCTAAGGAGGAATGAAGTATCCACACAATGGTCATCCTTCTTGGTTTTCTTCTGTTTTGCATAATGTATCTTGGGTATTCTAAGTTTCTGGGCTAATATCCACTTATCAGTGAGTGCATATCTAGTGACTTCTTTTGTGATTGGGTTACCTCACTAAGGATGATACCCTCCAGATACATCCATTTGCCCAAGAATTTCATAAATTCATTGTTTTTAATAGCTGAGTAGTACTCCATTGTGTAAATATACCACAGTTTCTGTATCCATTCCTCTGTTGAGGGACATCTGGGTTCTTTCCAGCTTCTGGCTATTATAAATAAAGCTGCTATGAACATAGTGGAGCATGTGTCCTTATTACCAGTTGGAAGATCTTCTGGGTATATGCACAGAAGAGGTATTGTTGGGTCCTCCAGTAGTGCTATGTCCAGTTTTCTGAGGAACCGCAAGAGTGATTTCCAGAGTGGTTGTACAAGCTTGCAATAGCAACAGCAATGGAGGAGTGTTCCTATTTCTCCACAACCTCGCCAGCATCTGCTGTCACCTGAATTTTTAATCTTAGCCATTCTGACTGGTGTGAGATGGAATCTCAGGGATGTTTTGATTTGCATTTCCCTGATGACTAAGGATGTTGAACCTTTTTTCAGGTGTTTCTCAGCCATTTGATATTCCTCAGTTGAGAATTCTTTATTTAGCTCTGTACCCCATCACCAATATTTTAAAACAAATACATTAATTAAAAACTTGGAGGGAAGTGTGCCAGAGGTAGGACAGCTGAGGTTGATTTCTGAGTTTAACAAGCTCACACATGCTTATACATAACCACTCCACAGCCGATGGCCCTAACACTCGGGAGCATCCAAATGGCATTCCAATCTATACCAATGATCACTGAACCACCTGGTGCTAAGGCTATTCAGGATGTCTCAGTGTTTTAGACATGTAGCTGAAATCCTACTATATATCTGATTAGTAATTGGGATCATTTGATTCACACAGTATACCTTAAGAGAAAAATTAGGGAATTTGTAAACTGAGATAGTACACACAGGTCTCACTTTCCTGTTCTAGTGACAAAAAAATCTAAAAGTTGACAATACCAACTTTTTTATCTGTTTTGCCGCATTCCCCTGGTCTTTCGTTGTCTGGATCTCATGAGTAGTCCCCACCTGCTGGCCCCAGACATTCATATCCTCTTGTTTTCTGCACTGTGTTTTGATATTAGTGGAAATTACAGAAAGAGTGAATTATACCACTCTCTTTGGCAAGGCTTTTGTTTAGTGGCTAAGTATGTCCTGTCTTCAACTTGCACCAGGTTCTTGTGTTGTAAAATTTATGTTGGAAAAGAAAAAGGGCAGCCTTTTGATGAATAACTTTCCTAGGCAGATAAAGAAATTTGGTTTCATCATACCATGAAATTGTCACAATCCTGTAATCATATCAGGGAGCTTAAAAATTTCCTAGAAAATACCATACTGAAGGTGAAGGCAGGCTGAAACTGTTGAGTTAGTGGACAAGCTGTCTCCCAAGAAAGATTTTTTTTCACTTCATTTACTACTCCTTATGAGACAGCAAAATTTCTATGTGCACATTTCCTCAGCTTTCGTTTTATCTTTTTACAATATGTAACACTGCAAAAGGCAAGGAAGAGAGAAAATAAAAGTTCTTTATTTTCAGAGTTCTGGCACACTATTGAGACAGAAAGCTGCCAGTATTCCCCTCAGTGCAAGCCCTGGCACCTGAGTTTAGCAGCAGCACTACCATGCCACACCCTGTTCCTGCCTCACAGTCAACATTTCCTCTGGTGCAACTGTCTCCTGTCCTTGGGAAAAGCAGAAAAATGTATGTCCTTGAGGTGATAAGAC
The DNA here is from genome assembly GCF_900095145.1 of Mus pahari. NCBI lineage: Eukaryota > Metazoa > Chordata > Mammalia > Rodentia > Muridae > Mus > Mus pahari. The sequence goes on from NC_034594.1 coordinate 89,138,903, forward strand.
CCCTTACACCTTGAGCTATGTGAAAGAGACAACTGAGCTTTCCCAGCAGTCAAAAAGGGACATAACGGCTATGACTAGCTTGTAAAATCAGGAAAGAATGTACTAGTCACTGATAATTTGACGAATTATTCTTTCCCAGGTCAAAGAAGTCCTTTTCTGGATGTATGGTCCCTCCTTGCTGTCTGAACAAATGTTATCAGTTTGAAGTATAGCATTATTTACTCCATACCTCATCATGTAATGCCAAGACTCACAAGCTCCAGCTTATGCATTTCCCCTATATAAACCACAAGTCACTAGACCCAAGCATCGAATTTCCTAACTTGCCAATCAGGGAGGGTTGCATCCTGGGTTAAGATTTGAATAAAAAGACTTGTGTGTGTGCATCTATGACATGTTCCCTGGACATCTCCAGTGGTTGTCGTGAAGTAGTTATAACAAAACAAACTCATTTCATGTTAGTAAGTGTTGTTTATTATTTAGTAATGTACAGAGACACACCTGAGACTTCAATTATGATAAGTACTATGTGGGACCAGTGAAATGACTCAGTGACATGTCTCAGTGAAATGGCTCACTTGTGTCCAAGGCTGATGAGTTTAATCCCCTAGACCTACATCATGGAAAGAATAGCCAGCTACAAATTGTTTTGTACCTCTAGAAGCCAACCCTGCAAACAATCAAACAGACAGACTCACATATGCTCACACACACACACACACACACACACACACATAGGATTGGTTTGCATGGTAAACGAAAAACCATTTATTTTGAGAGGAGGAAATCTTTATAGTTTGTTCATTGTCTATGCTGAGGAGGAATGGTTTCTTCCAGAGAACATGTATAGATCATGAGAGTCATGAGTACAAAGAGATCAGCAATAGCAAAAACTAGACCTAGGGCTTTAAAGTGGTCTTTGATAGACCTGGACTGTGGTGTGAAGGTATCTCTCTGAGGGTACCAAAGTTCAAATGTGATAGATGTTGAGGTGTGAGGCTCTAATGAAACCCAGGAAATCTGTGTTTTGTCTTGTTGTGTGTCTGTCTCTTCACATGCCATGACTCCAATGAGAAGCTTGACTTTATGAAATTCCAGTCTATGTGTGACGATTCTCGGCATCATAACTCATGTCTTCAAGCATGTAATGCAAGTGTTTTACACACTGAGCCTTTGCCATTTGTCTTTGGACTTATTCCTAATAATGTTGTCTTTGCAATTGTGCTTTAAAAATGAAACACAAATGGAAAGTGAGATGTATACAGGTCCACTGATGCCTCATTTATGTATAGAATACACAATGTCCTGTGCATTCTTCTCTCTATGGGTTTCACAGATGAGTGTTTGGGGATACTCAAAGCCAGATTGGTTAAAGCCAGGACAAGATGTTCATGAAATGGTGGCACAATATACATGAGGAAGAGTAAAATGATCACAACAACAAAAATGATGACGACTACATACACACAGAGAGGGAGAGAGAGAGAGAGAACAAAAATGATGACACTACATATATACAGAGAGGGAGGGAGAGAGAGAACAAAAATGATGACACTACATATATACAGAGAGGGAGGGAGAGAGAGAACAAAAATGATGACGACTACATACATGTCCTGACCAACCGGCCTTGACCGGCAAGAACGACGTGACACCTGAAATCCTTCTCAACAGCACTTTATTCAGGAATGCCTTTCATGATGCTACGGGGAACACTAATGGACTAGCAAGGCCACCCTATATACTGGAGCTCAGGTACTCTGTGTCTTAAGGTTGCCACAGGATAGGCTAAAGCAAGAATGACTTCAATAACAAAAGGCTGAGTAAAGAGTACTTGTGCTGAGCCATTATTGTTATCAGATGGGCAGTGGAAGCCAGCACCATCCTATAATGGCGAATGATATGGCTCACAACACATACATACAGAGAGGGAGAGAGAGAAAACAAAAATGATGACGACTACATACATACAGAGAGGGAGAGAGAGAGAGAACAAAAATGATGACTACTACATACATACAGAGAGGGAGAGAGAGACAGAGAGAGAGAGACAGAGAGAGAAACAGAGAGACAGAGAGACAGAAAGAGAGACAGAGACAAAGAGAGACACAGAGAGACAGACAGAGAGAGTTGGCGGATGGAAGGGGGGTTGCAAGATGCCCTTATGGTTTCAGGTTAGGAGATAACTATAATAATAAAGAGGAGATATTTTCCTTTTCCACAGTTGTCTTTTCTCCTAGGCATTGTTTTATTATTAAAGTGGTTTCTTCTTATCACAGATGACAGAGTAAGCAACGTGAGGACATTTGTGTTAATAAAATGACTTTCCATATACATGTGACAGAGTTGCACTTGTGCTGTTGCTGCTGTTGTGCGTGTGAGTGTGTATAAGTGAATGTTTGTTCATGTGTATGTTTAGGTTCATGTGAATACATGCATATAAATGTGGATGTGTGTGCATTTGTGTGTGTGTGAGAGAGAGAGAGAGAGCACACATGCACACAGGAGCAAGCAAACTCACTGCGCATAGTCCAAATGCATCTAGTCTTCTAAACACTCAGTGGATCTGCTCCTCTAATGTGTCTGGTAAGGTAATGAGAAGTAATTACTGCCATTAGTCCCACTGAAATGTCAAAGGAACTTAATCTTCAGAGTACTCTCTTAGAGCAGGCCTTTGAAAAATCAAAGCAAATTACCTTCATCTTAAGAAGTCATAGGACTGTTTACTGAATACCCAAATCAATTTGCATAAGACATGTATCAGAAGTAGAAAGCTGTTTGTAGAAGGCGCTGCCTCCCCTGAATCACTGGGTCAGAAAACGAGAACATGAAAAAAAGGACTCTCAGTAATGACACCAGGGAGTTCCTATACTTGTTGATTTTGTGTAAGTGACAAATATCCTTTCTCACAATTCTCAATAACAGAACATTTTAAGAATAAGTTTTAAAATATTCTTTTAATAAAGTGGCTGTTATGTGAAGAATGGTTACATAATATGACTTATTCACCCATGCATTCATAGATAAAACATCACGTTTTGTGCCATTTGCCATTTATTATTGATATTATTTAAATGAGAAGAAACAGAGGAGCAATCTGGAAAGAACATTCTAGATGGATTAGAAACAAGTGCAAGTGTTCTGAGGTATGAGCTGCAGTTCCATTTACTGAGTGGAGAGGAGACTTTTGAAATAGGATTGACTGGAATGGGACTGATATGATCAGGGAGGCTGAAGCATGACTGAGTGGCACAGAGGATGGCAACCCTAGGCAATTATAAGTGAATCTGCTAAATTTATCTTGTATTTGGAAGAACAGGAAGATGAGCAGAAATGGCAGAACCAAACCACACTTTGAAAAGATCCCTTGAGCTATTTTGGAGGTAATATCTGGAAGGGTGCTAGAACTCAGCTATTCCAACAGTATGAGCAAGTCACTTATGGTTGTCTATTTTTGATGCCTGTCTTTTTGCATTCAATTGTACAATTATATGGGAAAGTTCTTAGTAAATTAAATATACTTGATAAAAATAATTGTCACTAAATTAAAAGAAGAATGGCAGGTGGGAGGCGATAATACAGTTGGTAAAATATGTGGAAGGTCCCTGCAAGCTTTACAACAGGCAGGGAAATGATCTGCTAAAAGATAAGAATGAAACTTACTTTAGCTAAATTGTTACTGATACCGGGCCAGGAAATCTAGAGGCTGATACTAGATCATTTACTTTATCCATATTTAAGGGCAGCATAATTTGGGGGAAAAAAAAGACTTTTCTGTTAGGAATTAACTCAGTCCCCATGTGCATAAAAATATTAAGACATTTTTACATTGAAATTCTTCCCACGGTCTATCTGTCTTCTTTCAAAAATATGGGTACTATTGGCTCAGAGATAGTTCCCATGTTTTAGGGTCTAGGAAGATTGAGGTACACATAACATCTGTGGAAGTTATGGTAGATCTGGTCTTAAGATAACTTAAAAGTCACCTGTGTTGTAAAGCACAGGTGACATCATTTATAAACGTGAGTTTTATGGCCTAGAAGCAGTGCTCAAGACTTAGGGAGGAAGATTGTGGGATAAAGAAAGCATAAATTCTATAAAATGCAGGTAGAGCCTGGTTTGTCAAACATCAAAGACTCATCAGGTGGTGAACTCTATCCATTTCCAGTGTCTAAGAAGGAAGGGGTTAAACACCTCTTCCCTTTGGACGATGCCAGGGTATTTACATTTCCTGGTTTCTCTGGTATTTATCTGTGTACATGAAGACTTTCCCCTCTCTATAAAAGTGTTTGCCATGAAAGCAGAAACACAGATCCCTATAACCACATAAAAAAGAGAGCAGTGGTAGTACATGCCTGTAATCTTGCTAATGAGGAAGCAGATACAGGAAGATCCCTAGGGATTCTGGCTAGTCAGCCCAGCCTACTTCATGAGATCCAGGCCAGGAAGAGCCCTTGTCTCAAAAACAAGGTGTGTGGCCCTTGAGGAACAATAAGCAAGTTAGTTTTCTAGTCTTCACACATGTACAAATGCATTATTACACACACGTGCACACACAAACACACATGTACACACACATAAGTACATGCATAAGCACACACACGTGCACACACACAATGCAGGCAGAATAGAAGCTAGATTGTGGGAAATTTGGATTTATATCTTGCCTACTCAATGCTGAGCTACATGTGTCTGTGCCTAATTTCACAATTTGTGAATGGTAATAAAGACAGAAGCAACTCAGCATGATTTCAGAGACTGTGTGCCATGATGCATGAGAGGTACTGGAGGATGAACTAGCCCATGGTGAGTCCTCAGTAAACATTAGAAATTACCATTATGAGAGCAAGATAGGAGTGTTCTTTTTACATTTAAAAAATTCATTCTGGAGAATTTCATATTCATGCACAGTGAACTAGGATAATAGGCACTCTTTCATTTTCTTCTTTTGCCTGCCTTTAGATATCTTGAAACCCCTCCTCCCAAATTCTTGTCTGTCTTCTTCATCTCCTTTACCTTCCCCTTCTACCTCCTCCTGTTTTTATTTTTAACAATTCCTTAGGTCCAGTTAGAGCTGCCCTTATGCATATGGGTTGGGGCATCCACTGGAGCATGGGAACCTACTAGTAGCTACATCCTCAAAGATAAATGATTGTCTATCCCTGAGCAGCAAATAGCCCTCAAGGTTTGGGCCTCATGTCCTCCTCCCCCATCTATGCTGATAATTTGCTGGTTTGAGCATGTGTGAAGATCATCAGCTGCTATGAGTTCATGAGTATGACAGCTATGCCATGTAAAGAATACGTGTACACCTCAAGCCTTCTTCCCATTCTGCTGCTAGTACACTCTTTCTGCTTCCATGATGTTCCTTAAGCCTTCTAGTGATGTGTGATAAGGATGTTGCATTTAGATTTGAGCACTCAGTAACTCATTCTCAGCACTGTGACCAGTTACAAATCTCTACATTGACTGGACAAGGCTAATAATAGTAAAGGTCTATGGGTATAAGCATAAATATTAATATTTAGAAGGCAATTTCACAATGTGACAACTGAGCAAAACTGGCTCATATCAGAACTTTTGTGTTTAGCTAAGATGTCTCAGATACTTCAAAGGGATCCAGTAGCTTCAGGATTTGGACAGATTGGGTGGGGAAATTGGCTCTTTACCAAAGACACAGTGCTGTCTTAGATTTATGTGTCATGGATTCTGTAAAACAAAGGTCCACAAGAATAGTGAAAATAGGGCTGCTTCTCCTAGAATCACCAAGAGCTCAGTAAATGATGCTCCCCCCCCCCTTTTTTTTTTTTTTTTTTTGCCAGGCTCGGGTGCTTCCTTATGGCCATGAACTGAGCTGTATGTCACACTCCTGACACTACTGGCTAAAAAGAAAAAAAAACGGAGCTAGCTAGCCTTGGACCAAACCAGCTAAAACTGAGTCAGACCAGTCGTCCCTCCTATGATGAACTGAGCTGGTTTGCCACAGTGTTGGGAAGTTGGTTGAATGTGTCAACCTTCTGTGTAAGTGTTCTGTTAATTTTACATTATTTACTTATATTTTCTAGCTATACCAATGATATATGACAATGGGCTTTACTGTGACATTTTCAAACACTTATTCACTATATTTGACCATTCCCACTCTTTCCCTTTTTGTTCTTCCCAGCCCTCCTGAGCCCCTTTCTTTTCCTAGCTAATTCCCTGCTACATGTCTATATTTTTGTTATTCTTTTTGTTGTTGTTGTTGTTGTTGTTGTTATTCTTATTGACCCAATGGTTTAGTTTAATGAGTCTCACAGAAACATGGGCAAGTTACTCTATACACCACAGAAAAAGGTGTATTTACTATGTAGCAACCTTTAGTAGCTTATAGATCTCAAGGAGTGAGGGGATCTCATGAGCCCTTCTCCCCTCCATGACATGCTTTTGATCCTTCTAGACATATAGACCTCTTTTATCTTCTATCACTGAAAATTTCTTTTTGAACATCTTTTGTTTCCCATTTTTCTCTTTCTGGTAACTCAAGTAAGTGGTTGTTTTGAGTTGAGTGGTATAGTGTGACAGGATTTTCCATGTTCAATTACATTAAAATATTAGTGTATCAGGAGGCCTGTGATTGGACAGGGAAAATGGAGGCAGAACTAAGAGTGGCAGAGACAGAGAGTGACTCAGGAGAGAGGAAGGAAGCAAAATGGAGGGCAATGAGCATGATTATTCAGAATCTACATAGTTTTAAATAGCCACAGGTAGGTTTAATATCATATAGAGGTAGAATAAATGGGCTAATCTAGGTGGACAGCTTTTACCATAATCAATTGACTCTGAATTTATTGTGCGGGGATCCTGCAATTGAGAATCTATTGATATATAAATCTGACTGATTCATAATAAGCTTCTAGAGTTTTATTTCTACCAGGTTACTGGGTGTTGTGGCAGCTGACCATGGGGTGGGTGGTCATTGCATGGGGCTTGCATGGCAACAACCCCCCAAGGAAACTTGCCATTCTTTTTAATATTTCCTGCAAAAGGATAGCTCTTCCTGTTACAAAACTGAATTTGGTTCATGCCTCAGTGTATTTTGCTCACTCAGTCCAAAGTGAGCATTCCCTTGTCCTGCTGTTACTGTCTTGGTCTCAGAGCTGTGATAAGAACACTGAGCACCAAGAGTATGTGTCCCTGTCTCTGTTTCCCTGTTTGTGACTCCTGTATGCCTCATTATCTTTTTATTTATTTCTCTGTGTGTGTGTGTGTGTGTGTGAGTGTGTGTGTGTGTGTGTGTGTGTGTGTGTGTGTGTGTGTGTGTGTGTTGTGTGTGTGTGTGTGTGTGTGTGTTGTTGGCACATGCCTATGACCTGATATGCAAGTGATGATCAGAGGGTATCAACTATTGGCCTTACCTTGTCTGCCATAGTCTCCTGTTAAATGCATCACACACAGGGCTAGTTAGTTGGTAAGTATGAAAGTATCAAAGAATTCTCCTTCTGCTACATTTTCACATCTGGCTTCTAATCACATACTACTGTGTCTCTCTTTACATGCATTCTGGTGATACAAACTCAGATCCTTATGCTTGCATTACAAGTGCTTTACCCAAAGAGTCATCTCTTCAGCCCTCCAGGACAAATTCTTTACCTATTTCTCTAGGATGCTGAGGCTTAGAGGCATACACTGCATATACAAGTGCCCTGTGAGCATGAAAAAAATCTTTTTATTCAACTCTGTTTAAAATCTTTCCTAAATCCAGAGAAGAGATTATTTTAAATTGATCTGAGCAGAGTTTAAATATGGTCAACACAGTCAACCTTTCCTTCAGTGCTCTGGTTGAAACAAAGCTTGCTAATTGAACTGCCTTCTTGGCTTGATGCCTTTGCTGCTGTCAAAGGGGAAATCAATGTTAGCATTTTCTCGCTGTTAACCATCTGTCTTGAACCAATATTTTCTCTCTTTTCTCTATGGTTTTGTTATCTCTGATTTTTAATAGTGCCTACAATTTATAGATTTGTGTGTGTAGGTATGTGTATGTTTGTGTGTGTGTGTGTATGTGTGTGTGTGTGTGTGTGTGTGTATAGTGAAGACAAACATTATGATGATCCTGCATTCCTCACCTCATTTAAAATCAGTATTTTTGATAGTATATTCAGCTCATTCTTTTTTTTTCTTTTTTTTAATTATTATTATTATTTTCTTTATTTACATTTCAAATGCTATCCCGAAAGTTCCCTATACCTCCCCGCCCCTGCTCCCCTACCCACCCACTCCCACTACTTGGCCCAGGCCTTCCCTTGTGCTGGGTCATATAAAGTTTGCAAGACCAAGGGGCCTCTATTCCCAGTGATGGCCGATTAGGCCATCTTCTGCTACATATGCAGCTAGAGACTTGAGCTCAGGGGGTACTGGTTAATTCATATTGTTGTTTCACCTACAGGGTTGCAGCCACCTTCAGGTCCTTGGGTACTTTCTCTAGCTCCTCCATTGGGAACCCTGTGTTCCATCCAATAGCTGGCTGTGAGCATCCACTTCAGTGTTTGCCAGGCACTGGCATAGCCTCACAAGAGGCCGCAATATCAGGGTCCCTTCAGCAGAATCTTGCTGGCATGAGCATTAGTATCTAGGTTTGGTGGCTGCTGATGGGATGTATTCCCAAATGGGGTAGTCTCTGGATAGTCCATCCTTTCATCTTAGCTCTAAATTTTGTCTCTGTACCTATATCCTTTCATGAGTATTTTGTTCCTTATTCTAAGGAGGAATGAATTATCCACACAACGGTCATCCTTCTTGGTTTTCTTCTGTTTTGCATAATGTAGCTTCAGTATTCTAAGTTTCTGGGCTAATATCTGCTTATCAGTGTTCAGCTCATTTCTTAAAGAACACATTCATTATCCAATAAAAAAGAGATTATTTTGTTACTTTTTCATAGGCAATGAATGCATGGCTTTCTTGCATTGCTTTTCTGTGATGGAGAAGAGGTTTGTCCCTCTGAACCTTGGGTGAATTTATCAGTCACTGAAGCTACCTTTGGCAGTCATGCACCTTATCCTAACCTTATCCTATTTTATTCCATTGCTTTTTTCAGAGTGGCTTAGCATAGCAACAGAAAACTAATTAATATACTTTAGGGGTCTTAATGATTTAATTAGAATGAAATGATTGTATAGCAATGTTATGTGGATAGCTTCATTTCTATAATGAATGCATATTTCCACCCTTTTATAGATGAGTTGTTTAAGGAACAGATGTTATGTATGGTGCTTCAGCTTTTAAGTTAAAAGTAGAATAGAAACCAAGCCATTCAGTTTTGAAGCCCTTGTTCTTTAGGATTTTGGTCTATATCTTTTCTGTGATGGAGGAGTGGTTTGCCCACTCTGAACCTTGGGTGAATTTATCAGTCATTGAAGCCACTATTGGCAGCCATTCGCTTTACCCATTTTTATTCAGTTGTTTTAATCAGAGGCTTAGAACAGCAACAGAAAACTAATTAATATACTTTATGGGTCTTGATGATTTAGTAGGAAGGAAACAACTATATAACAATATTACATGAATGGCTTCATTTCTAAAATGAAGGCACATTTCCACCCTTTTGTAGATGAGTTGTTTAAGGAACAGAGATGCTAAGCTATTGCATCACAGTATTTAAGTAAAAGAGAGAATAGAAACCAAGTTATTCTCTTTTGAAGCTTATATATTAAGGACTTTTGTCCATTGTCTTGTCTCTCTTCTTTGCTTCTGCTGCTCCATGACAAGAGTTCTGCCTTTCTTGCCCTTATCTTACTGATATGAAATAACATGGTGATAACTGCTCATTTGGAAGCTAAACTGGATATATCCTATAATCTGCCTGTCTCTCCTCTCCCTGTGAAGAGTCTCTCTGCCCTCCTCTGGTCTAAGGAGCTGTTCTATGTGCTTCTACCTCACTTCCTCACTTGATCTTGGCTTTTATGATGTCCTGAGATGAGGGAGAAAGGGAAGAGGGTTTTCTGATGGTGCTTCTTAAATCAGATCTTTGGAAACTTTATTAAATGTCTGCAGGACAAACATTTTAGACTGTGTGGCTCCAAATATAAAATGAAGAATATGATTAGCCTCTAGATAACTCCCAACTTAATAGAACTTGACTTACGTGCTTCCTCCCATGTCATGGTGTAAAAGTGATTTGTGTTTATTAGTCATTGTATTTCCAGTGGTGAACTTTTGTGCATTTGTCCATTAACATCACAACCCAGTTTCTTCAGTTTTCCTACATAAAATGGAGAGCAGCAGATCTCTAGGAATTCTCTAGGCGTTAGTAATCTGATTGGAACTACTGAGGCATCGACTCTTGTAAATTGAACAGCTGCATCGTTGTCAGTCTCTTCTGAATCAGATGGTTATTGCTGGCCTACTTTGTATCATGTAAACCAACCAGATAAATATATTCTTTAATCTACATTTGTTCTGTTGCTTCTGTCCCTCTAGTGAGCCCTAGGTAATACATTATACATTATCCTTTGTTACTTCTCATAATGCTGGTTCAAGTCATCACCTAGGTCTTTATCTAGACCCTCTTTAGCAAAACCATTGAAAGTCATCATTTTTTAAAAAAAAATCATACTAATGCTACAAATTTTCATGTTCTGGAAGTATCTCAGAATATATACCCATATGATTTTCATGGTCATCTCCTTAAAGAAAAGCTTTCTTCATTCATCTATTCATGTACAGATTGGCCAAGTAGTCCTGTAACATATCCCCATGTGGCTAAGGAGATGTGGAAGTCACTAAGTATTTTCCATGTGAACTTGAAATTCTGAGCTAGAAATCCAGAATTCATGTGAAAGAAGAAAAAAATCCAAGTACGGTGGCATGTATTTGCAATCATAGTTCTGTTGATGTGAAGACAACCAGGTACCTGGGGCTAGCTGTACAACCACACTGGCCAAATTTGTCTATTTCAGGCTAATAAGAGACTGTCTCAGAAAACAATGTGTGCAACACCTGCAGGAATACAACATAAGCTGACCTCTGGCATATATATGTACTTGCAAGCATATGAATCTCTCAACTTGCATATCCACACATCCTCCATAAATATACTTGCAAGTGCAACTTCTCAGACAATGTAGGGAAAAAGGAGGTATCACAGATGAAGACAGAAGTTTCTCCAGAAGCATAGCATGTGTATATGAATGAAGTGAGACCAGAGGCTTTTATGTGGCTTAAAAACTGTGTGCTTTTGGTACCAATGGTAATGAAGCAGTGTGTGAAATGACAGGTAAGTCTTTTGATGTAAGCAAAGGACAGGTCACAAAATTTTAATGCAAGTCCTAAGAAAATTAGTAGACATTAGAGACTTTAATTGTGAAATAAATGTGGCACTATTTATAAGTAGAAAGATAACTTCAAGCAAGGAATAATGGTAACTAACTCTAGTGCTTGTAAAGTAGAAGTATTTGGGTCAAGCACCACTAACTCTAGTGCTTGTAAAGTAGAAGTATTTGGGTCAAGAACTCAAAGTCGTCATCAGGTGAGTTCGAGACCATCCTGGACTATATGAGATCCTGTTTCAAAACCAAAGCCAAATCTGAAGTAAGGAAAACAACCCATGCCCCTAAAAGAGTCCCAAACCAAATCAACCAACTAACCAAAAATAGTGAACTTCTGTGCTTAATGTCACTAAATTGGACTGGACTGGGTCAAGGTAGAGTCTTGAGGGAATGACAGATATGGTTTATAATCTCAATCTATGCCAGGTACTTGTCATGTGTTCTAGTGAGTGTGTGAGATGGAGACCTACGAGAGGTGGTGTCGTGGCACAGAAACTAGCTGTTTTCCATGATGCAAGCTCATGATTTCATTTACAAACTAAAATAGGCAAGAGGCAAAGCAGTAAACAGAGCTACAACATCTGTTTACTGGGAAACCAACACTTCTCTGTATCATTTACCCATCACCTTGGAGAGTGCCTGCCACCAGGACCACCTTTAAGGAAAGGTCAGCTTCCTTAAAGGTTAATCATTACCCTGAAGAAAAACACAAAACAAACTGCATTTATACATGTTTTTACCAGCATCAGGTACAGCATTTCCCAGAGGACAAACCTGGGTGATTTGATTTCAACAAAGAATATTCCAAAAGTAAAATGCTCTTAACAATGTCTGACTGGGAGAAAGAATAACATACTCTCTTTGCATGTGGTTTAAGAGTACTTTTCTTAGGAGGTTTCCCCCTCTATCTCTTAAGAAAACCAAGTTAGACAGTATGTATCTTTTGGCTGCATTTTTGGTCCTTGTTCTGTGATAGCTGAATAAATGTCCAGGATCTCATCCTGGGCCAGTTTTTCTCATCTGTTTTTCTTTCTTTCTTTCTTTTATATTTTTAATTTAATTTTATTTGTATTTCATTTTTTATTCTCCATATTCAATTCCCAGTCTCTCTGATACTACCCTCCAACTGCTTCAGATCCCAAACCTCCTCCCCACCACATCCTGTCTCCACATGTTTGCCCCCACCCTCCACCCCATCAGATCTCTAAACTTCCTAGGGCCTCCAGTCTCTTGAGGGAGAGGTATATCATTTCTGAATGAACATAGACCTGGAAGTCCTCTACTGTATGTGTGTTGGGGAGCTCATGAGAGCAGGTATATGCTGTCTGTTTGGTGATCCAATGTTTGAAACATCTTGGGAGTCCAGACTGAATAAGACTGCTGGTCCTCCTATAGGATTGTCCTTCTCCTCAGCTTCTTTTAGCCTTCCCTAATTCAACAACAGGGATCAGCTGCTTCTGTCA
>NC_034594.1:89153217-89158247 GCF_900095145.1 Mus pahari
AAAAAAAAAAAAGACAGTCTTTCTTGTAAATATGTAGAATGCCTTCTACACTTGAGGACATTTGTTAGAGAGAATTTACAGTCATTATAAACTTTGTCTCTATGTATTTATACCAACTGATTACCATCTAGAATTCAAAAATTTTAATACTATATACAAAAACTAAAATGCAAATTCTTTAAGTGAATAATTATTAGTAAAAATTGCACAAGTTGTATAAAGCAAGCACTCATCATAATAAAGCACATTATCATAAGGTGAATGTCTCTCTTGTGTATTCTTTAGTCAGGCTTCAATTCAAGCATACACGAAGTACATCATGTCTCTTATTTTTCTACTTTGTTTAACTGTAAATTCACATACAAAAGGAGCCAAAAATTATGCCATTTTTTTATAAAAATGCTTTCCATTAGTATGTTTATTACATTTATCTATAAATTATTCTACGTGAGAAATAATTTGTTTTGCTAAATCGTCTATTTCTGCATGAATATAACATGACATAGATACTTCCTTTGTGAGTAAAAACCTGAGTTGTTTCTATTTTGTTGTTAAAAGTAAAGCTGGCAGAATATAAATTAGTATTTTACAATAATTAAAATTAAGTAGACAAAAAAATCAATGAACATTAAAGTAATAAGTAAGATTGACTAATACAGTTTATCAGATATGAAAATGATGTGAATGAGTTTGTTCAGCAAAAGAGTTAGACATTGGTTAGTCAAGGAATCTTTTGCTCTATCTCACAGTTGAAAAATGCCCCCAATGGAGGAGCTAGAGAAAGTACCCAAGGAGCTGAAGGGGGCTGCATCCCTGTAGATGAAACAACAATATGAACTAACCAGTAACCCCTGAGCTCGTGTCTCTAGCTGCATATGTAGCAGAAGATGGCCTAATTGGCCATCATTGGGAAGAGAGACCCCTTGGTCTTGCAAACTTTATATGACCCAGCACAGGGAATGCCAGGGCCAAGAAGTGGGGGTGGGTGTGTAGGGGAGCAGGGGCAGCAGGAAGGTGTAGGAAACTTTCATGATAGCATTTGAGATGTAAATAAAGAAAATATCTAATAAAAAAACATTAAAAAATGCACCATTGTGGCTAAACATCTTGGAAACCATAAGTAGTTGCTCCCTGCTACATCAGAAAAAAGACCTGTCATTTGGTAGAGTGTCTAGCTAGCCATAACACAGACATATTTTGAAAGAGCTGTGTCCTTAAAAGATTCAACTTCCAACCAAAGAAAACACATGGTGAGAATCATGTCTCTAGCTGCATATGTAGCAGAGGATGGCTGAGTCGGTTATCAATGTGAGGAGAGGCCCTTGGTCCTGTGAAGGTTCTATGCCCCAGTATAAGGCAATACCTGGGCCAGGAATCAAGAATGAGTGGGTTGAGGATCAGGGGAAGGGGGGGTAGGATAGGGGATTTTCAGAGGGGAAACTAGGAAAGGGGATAACATTTGAAATGTAAAGAAAGAAAGTAATATAAAAGGAAAATAATCCAGCAAATTGTAGATAGTTTATGCATGTCTTATTTGATAAAAATAAATACTATTGAGGAGTAAAGTTTCTTTTACCAAAGTATTAAAGTAATATAACAATATGGTTTAGGAAACCTAAATAATAGGAATTGTCTCCCTCCTGCCTTCCACTTTCATTTTGAAAGCTTCAATATATTGATTGAGAGAAATAGAAATAAAAATCAAGTAGACTATTTCAGTTACTAAGGAACTGAACTCACACTTCATAAGCCTAAGTTTGCATACACACAATTTTAATCTGCCTCATATATTTCATGTAAAATGAAAAGACTTAATGCATATAAGGTAATTGAGTGTATCATTTGTCACACTTTGAGCATTCAACTTGTTCAGAAATACTATTATGTTATTACTAAAAGTTACAGCTTATGCCAAGTATCAAACCATAACTGTCTACAACATTATGCAAACGACTATGACATATTTAATGAGTCTTATCTTCAGTTATAGCTTTTAAAATGAATATATGTCAATTGTCATAGTAGTAAACATTTTTCCCTACTGACACATGTGACATTATTGGATCCTAATGGGAATATTACTTGATAGTGATTATTGTTATTAACATTGCACAGAGAGGCTTACAAAATCTCCTAAATGTACAAAACTACCCAAATGTCATTTCTAAATAAGTTGGATTATTTTAACGTTGTAGTATTGCTTTGCTGAGATGTATATCATGTTTGATCTCTATAAACTATTTTTCTTGTTCACTAATTTAATGGGTATTTTAACAGGAACTCTAATTTCTTGTGTGCATTCTCTCTTACTAGATAGTGTTCTGTGTTTTTGTGGTGTTTAACAAATGTGTCCCTGGTTGCTTGGCATTCATTAAATTCAGAGAAAACATAAACAAAAACAACAAAAAAGATTCAACTTCATTGAAATATCATTAACATTGTATATTTGAGCTCATTTTTAAGCCTTTAAAGATGTTTGTGGGAAGAAATACACCACATGAAAGAGCTCATATGCCATGATTTGGAAGACAAATAGGGTTACATTACTCTCTTGAACACACCATTCATTTAATGAGTGTTCCTAAAAACTTCTTAAAAAGGTGTCAGACTCCAAACTTCACTGGTTGGTCCACTTCTCTGGTTGGTTTGTTGATACACCTTAGAAGTACCTTTTACTTTCTTATTTTCATATTTAATTGAACACCCACTTCAGTCTCCATTCTTTATCAGAAAATGAACTGTGTATCTGTAACCTTCAACCACTTCACCCAAGTACTGATGTACTTTCTAGTTCTCAAGGACAGTCTTGGTGCTCATCTTTTGATCTGCTGACTCCAGTGCCTCTGGGATTTCCTTTCACATTTCCATACTATAACAATTCTCTGGAGTAGACTTATACATTGCATTGCTGTAATAATTCTTGCCTTTCATAGTCTCTGAGTTGAGTTTAGAATGATCTCTTTGTCAGGTCAAGAACCTCCTGAAACCCTAGATATAAAGACATGATCAATGACTTTGTTTGAAGGCCAAACCAAAACAAAAACAAAAACCAAAACAAACAAAAACTGAACAAAAAACAAAAAGAAAGCTTGTGAGAGTAACCAATTAATGTCTTCAGGCCCAGTCTATGAGATAGAGCACGAACCTGACACTGCTTGAGTGATCAAGAGCCTTAAGATAGATACCCCAGAGATTTAGGGTAAAACCAAATACTGTAGTGATAAGATGACCACTTAATCTGCTATATTCTGCTATACTCATAGATGTATCAATGCTTTATTTATCCATCTTCAGAGAAGCTTCTTTTTTAATTTCTGATTTTGTTAATTAGAATACTGTCCCCATGCCCTTCCCCTGCTTGCCATGTTAACCTGGGACACAGCCAGTGGAGATGAGCTACTGCTTATCCCCTAAGCTAAATCATCAGACCTTCTGCCTCCCTTACCAAGGAAGCCTGAAGAACGCCAGAAATATTCAGTTCCACCTGGATCATAGCCAGCAGAAATGAGCAGTCTGTTGTTTCCTGAGGTCTATTGTCAGTCCCAAGGCTCTGTATGCCTTTCCTAGGAGTCCTGTGAGGACCAGAAACATCCAGCCAACACCAGGAACAACCAGATGGCAAAAGACCAGTGTGAGAAAAACATCTGCAATAGACAGGGCAATATAGCACCACCAGAGCCCAGCTAACCTATAATAGAAAAGCCTGGACGTCCTAACACAGCCAAGGACAAGAAGATGACCTTAAATCCAATTTTATAAAGATGATAGAGGCCTTTAAAGAGGAAATGAATAAATCCCTAAACAAAGTACAGAAAATAGAGGCAAACAGGTGAAGAAAATTAATGCAACTGTTCAAAAATTGAAAATGGAAACAGAAGCAACAAAGAAAGTGCAAACTGAGGAAATCCTGGAGATGGAAAATCTAGGTAAGAGAACAGAAACTGCAGGCTCAAGTATCACCAACAGAGTAGAAGAGATGGAAGACAGAATCTCAGGCATAGAAGACACAATTGAAGAAATCAATATATCAGTCAAAGAAAATGTTAAATCTAAAATGTCCATGACTAAAAACATCCAGAAAATCTGGGAAATTACAATAAGATCAAATTCATGAATAATAGAAATTAAAGGACAAGACTCCCAGCTCCAAAAACCAATTGAATATTTTCAACAAAATAATATAAGAATACTTCCTTAACACGAAGAAAGAAATAAATATAAACATACATGAAACATACAAAACACCAAATAGATTGGACCAGGAAAGAAAACCCTCTCAACACATAATACTAAACACTCCATGTAGAGAACAGAGAAAATACATTAAAAGCTACAAGGGAAAAAAGATTATGTAACATATAAAAGCAGGACTATTAGAATTACACTTGACTTCTCAACAGAGACTTAAAAAGCAGTAAGAATCAAAACATTCAATGTACAGAAGAAAAAAGTATATTAAAAGTTTCAAGGGATAATGACCAAGTAACTTATAAAGTCCATTCTGTAATAGTGGGAGATTTGAACACCCCACTCTCACAATGCTAGGCCTCCTTCTCTTCTTATGTGGCACATTTGCAGTTTAGTTTTCATGTGACTGCCCTAACAATTGGAGCAGGGACTATGTGTGACTCTCTTGTTTGCTTTTGGATCCCTTTCTCCTAGCTGAGCTGTCTTGTCTGGCCTCAGTGGGAGAGGATGTGCTTAGTTCTGATGCAACTAGGTGAGCCAGGGTAGGTTGGTACCTGGAGCAGGGAAGTGCTTCTTCTCTTCAGAGAAGGAAGAGAGGATGGGAAAACTTTGATGAGAGGGTGGGACTGGGAGGAGGGGATGGGGGGGCTATGATTTGGATATAAAGTGAATGAATAAATGAATAAATGAATAAATATGTAAATACAATGTAAAGTAGAAAAACCTTGATAAGAGACCTTTGGAAGTGTAGTGCAGAGTAAGTTTAGACATAAGAGTTTTAGGGATCATTTATTTGTGGTGAAGCAGAAGTTGTTACTATATGAGATAAATTGAAAAATTGT
>NC_034594.1:89159207-89178140 GCF_900095145.1 Mus pahari
CAGTCCCAGAAGGAAGCTGCAGGATTTCCTGAAGCAGGGAGAGAGGGAATGAGGTTCCATCCACCTGAAGGAGAATTCCTATATCATAGAGGCTAAGGAGACAATAGAGAAACTGTATAACCACAGATCCTAGAAAGATGCAAAAAACTCTAGGAAGGACCTAGAAACAATGGGAACAGAAGGAGTAGGAGCTGAGTTGACAAGAAATTCAATCTGGAATTTGTCCCCAAGAGGACTGAGAGACTTCAGAGAGAAATGTCCTCAATTACAGATAGGTATCCCTTTTCCCTTTTCACATGATAGGGTGAAAGGAGCATTGTACATACTAGTGTCTTTTGATGTACTAGGAGAGAAAGCAGGAAGCTCCAAAGTGCTACCTCATCTGAGAGAGAAGGAGAAGTGAAAGTAGCTGAAATTGCAGACTGGAGTGGGCTTTTGGGAAAAGGGAGGGTGTAAGTTTAATTGTCCAGACAAGCACCTTGGGAGGGCATAGAATTCTGTTGGAACCAGAGAGACAGAAATGAATGAGGAAGGCACAGGGGACATCACAACCTATAGGAGCTAGAATAATTTACTGAGTAGATGAGGAGAGATGAATGGTTACGGGAGGTAGAGGGAAGAAGACAATGAAAAGTGAGAATCTAGAATTTGGAGTCAATTTCGTCGGTCTCAGAATTAAATGATCTGTACATACACTTGGAGAGTCAAATCAGAAGCTCACTTTGGAGAGTTCCCTGCACCAGAGAAATGAAAATGAGAATGAGCCCACTCCTAGGTGTGGTTGAGGATAAAGTTTTATTGTGTATATGAGGGAGAGCCCAGCCAGAGGTATAAGAAAAGTTCCAGACAGAAACACATAAGGGAACTGAACCAGTCCATTACAAGGGAGAGAGAGAGAACATCAGAGTGAGGGAAGAAAAGAGAGGGGGAAAATTTTGGGAAAGAAAGCTTGAAGTCAAAGATCTTTGTGATACACCAGAGATCAGGTTAGTTCATAAAGGGAGACCACAACTGGTATTCTATTAAAGAGTTGGGGATGCAGTTCAGGGGATCTGTTCCAGAGAGGACAGAATGAGAGGTAAATATCTGCAGTTGGACTACAGAATTTTCTGGCAGGGGTGATCATTATGTTAGTAGTAAGTACCTGCTAGAGCTGGGGTGGGAGTAGGGCAGTCAGATAAAGAATCAAGTAGTAGGAGAACGTATAAGAAGAGAAAATTATAAGATCCACAGTAAATGGGCACAAATAGACAGGGAAGGCTATAACAGATGCTGCAGAGTTAGGGATGAGACTGGAGGATTGAATTTGAAGAAGAGAAAATGGAGAAGGTCTTCAGTTAGCTTCCCTGTTTCTGTGACCTTGTCAGCTAATGTATTCAAATCCATACTGCACAACAAATCCAAATTTAAACAATATTTATCTACAAATATCACCCTATGTGATAGCATTTTGTCTAGGCTTCACCCACAGCTACCTGGCAACAGCCAGGTGTGCCTGACTCGCTATAAAAGGTTCTGTCTGCCCTCTCTTCTTTCTCTTGCCTTCTAGTTCTTGCTCTGTTCTCTTGTCCTGCTATCCTCTCTCTCCCCATTCCCCTCTGCCCTCTCCATCTGCTCATGGCTCTTCTCCTCTCTCTCTCTCTCTCTCTCTCTCTCCCTCCCTCCCTCCCTCCCTCCCTCCCTCCCTCCCTTTCTCTGTGTCTACTACCTTCACAACCCCCCTCCTCAAGCCCTGAATAAGCTCTATTCTATACTATACCTTCATGTGGCTGGTCCATGAGGGTGAGGGTATGCCTCAGCATCAGCCCTTAGGGAAACGCCCTTCCTCCTCACCTCACCACATCCCCACCAAACTTATTCCTTCTCTTTTTACTTTTATAAAACACAACACTATGAAAGGTGATAAAAGGAAAATTCCCACCTAAAACGTTTAATTAAACTATGAAAAGATAGGGAATAATCTCAGACCAGAAACAAAAGAAGTAAAATATACAAACACACTTGTTTCCACAACCTTTACCACCACCACCACTACTACCACCACCATGACTACCACTAATACCAACTACAACAACAAAGTAAGAGACATAAATCATCCTTGGTCATAATATCTTGTAATATCAATGGTATCAGTTCTCCAATAAAAAGGCACAGACGAAGAGTATGGATTAAAAGACAGGATCCATCCTTATGTTGCATCCAACAAANATNTTTTAACATCAANGAGAGGCATTACCTCAGAGTAAGGGACTGTTAAAAAGATATTANAAGCAAATGAACCTAAGAAGCAAGCTGGTATATTTGCATAGATTTTAGTATACAAATTTCAAGCCAAGATTATCAGAAGCAATGGGAAGAACATTACCTAGTAAACATAGGAAAAATCAAAAAAAGATGGCATTTCAGTTTTTAACATCAATGCCCAAAACAGAAAGGCACCTATGTTTGTAGAATANACACTAAAACAGCTTAAGTCACATATTGGCTCTCACACTGAGAATGGCAATCCTCAGCACACCAGTCTACCCACCTTCTGGAACAAATAAGTTAGCCTCCCCCCAGCCCTATAACACTGAATTCCCTTCTCTGAGGTCAGAATATGCAGCTGTTTTTGTTTGTTTTGTATATTATTATCTGAGCATTAATAATTGGGAAATAAAACACAAACCATCAGTACGATATGATAAATTACATAATCATGAAGATTTTCTTTTTGAGATATTTGAAGATATTTTAGAAAGATAGGGAAGAATGGCAGTTTAGAAAGGTAGAGGAAGGATTCAGGTCTTCACAGGAGAGAGCATGGGCCACAGAAGGAGCAGAACTTCTTGGACAGCGTCCCTTCAGACCTTCATCCTTAGACAGGAGGAGAGCTAGTCCTCAGACCTCTGTGCACCTTCTCTGCCAGAAGAGAGTTGCCCTCCNGGAAGTGCTCTGACCTCTGGCTTCAGGTGTGATCACCATTTTTTATCTGGGTCTCTCTGAGTGGGGTCTGCAAAGGAGAGCACACAGGCCTCAGAAGCAACAGAGCTTCTCAGACAGGGTCCCTTTAGGCCTTCATCCTCAGCCAGGAGGCAGGGCTGATCCTCAGACCTTCCCATCAGAGGAGAGCTTGCCTACAGGGAGTGCTCTAACCCACAGGACTCAGGAGAGAGCTGGTTTCCCAAGAGTGCTAACAGAGGCTAACTGACTCACAGGAGGACCAAGCTCCTGCCAGAGAAAGAACATTTAACAGCATAGATTACCAGATGGCAAAAGGCAAATATAAGAATCTTTCTAACAGAAACCAATACTACTGGGCATCAGTAGAACCAAGTACTCCAACAATAGCGAGTCCTGGATACCCCAACACAGTGGAAAAGCAAGATTCAGATTTAAAAATCATATCTCATAATGTTGGTAGAGGATTTTAAGAAGGATATTAATAACTCCCTTAAAGATATACAGGAGAATACAGCTAAATTGGTAGAACTTCTTAAAGATGATACACAAAAATCCCTTAAAGAATTATATGAAAACACAAGCAAACGGTTGAATGAATTTGAACAAAACCATTCAAGACCTAAAAATGTAAGTATAAACAATAAAGAAACTCAAAGGGAGACATCTCTGGAGACAGAAACCCTAGGAAAGAAATCAGGAGCCACAGATGTGAGGATCACCAACAGAATACAAGAGATGGAAGAGAGAATCTCAGTTGCAGATATTCCATAGAAAACATGGACAGAACAATTAAAAAAAATGCAAACTGCAAAAAGATCCTAACTCAAAACATCCAGAAAATCCAGGACACAATGAGAGATCAAACCTATGGATAATAAATAGGTCTAGATAAAAATGAAGATCCTCAAATTCATCTCCACTGTTTATTTAGCATTTAATAAGTGGTAGGCACTATGTGGATACCAGAACATCCAGAACACGATCTGACTTCAAACTAATATGACATTGTATAATCCCATTACTTTCTTCCCTAGAGGTATTTTGGTACTTAAGTTTAAATGTAGGAGCTTCAGCAAAAAGTAGAAGGCTAAAAGATACTGCATTTTTCTCAAGCAGAATTGCAGAATAACTTTTCATAAAAGAGAGTAAACAAGCAAAATCTTACAATATGACTGGATAAAAGAAAAATTAAGGCAAGGATGTGTGAGAAACCACATTAAAATTATCAGATTCAATGAGCAGTATACATGGAGAGTGGAATTTATGAAGTATTAAGAAAAATGGGATTGCATTTTTAATTGGGTTATTTGATTTGTTGAATTCTATTTTCTTGAGTTCATTATAAATTTCAGATATTAGTTCTCTGTCAAATTTAGTGTATAGAATTCTTTTTTTCTGATTCTATAGGCTGACATTTTTCCTATCAATGGTGTCCGTGGCCTTGTAAAACTTTGCCGTTCCATGAGGTTCCATTTATTAATTGTTGATCTTAGTACCTGAACTATTGGTGTTCAGTTTGTTCATTTGTCTCTAGTGTCAATGAGTACAAGGCCATTCCCTAATTGTTTATCTATTAGATTTAGTGTGTCCTGTTTTATATTGAGGTCATTCTTCTACTTGGACTTGAGTTTTGTGAAGGGTGATAGTTGTGAGTTTATTTGCATTCTTCTGCATGCAAACATCAGTTAGACCATTATTTTGTTGAAGAGGTTTTCATTTATCCTTTGTATGGTTTTAACTTCTTTGTCAATTATCAAGTGGTTATAGGTGTGTGGGTATAATTCTAGGTCTTCTATTCTATTCCACTGATCAACTTGTCAGTTTTTATGTCAATTCCAGGGAGTGTTTATTACTGTTGTTCTGTAGTACAGCTTGAAGTCAGGGATCATGATACCTTGAGAAGTTCTTTTATTCTTTATGATTGTTTTACCTATCCTGTTTGTTTGTTTGTTTCATATGAATTTTGGAATTGTTCTTTCTAGCTCTGTAGGTATCTGTGTTAGAATTTTGATGGGAATTGCATTGAATCTATAGATTGCTTTTGGTAAGAATGCCATTTTTACCATGTTAATCCTACCAATCCATGAGCAGGGGAAATCTTTTCATCTTCTGATATCTTCCTTGGGTTCTTTCTTCAGTGACTTGAAGTTCTTCCCATACAGATCTTTGAATATCTTTCTTAAAGTTACACCAAGATTTTTTAATATTACTTGTGGCTATTATCAAGAGTGCTGTTTCCCATAAATTCTTTCTCAGCCCATATATCAATTGTATAAAGGAAGGCCACAAGACTACACAGCTTTTAGCATTGATTATGTATCCAGCCAGTTTGCTGAATATGTTCACCAGCTGTACATGTTCTTTTGTAGATATTTTGGAATCCTTTATGTATACTATCTTATCATCTATGAATAGGAATACTTTAGCTTCTTCCTTTCCAATGTGTATCCCTTGATCCCCTTTTCTACTTTTTTGCCATATTCAAGCACTATGTTGAATAGGGAAGGAGTCAGTGTGAAGCCTTGTCATGTCCTTGATTTTAGTGGAATTGTTTTAATTTGCTCTCCACTTAATTTAAGGTTGGTGTTGGCTTGCTGTATATTGCTTTTATTATGTCTAGGTCGGCACCTTTTATCCCTGTTTCTTCAAAGATTTTAAAATTACTGACTGTTGGATTTTGTCAAAGGCTTTTTAAGCATCTAATAAGATGATCTTGTTTTTTTCTCAGTTTGTTTATAAGGTGAATTACATCCATAGGATTTCATATACTGAAATGCCTGTACATCAGTGGTATTATGCATACTTGAATATGGTGGATGAAGAATTTTCAATACAGCCATCTGGAATAGCCAAGAAGTGCTTAAATGATGCCCAATATCTATTTTTAGTCATTAGGGAAATGCACATCAAAACAAATCTGAGATTCCATCTTACACATATCAGTATGTCTACAAACAAAAACTCAAGTTGCAGCATATGCTGGCAAGGATGTGGAACAAGAGTAGCACTCTTCCATTACTGAAGTATATGTGCAAACATGTACAGCCACTTTGGAAATCAATTTGGATTTTTCTCAGAAATTGGAAACACTTTTACCCTGCTATACCACTACTGGGCTTATACCCCAAATATATCCTAATATGCCACTTGCTCACTGGAAAAAAACTAGATGTCCTTCAACTGAAGAATGAATAAAGAGTATGGGACGCATCTACAGAATGGAATACTCTTCAGGTATTAGAAAGTATGATATTAATCCCAGCACTTGGGAGGTAGGATTTTTGAGTTCGAGGCCAAGCTGTTCTACAGAGTGTGTTCCAGGATATCTAGGGCTAAACAGAGAAACCCTGTTGAAAGAGAGAGAGAGAGAGAGAGAGAGAGAGAGAGAGAGAGAGAGAGAGAGAGAGAAGATATCATGAAATTTTCAAATAGATGGAACTTGAGACTATCATCCTGAGTAAGGTGATTCAGAACTAGAAAGACATTAATCATAAAGTCCAGAATAACAATCCACATATCCAAAGAAACCAAAGGGGGCCCAAGGGAGGATGTGTGAATCTCACTCAGAAAAGAAAACAAAATAGTCATAGGAGGTATATGAAGAAAGGGAACTGGGTGGAAAGGGAGTAAGGAGGGTTATGGGGATATTGGTCAGGTATTGGGGAGCAGGGAAGAGTTGAGAGTGAGAATGAAATTGTTGGGGGCCATCTGTTGGACCAGGTGAAGACATGGGTTGGAAGAGGCTTCAGCCAATCTATGGGGTTGAGCTAGCTATTATTCCAACAACCTAGGGATATGGACACTGAAGTTGACACCTCCTGTAGCCAAGCAGAACTCTCAGTAGAAGGAGGGGTCATAAACCTACCCAAAAAAAATCTTCAACATAAAATTTATCCTTGATGCAAAATATACAGGGATAAAGATTTATCAGAGACTGGAAAGAACAGGCAACCAATGACTGGTCCAATTTGAGACCCATCCAATGGGAGAGAGCCTACCCATGACCCTATTAATGCTCCTCTGCTATGCTTACAGAGAGGAACCTAGTATAACTGTCTCCTGAGAGGCCCTAAAGCATCAACTAATCTGACCCCATGGGTTCTCATGGAAGCTGAAGCACCAAACAAAGGGCATGAAGTGGCTGGGCCCAGTCTCCTTATAATTTGTAGAAGATATGCAGTTTCTTTTCCATGTGGTTCCTCTAACAATTGGAGCAGGGCCTTTCTATGACTCTGTTGCCCATGTAATTAGTTCCCCTTCCCTTACCTGGACTTCCAGATTGGACCTCAGTAGGAGAGGATGTACTTATCCCTGCTGAGACTAGATGCCTCAGGCTGGGGTAGTATCCCGTGGGATCTTCCTCTTCTCTGAGGAAAAGAGAAGGGGTTAGTGAGGGAGGGATTTATAATGGCAGAACTGGGAGGAGAGGATGGTTGTGCAATTGGGATGTAATGGGAATAAAAATATATTATAAAAAATGGGGTGACAGTGGGTAACAGGGATGGATATTTTCTCAATGAGTTATATTCATGTATGAGATTATCAAAATAGGAGCCATTATGTGATATCCATTTACTAATAAAAAATACATAAAGAGAGAATTGTGCTGAGAAATGGAAGTGCTGTAAGATGGTGTACACTGGAATGTTAACTAAATTCTATCACCTATCACTCTAGGAGACATACTAGGAAGCACACTCTAGGTCTTAAGGAAACAGTGACCATTATTAAATCAGTTATATAGAAAAGTATAAAAGCAAATTATAGATTTAAAAATATTAGGATACAGAACTTTCTGACTGTTAGTTGGGGATTAATCATATAGTTGGGGATACCATGACTTCAATTTCCCAGATGTGATGAATGGGTGCTGTGATCCACATTATACTCCTGTTGAGGTTACCAGGTTAACTAGGAAAACAGGCTAATGTACATAGCAGTAAAATTTCTTATTAACACCATGGTCATTTCTATTATAGGAACAGACACTGTCAATTCAAGACTTCAAAACAGACAGAACTTCTTTAAGTTCTCATAGAGTAGCTCTCACAAATATCTTCCCTTTCAATTTTAAAAAAGATTCATTTATTTTTATTTATTTTTTGTGTATAAATGCTTTGCCTCGGCAAAAGTAATAGGTGTTCTTATATACTGAGCAATCTCTCCAGTCCATTCAATCTTCTCTTAGTTCCACCAGATAGCATTTATCATTTTCATTTATCTTTAGTCTGTCTTGCCTGCTTCATTATTTGTTTCTGTTTCATTTAGTGTGTATACGTGTAAGTGTGCATGTGTATTCATAAGAATGTGCAAGTCCACACATAAGAGCATAACTTGTGTGAATTATTTCTTTCCTTCTACCATATAGGTCCCTTAGATCAAATCAAAATTTTCAAGTATGGTGGCATTGACTTTTATCCGTAAACATTGACTTCTTCAAACTATCAGTTGTCATTTTGGGAACTTTATGCCTAACTCTTCTAACAGATTGTTCCTAGTCTTTAGCATTCAACAAATTTCCCCATATATCTGGTAAAATTGTAAGGTATTTCTGACTACATGAGACTTTAAACTTTAGTCATGTAAATTCCAACTTCATGAACATAAAATTAGTCTCCCCATAAGCCCTGAATGGTGTGTTCAAGTGTTCTATATTTTTCATTTTGTATTGGCTGAGTTTGAATTACAATAATAATAATAATAATAATAATAATAATAATAATAATAACTTAATGACCAGTAAAGAATATTAATGTTAGTATCAATGAAGATTTCAAGCACATTCTTCATATGTTTGAGGATATGTTTTATAGAAGACAGGGAAAAGACATCAAAACCATGGTCGTTTTTCTTCATAGCAGGAAGCTTTTTCTGGAATCTTCTGTCATTCATTTGGAATGATTTTACAGGTAGATACAAGATAACCATTGAGCCATTCATCCCATTTAGACGTTTTATTGAATATATATTGTATTGTCAAGCCAAGTAGATACTAAAGATTTGTTACTGAATGCTACAATTCTTATAGAATTCATACTTCAGTGGAGATTACACTAGAGACAAATCAACCTTTTAAAACATAGAATGTAGTAAGGAAGAACAAATGGAGCTGATCTAAATAGGAAAGGTAGCTGTGTCAGGGATGGGTTGTGTTAGCTTGTGTAGGCTAGCAATGAAATCTCAATGGAGCAAGTGGTATTAGAGCAAGAAACTATTATGGACACCTGGATTCTATTCTAAAGTGAATGAAAATATTCTTAAAAAAATAGGTGTAGACTAATATAGGGATGTTTTAAAATACATGTTTACAGACATTTATCATGTGAGCACTTCATGTACAGTAAACACCAGAATGGAATGTCATACCTAGTGGTGCTATAGTGTAGTTTAGATATAGTATAGATTATTCACAAATATCATGAGAATAAACAGGAATTTTTTTATTTGACCTAAGTCTAACTCCACAAGATGAAAAATCATACCTAACACATTTATGAAGGACAAAACCTGCGCTAGACAGGGCATAGGCCTTTGGAAAGAAGCCACCATCATTATCCCCCTCAATGGACATAGTATTAAACCAATTCTCCATGACTTATCATTGAATATATAGATTTGTACTTTCCCAGCCCTTATCATAATGATTTCTTTTTGTAGTAAATAGTGATTAACAAAAAGCAAATCAAAGCAAAACAAAACAAACAAAGAAACAAACACTTGCCAATATGCAGAGAATTGGACACCATGGAAAGCTCTACAACATGTGGAACTTCTATACCACACCTCCTTTTTTCCAAGCTCAGGAATCATTGTGAGAATGGCTGAAAAGGTATAAGAACTGGTAGATGAATATAAATAAACCATGTTTTCAGGGCACAACAGAATGGTTGCAGATATGACCTCATGTTAGCACTTTTGGCATCCACATGTTCAAACTAGACAAAAATGATAGCACATAGAGGGAACATGGGCATGAATCTACAGGTAGCTCAGGAGTTATTGGCAACTTATATCTTCCAGAAGGAAAGTAAACTATCTATAAGGACATGGCCCTGGTAGGCTAACTGTGCTTTAGTAAAGGCTAAATACCTAAATATCTACAGGTACCACAGATAAATTTGATAAAAAAATAATAGTTGAATGTGTAGAGGAGGAAGCTACACTGAGAAGAGTTAAAGAGGGGCGGAACATGATCAAAATACATTGCATAATGTTTTCAAAGACATTAAAAACTACAAGAGGGAAAAGGCAATAAAATATAATTTCTATGTGTACTGGGAGAAAAAAGAGGTTCAGGCAAAAGGAATAACAAGAAGGTGAATAACTAAACCTCAGATGATGGTCATACTTGGTAATTGTCATTAGAGTGAGTTTTACAAATCTGGTTACCATAAGAATATACTTTCTTACCAAGGTGTCTCTTCAGAGCACCCTTAATCTCCTTATTCCTGAGGCTGTAGATGAGGGGGTTCAACATGGGGATCACAACCATGTAGAATACAGACAACACCTTGTTCTGGTCAGTGGAGTAGCTGGACTTGGGCATCACATAAATGAACATTGTAGTTCCATAGAACAGAGTGACTGCAGTGAGGTGGGAGGTACAGGTGGAGAAGGCCTTATATTGACTCTCAGTGGAGCGCATCTTCATAATAGTGATGAAAATACAGGAATAGGAGATGGCTATAACAAACACTGTTGTTATTGTGATAAAGCCTGCAGAAATTGAGGTAATAACAACTGCAACAGTGACATCAGAACAGGAGAGTTCCAACAAAGGAGCAACATCACAATAAAAGTGATTGATTCTATTTGGTCCACAGAAGAACAAGGAAAAGAAGGAAAGAGTGAAAAAGGAAGCATTAAGAAAACCCTGTATATAAGATCCTACAACCAACTGGATACAAACTTCTGTGGACATTTTTGTGGAATAAAGCAGTGGGTTGCAGATTGCTACAAAGCGATCATAAGCCATGGCAGCTAGAAGGAAGCACTCAACTGTTGCAAAGAAAACAGCTGAGGTAAACTGTATAGAACATCCACTGTAGGAAATGGTATTTTGTTTTACTAGGAAGTTAACAAGCATATTAGGTGTGACAGAAGATGAAATGCCTATGTCAACAGAAGCCAAGTGGCTGAGAAAAAAATACATGGGATGATGGAGCTGGGAAGAGACTCTGATGAGAAGGATGGTGCTGAGGTTCCCGGACACAGTCACTAGGTAGATGCACAGGATGATGGCAAAGAGGATGTCTCTCAGAACTGGGTCATCTGTTAATCCCAATAAAATGAACTCTGTCACTGCAGTGTGGTTCCCATCCTCCAGGAAAGCCATGAGAAACGTAGTTGCTGGTAGATTAAGGCTCTGATTAAGACATTACAAAATGTGTTTTATAAATAAGTCACTTCATTTTATTTAATCGGGACATGGAGAACATTACAAACTAATATATTATTCAAAATATTAAACCAATTATTGATGTTTTACCAGCATGTCATTATTTGTACACTTATGTGCAACAAATATTTCAAAATTATTCAAGCACAAATACTAGAAATGTGTTATAAATAATAAACAAATTTATTTACATTTACTTAAAATAAAATATAGAAGATTGTCATTAAGGCTAAGTTTAAAATTATGAGAGCTTGGTAGGTAAAGATTCTTGTCACCAAGACTGACAGGTTACAACTAGAGTTTGATACCTGGAACCTACAAGGTGGGAAGGAAGAACCGACTCCTGAAAGTTGTTCTTTGTCAACCACATATATGCTGTGTTACCAGTATCCCCTTACACAAATAAATAAATGTATGAATACACAAATAGATAGATAAATATAAAATAATGTTAATCTTAAGAAAATAACAATTTATTTATTATGAGCCTAACAAAAGTATAAAATTTAAAAGCATAGAATTAATTAATGATGTCTTAAGCTATTGCTATTATTATTAAATTACTACATTGCCAGCACAGAATTTTAAAAAAAAAACTTTTATGTTTTCCTATTTTTATTTCTATATAGCTGCACTATTCTTTTTACCATTTCTATATTCTAGCAGAAAATATTTTAAGTATCAAACACACACATACAAAATAATCAATTTATGAAGCTTCAGAGTTGGCTCAGTTATTATGAGCAGTTGGTGAACTGACAAAAAAGGGTTCAATCCCTACTCAGGTCATTGTGTTTTCTAGCAGAAATCTGTTGTTTCAAATCAGAGGTCCTAACACTCTCTTGTGGTCTTCACAGTCACCAGGCATTCATGTGCTACAATGCACTCATGCTGGCAACATCCACACACAAAATAAATATAACAAATCTTTAAAAAGAGAAGTAGATACAAATACAAGGTAAGTTGAACTCAGAGAATTCCTTTTAGTAACCAGGCTATAAAATGATGGGTGACCACACAATTGAGGGCTATATAAATTAGGACCAATATCAGAGTGGAATTTCAGCTTTCTGATGGGTAATACAAAGTCTGCAAAACTGAAAGAAGATCACATTAAATTTACAAATCTGAATTCCAGTTGTAAACCCATTAGGTATTTTAAATTCTTCTGAATAGGTCATTGTTCTTTTAAATAATTTGAAATATCAATTCTATCATCATGTTTTATGAATATATAGCATGTTATTAGTGATTCTTTAGACATACCCACTGCTTTTCCAGTGTCATGTGTTTTCTAACTGAAATATTTCCTAATTAATTCACATGATTTTCAACAAAGGACACTGCTCAGTATTCAATCTCAGAAGTTTAAAGATTAATCAAGGCTCACTTAGCAAGACACACATTGAATGTAATTTCTAAATTCTATACTTACACTCTCATTTGTCTTAACGATGCCTGTGAGGCTGGCACATTCACTCCAAAACCAACCAGGTCCTTGCACAGGATGTCCCCTAACAGTAATCCACCAAAATATCTCAAAACTAGTGAACTTGTTAGACTGTTGAAAATGCCACATGCATACTGCTTGACAGGTCATGTTGGTTTCTGGTCTTGCCAACAGATGGATAAGTAAGGAATCTATAAAAACTTGTTTTTATGTATTAATATTCTGAATAATTTATTAATGAAATACAAGGAAATTCTAAGAAAGTTTCTTTTTCCCCTTCTGTTATAACTTCATAATTCCATCTAACATATTTCTCCCCATGGTTTGAAATACAGTACATTTAAAAGAAAAAGTATCTCCATTTGCCAACAAAGTCAAATGCTTACCTCTTGAAATAAGAATTAATTTTAAAGTTAGAAGTTCAACGTTATTATGTTTTTATAGATATAGATCTCTTTCCTAATGTCATTGTTTATCTCGGAGGATAAGTCCCTGCAGAGGCTCTGGATTCCAGTGTGAATTCAAATCATCAATGATCATTACCTTTGCTCCAATGAGTACTGAGCAGGTCATTTCCTAAAAACACAATTAATTTTCAAGGAGTCTGTTAATCTCAAGCAATCTCTTGTTTTCCTCTTTATGTGAGTATTGGTGCACTCTCACTTGGTGATTATGGGATTTACATGATAACAAATTATTTTAGGTAAATGTTCCTTCAAATTGATATTTGTTTCAGGTTAGTTTACATTCAAGAATATAACTACTCACTGAAATGAAGCATTTTGTTTCTTTTGGTGTTTGGTGGTTGTTATAATGTACTCTACTAGGTACTTAGGTGACTATAGGGAGGGATGAGATTCAAAATTGAGTGATTGTTTGAGGCACACACAATTTTTATTGACGAGAGTATAAAATGTCATCATTACCATCATTTGTGATTTTTTCATCCATGACTACACTATTTTCATTATTTTCAAATAACTCAAAATAGAAATATTCCTAGAAATAAAATTCTTCTTGTCTTCCAACTTGTTTATTTCCACCATCTTGGGAATTAGCCAAATGGTGAAGATCCAGGGTTCCTTTATATCTTCCTCACCAAAATTTTTGGCCATTCCTTCTAACACATATCCTTTTCTTTGTAACTATCTGTGGAAGGCAGCACAGATATTTATCAAGTACCTCAGAGCCACTGCAGTTAACTGAGACCCAAGTAAGCTAACTGTGTCCTCACTACCTTCATTCTGTGATTTCTGTTTTTGTCTGAGCCCCCAATGCAAGACCATATTCATCTCTTTGGGATTTGTTCTTTCGGTGCAGATCCATGCTCCCTCATTTATTCTAGAAAACCCTTTTATGGCATTCCTTCTATCCCACACCCAATTCCTTTGTGACTAAACTGTGACCCACAGAACAGTTCTTCACTAGAGACTACACAACTACCACACTTAGACAGAGCCAGTCATTCCTTCAGATCAAGGTTGTTGCTTGAAGAGACATCACTAACCAAAAGAACTGCTATCTACCAGGGATCCCCACAGACTGACACACTAGGACCCCGATTGTTGCAATATCAACCAAAGAAGGGAACATCCTCTGAGCAAACTTAAAAGCAGATAGCTACACCTAGAAATACAATTTTCCTAATTCTAGATGCCTAGACCCCAGCACAGACATAAATATTAGCAACTAAGACAATGTGTCTCCTCCTGTGAACAATAACTCTGTTTTTATTGTTGTTGAGAAAAGTACTTTAGCTGAAACACAACACAAGGACCTCAAAGCAGCAATTATGAATAGCTTCAAGGACTTTAAATGTGATATAGATAAATGCCCTAATGAAGACCCAGAATACACAAAGAGTTAAATGAAATAATTAAAAAAAATAAAGATATGAAAGTAGATGAAATGGAATAAAAAAAAAGATTTTGTTCCTTCTCTTTGCAACTTGGTGGGTACAGGATTTATGTGAATTTGTGATTTCTTCTTTTTTATGGTTTATGCTGGCATTTTGTCTCTATGTCTTTTTATTTATTTATTATTTATTTATTTATTTATTTATTTATTTATTTATTTATTTATTTGGTGTCTGCTATAGCTCTGTTCAAGAGTGTAGCTTCTTTTCTTGGTGCACAACAGGTTTCTTCTAGGCAAATTAACTTTGTAATGTGTTGTTGACAGGTAGTTTCATCCCCTGGAAAGTCTCCAGGTTTTACCCACCCAGCTGCATAACTTTTTCTTGAGGATGCTTCTCAATTGTGAGAAGAAAAAACAAAAACCAACTGTGAACTGAATAGGTGGAGTGACTACCTTCACAACTTGAACATCTCCCAAGTATTAATGAACCTCATAGGACACACTTAATGTGATCTTAGGATTTGAACACTGAGTGGCATAAAGATGGCTCCAGAAGTTGATCTATCTGCTGATTTCAGGCTCAACTGATGAGATTTGATCAGACTATGAAGGGTAGTTGTGCACTTTTTTTGTAAGATGTGAGATTCCTGCCACCTGCCTTTTTTCAGCTTGTTAGTGTCTGGACCCTCCTTTTTTCCCAGCTGCCTTCCATGGCCGTCTCTCATTTTGTAGGAATGGGAGGGTAAACTTAGCCATCTTTGATTTGGGGTTGTACCATATTCTCAAGGACACAAAGCACATCAGTTTTAAGGAATTGGTTTCCTCTCAAGATGGTGCCTGTCCATGGTTTTCTGAGTCATACAAAAAGACAAATGGTATCATACTTTACTGGTAATCTACTAGTCTTCCTAAAACCAACAGCTGGATTTGATGGGCATGTGCTTTTCTTGAACTTCAATCATCACTTTCTACACCAGAGCTGCATGACTTGTATGTAAAAGAAGTTCCTTTTATTTTTCTGCTTGTCATCTAGCAGATGGAGTAGTTTTCTACATGGCTAATAAGTAACTTTAGGAATAATGCCTTTATTTAAAACTATTTAATTTATATTTTGTAATCATATTATTTTATAATGTTCTCTTTACGTTCTTCACTCCAAATATTCACATATAACATTGCTTGGTTTCTTTCAAATTAATAACTTATTTTTCTTTACTCATATTCATATGTATATATATATTTATATACATATTTATATAGATTTATATATATATTATTTAATGTATTTATTCACTTTAAATCTTGATCATTGACCCACTCTTCCCAGTCCCCACTTACATAGTCTCTACCCCCATCCCCTTCCACTTTTCTTTGAAAGGGTGGAGAACCTAGCACATCAAGTTTCTGCAAAGCCAAGTGCATCTTCTACCACTTGGGCAGTCTAGATAGAGGAACAGGATCTACAGATAGGCAGAGGATTTAGGTGGGACACACACGAATATGGAGCTACACATCTACTATATATGTGCATGAGGACCTATGTATTTTTCATATATTCTCTTTGGTTGGTAGTTCAGTCTCTGGGAGCCCACAAGTCTCCCGGTAGGTTGATTCTGTTGATCTTCCTGAGGAGTTCCTATCCCCTCCAAGGCCTGCAAACATTCTCCAAACTCTTCTGTAAGACTCTCAGAGCTTCATCTAATATTTGGCTATGGGCCTCTGTATCTATTTCATTTTGTTGCTGGATGAAACCTCTCAGAGAACAGTTATTCTGGACTCCTCTCTGTGAGAATAACAATATCACTAACAGTGACAGAGATTGGTGCTTGCCCTTGGCATAAGTCTAAAGTTTTGTCAGTTATTAGTTGACCACTCCCTCAAACTCTACTCTTTGTCCCTCCAACAAAGTCACACCTACTCCATCAAGGCCATACCAACTGGTAGTGAGGCTATGGGAGTCATTTAGATTCAAACCACCACACAACCTGTATGTCCCTCAAGAGAATAATGGATAGAAATTGTGGTATATCGACACAAGGATAATTAATCAACAGTTACAAAAATGACATCATAAAATTTGTAGGCAATTGGATGGATCTATAAAAAATAACGACAGACCCATAAATTAAAGTATGGTATGTACTTGCTTAAATGTGCTTACTAGCTGTTAAGTTAATGACAACTAAGCTACGATCCCTAGAATTGTAAACTAAAGAGTAATCTACTGGAGGAAATGGGTAGATTTTGTTAGGAAAGGGAAATAAAATATATATATATATATATATATATATATATATATATATATATATATATATAAATATATGCTTTGAAAAATAGTAAGCCAAAGTATATGTAAGTAGGATCTGGATGTAGTAAATGAGATTCTTCAGTGATGGTTGTGGGAGTTCAATTACTGCTCTGTCTTTAAACCCAAGAAAAGCTAGATCTGGAGTATGTTCATTCTGTCAGGTTTGCAAGCCTGGCTGGTGACTCACAGTAACAAATAGAACTGCAGCTAAAGTGCTTGTCATTTCAAAGCCCTGGACTTCAGTTGGCAGATTTTAATCCCAAGATAAGGCAGCAGAAAAAGAAAGTGTGGAGGTGAAGTTAAATGAATATTTTTCTGTAAAGTATGAAGTGATGAAGAAGTATGACAAAAGTGGCAGTCTAATCTGTAATGAATTGGATCTGTGTGACTGCCTGGAGAAGAACTGCCTGGGATACTTCTACTCATGTCCCAAGTGCAATTCCAACAAGTGTGGACCAGAGTGCAGATGCAACTGGCGCTGTGTCTATGATGCCTTCGTCAGTCTAGCAAAGTCATCAGCACCCTGCCATTTAATGTTCCTGACTAGGAGACATTGTGCGTAGATATTCTTTCTCTCTCTCTCTCTCTCTCTCTCTCTCTCTCTCTCTCTCTCTCTCTCTCTCTCTCTCTCTCTCTCTCTCTCTCTCTCTCTCAGAGTGCATGTGTGTATGTGAGGGTATTTATTTGTTTGTTTGTTTTGAGAAAGGATTTTATTCTGTAGCTCAGGCTGGCCTTGAATTTATGGCAATTCTCTTGCCTCAACTTCCCTAGTTATATTAATTTAGGTATAGTACATCATGCCTGACTTCTCTTTCTTATACATACAAATATATATTCATAAATGCATATATGGTTATACATTATATTACATTATATTAAACTATATGATATATGCTATATACTATGTACATTTTTAAGTCAAACTTCTTTCTCTTGTATAAGTTTTAGTGTTTAGGAAAAATATTCTCTCAAGCTACAGATCAAAATAGAATGGACAACAATTGTATAGTCCCTCTTAGCTTCCTAAGCTTGTGACCAGGGGCTTCAAGAGTGGATTATCTGTCTCTTTCATTGGCAGCAGTTTCAACTCTGCCTTGAAGTCACACCACTCCTTCTCAGGGTATCTGGTTGAGAATACCATAATTCTAAGTTTTGTAGAACTCTGTATCTAAAAGCTGTTACCTAGAATATACAACCAAATGCTTTTTTTCCTTAGAATATCATATATTGCTAGGAAAAGCAAACTTGTACCTTTTTACTGAATATCTTAAGTCTTATTATCTATCTATCTATCTATCTATCTATCTATCTACTTATTTATTTATTTATTTTTGCATTCATACATGTTTTATCAGCATCAGGTACAGCATTTCCTTGAAGACAAACCTGGGTGATTTGTTTTCAACAAAGAATGTTCCAAAAGTAAAATGCTCTTAACAATGTCTGACTGGGAGAAAGTATAACATACTATCTTTGTATGTGGTTAAAGAGTACTTTTCTTACCAACTGTCCACCCCCCTCTATTTATCTCCTTTTTAAATCTTTTTTTTTTTTTTACAATTTTTATTAGGTATTTACTTCATTTACATTTTAAATGCTATGGCCAAAGTCCCCTTTCCCCTCCCCTCCAGCTCCCCTACCCACCCACTCCCTGTTCTTGGCTCTGGTGTTCCCTGTACTGAGGCATATAAAGTTTGCAAGACCGAGGGGCCTCTCTTCCCAATGATGGCTGACTAGNCCATCTTCTGCTACATATGCAGCTAGAGACTCGAGCTCAGGGGATACTGGTTAGTTCATACTGTTGTTCCACCTATAGGGTTGCAGCCCCCTTCAGCTCCTTGGGTACTTTCTCTAGCTCCTCTATTGGGGGCCCTGTGTTCCATCCAATAGGTGACTGTGAGCATCCACTTCTGTGTTTGCAAGGCACTGGCATAGCCTCACAACAGACAGCTATATCTTGGTTCCTTTCAGCAAAAT
>NC_034594.1:89178222-89189657 GCF_900095145.1 Mus pahari
ATTGGTTGGGTGAAAATGCCTGCATCTGAATCTTTCAGCCGCTTGTAGGGTCTTTTGGAGGGCAGTCATGATAGGTCCTTTTTTGTGAGCTCTCCTTAGCCTCAGTAATATTGTCAGGCATTGGGACCTACCCTTGACCAATTCTACTCAAACTATTCCATAAAGTAGAAACAGAAGGAATACTACCTAACTCATTCTATGAAGCCACAATTACTCTGATACCTAAACCACACTCTAGACGCCCTCCTCGCCAGCAAGGAAGATGCCACACAACAGGATTCTTCTGTTTATTGGGAGAGCTTGATTGCTGTGGCGAGAGACCCTGAGCCCTAGAACTAGTGCTGCTTTTATAGGCCTAGGACTGGTGTGGCCATGTCTGATTGGTTCTGCTTTCAGTCCTTAATTTACATGCCCCGGGATGGGCTGTGACTTGTCGTGAAACCCATTTACACCTTCGCACA
Organism: Mus pahari; assembly: GCF_900095145.1. Taxonomy (NCBI): domain Eukaryota; kingdom Metazoa; phylum Chordata; class Mammalia; order Rodentia; family Muridae; genus Mus; species Mus pahari. Next base: position 89,178,684 of record NC_034594.1, read on the forward strand.
TTGGTTGTTTACCCGAAATACGCTGGCAGTGGCCAATGGTAGTCAGCACCATCTTGTAATGGTGTTACGTAGCTTCCCACACCACACAAGGACCCAACCAAAAAAAGAGAACTTCAGACCAATCTCGCTAATGAATATCAATCCAAAAATACTCAATAAAGTTCTTGCAAACTGAATCCAAGAACACATCAAACCCATCATTTATCATGATCAACTAGGCTTCATCCTAGGGATGCAAGGTTGGTTTAATATATGAAAATTCTTTAATGTAATCCACTATATAAATAAACTCAAAGAAAAAAATCACATGATCATCTCCATCAATGCTGAAAAAGCATTTGACAAAATATAACACCCCTTCATGTTAAAAGTATTGGAGAGATCAGAAATTCAACTCTCATACCTAAACATTATAAAAGCAATTTACTACAAACCAACAGCAAATATCAGATTAAATAGAGACATGCATGAAACAATCCCACTGAAATCAGACAAGACAAGGATGCCCATTCTCCCCATATCTATTTATCTGTTATTTCTTCCTCAACAACCTCCTGTACCTCAGGTGATTGCAAGTAATATATGATGGCAAAGTCTCCCTCTGACTCTGCCCTGTACTCTCCATGGGAGTTCCAGAGCCTCCAAAGATGCCTGGCAGGTGTCTCCAAGAAAACTGCTTCAGCAAAATTGGAGAGTGTTTCAACTATAATTCTTCCTTGATTCCTCCTTTCCACAGAACAATTTCCTCCTCTCTATACCTACCCTGCCCTGTAGCCTAAATTCACTTTTCATTGTCTACCAAGAACCGTGTCTAATGGCCTGCTGACTTCCGTTGATTTTTTCCTCCCGATCTATGTTTGAATTGTCTCTTTTCAATGTGGAACCCATTATTGTCTTCAGTACCTCTGTTTTGGATCACTATAGAAGCATATCCCTGTTTGCTCTAGCTCATCCATTACCCAGAAACACAAAATACATTTTCAAACATTCTGTAATTTCTTTACTTCTTTGGTCAAATTGTTTGCTGTTTCTTTCTTTTTTTTTTTTTTTGTTTGTTTTTTTTGTTTTCTATATGTATAGAATGAGCTATGACTTGAATTTTTGACTCTTCCTAAATGTGTGCTCCAAGTTAATACTCAGTTGAACCATGCTGGGAGATCTTTACTCCAAGAATTCTCTGCTCCCAGGAATAGATCAATGCTATTAGAGAGAACTGTTCTCACTGCACTTCCTGTTTACTATCTAAGGGTTTAACAAGAAAGCCCTTTGTCTGAGCAGAGGAGATGGCTCAGTGAATAAAGTGCTTAGTTTGAAAGCATAAGGGCCTGATCTTTATTGCCAGAATCCACACTATAGAAAACAACAACAACAAAACAAAAACAAAAAAAAAACCAAAAAAACAAAAAATATCAAAGAAACAAAAACAACAAAACAACAAACCAGGTAATTGTGACAATAATTCCAGCACTAGGACAGGAGAGAGATCTCTGGGGCTCACCATAGAACTCCATATCACTGAGAGACCCTGTTTAGAAAAATCAAGGTGAATGGACATTTTAAGGATATCCAAAATTGTCATCTAACTTCTAAATCTAAACTCACAAAAATGTATATACACCTCCCCCCCCCCACACACACATCCTAATCTCATTTGCCAGTTATCAGTATTTGGTTTTGGATTTCTTAGCTATAGGAATCACCATGAACTAAATTTATTTTTAATTAAATTTCTACAAATTTCTCCATCTCAGTTTTCCAGCTGGACAAAACGGAGTAAGACTAAGATTACATTTGTATACTGCTATGTGCATTTTTCTATGGAGTGTAAAGATTTCAAATTCAGGTCCTCATTCTTGTACGGAAAGCTCCTTACTAGCTCCTTACTATCTTTATAAGTCTATCTACATGGCTAGCTGCTGAGCTGTGAACTTTTGAGTTGATCCAGCAGAACTCTGGGAACCATACTTAGCACCTATTCAAGAGCAGAAAACACACTTAGTTTGAACCATTTCTTCAGCCCCATACAATGGTTCTGGCGCTCCATTCCTCAATACTTTTTTATTACGACTAAACTAATTGCAAATCATATTATTATGCACTTACTGTATTACTATTGCAATCAAAGTTCAAATTATATGCCAAACAAACAACCACAGTAAGTTGCAGTATTTGTTAAATCAACATGAATGCAATTCTAGCTTTCATGTTAAGGAATAAATGCATTTAATTCACAATTCTTATTCCATGCACAGATTGCTTTCTAGGGAACGTTTTTCTGAAATATTCAGCTTTTAAGAAATCTAAACACGATTTTTAATAGAAATTTCTGTTAAAACATTTTAAGTATTTAACTTCTTAGAATAACACTGCCAATTTTACCTCCTTGAGAATTTTAGTGAGACTTAGATTCAAGCATCTTCAATATGCCATTGTCTAAGACAATGGACAACTTCTCCACAATTTTTTGATTAAAACATAATTTCCCATCTGAGTTTTAAGCTTTTATAGTTCCTACCATTTTCATCTCTATTCATTCATAGATTCTGGAAGAATTAGATGCTCGTGAAATCTGCTTTCCTTTTGTTCCTTTATCCCAGACACCTTCTGATGTTATTTATTTTTGTAGCCATTGTGATTTGTTTAGTTTATTGACAGGTTCCCATGTAGTTCAGACTGGCCTCCATCTTTCTATGTAGCCAATAGTAACCTTGAATCTTGTGATGGACCATCTGATATGCCTGTAGACTGAAGGACAAAGACCACCAACTCAAATTATGGCCAAATTCAAGCAAATATTTTTTATGTACAGATCAGAATTTAGAGATAGCTGTGTCTAAGGTAGGGTTTAGAAAACTAGCCTCAAGCCTGTCTCCTATACAGGGCAAATCACATGTTGCAGGGACTTTACTTATAACCATTGTTACAGAAAAAAGACCAGGCAATTAAAAATAAAATAGATGGCTACAGAACATTTACAAGAACGGGTGGGTTTTGTGGGTTGGTTTCCCATGCATTGTATGGTTACTGGGGTAGGGCATAGCCCAAGTTACAAGAAATAGAAACATAAGTTTTATAGTAACCAGGAACTAACTAAACTAGAGTATCAAATGGCTCTTGATTACAAAATAGGCATGGGCTGGTTTCTCACCTCTAATTTTTGTCTGTCAATGTTGATGTTTTAGGTGTGTCTACCCTGTTCAGTTTATGTGATGCTGATAAACAAACCAAGGATGCCGTGCATGCTGGTTAAGCTTTCTGTCAACTACTTTCTCAGTCCATGCTTGTGATTCTCATTGACTTCATTAGTCACATCACTTATTGCTGTAAGCAAATAATTGACATTCAGAAATTATTGAGAAAAGATTTATTTTGACTCAGAACTTGAGAGATCATCATGATGAGAAAGGCATTTCAGGCAGAATTGTTTCTATCTGCAGTCGCAGGAATTAGAAACGTTTGCTTAAGTCTGGGTGGGTAAGGAAACAGTGAAAGAAGAGTGAAAAGGCCAGCAGGCTTTCTCCCTTTTCTCCTTAAAAAGATGATTTTAATTATTTTAATTATTGAATTAATTTAATTATTTCTTTAATTATTTTAATTATTTAATTCTGTGTCTGACTGTGTGCATCTTTGTGTGGGTATGTACAAGTGAGTTCAGTGGCATGCAGAGATCAGAGGAGTCAGGTTCCCTGGAGTTACAGTTACAGATGGTTGCGAGCCATGAAGCTCAGGTGCTGGACACTGAACCTGAGCTCTCTGAGAATGCACATACTCTTATCTGCTGAGCTAACTTCAAGCCCATTTTCCCCTATTTTATCAAAAAGAGGTCTCTAGTCCATAAAGTCGTGTCACCAATATTCATGCAAGATCATTTCACATAACTTTATCGGTTTTGGAACTATTATCAGAAGTGTGCATCACTTATGCCCTTATCCTTATTAATCCAATCAAGCAATTAGAATTAACCATCATAATGATGAATTTGTATCTTCAACATTCAAAACTTTCCTTTTCCTATGACACCCATACATTCCTTTGACCATCACACTATTTGTAGATGTGTCTTTAGAAGGACTGCCGATGGGACTTCTGATTGTATTGTACTAACTCTATGACTTCCCATAAATACTTATTATACTCCAAGGTCCCCATCTGCTATAAGTTAATAACTGTCAATTCTCATAGGATTGAGGTGTCATTACATGAAAAACCTTTGTATCAGTGTGTGACACACACTAAACCCTCAATAAATGCTTTTTCTTATTCTTTTCACACTCTGATACTTAGCTGTAAAACTATCTACACTGGCACATGCCATTTGTTCCCAAGGCTCCCTGTGTGTCTATAGCCCCTTGCTTCTTTTCACTCCTGGGTTTACAATGAAGGATACTCCAGGAATTCTCTGCTTTTGATTTTTCAAGTTGTGAAAAAAGAAGTTTCTTTGTATGGAAAACAACTAGCAATTTGCTTAAATTAAAGGAAGGAAAATAGCAATCCTTAAGAAGGCAGCTGCTGTTTTTGAATAAGTAGTTGACAAGATGTCTGCTGTGCGTGCTGTTTGACAACAGGCAGCTCAATTCTTCATAGAGAGATAATAACAAAGAGGCTGCACAAAGATTAGGATTTGGTGTATAGAGGTGTATGAGTGATCATGTGCCTGTGTACATGTGGGGTTAAAATATCTACATTTGCTTGACATGAACTAGATTGTTTTCTAAATGAATTAGCCTTAAATTAATTTCATATTATTCAATATTCCTACCTCTGCTATGTATTATTCCAGATTAGACCATAATGGGCTATAAGCTGTTAAATATTTCCCTGTATATCTCAATCTTTCTGTTAGCAAACAGATACAATATATTTTCATTACATGCTTATAAAATATGTGAAATGTAAATTTAGCTGTACATGCTTGTATAAAGTACTTTATGAAATTAGATGGAAGTAAGTAGAGCGGAGTTCAAATACCCATTATTCATGTAAATGCTGAACATGTCTATGTGGCTGTAGCCCCAGCATATGGGAGTGATGAAAGGTATATGATAAGAGTTTGATAGTCACTGACCCTGGCTGAAATCCTCAGCTTTTGACTCAGTGAAACATCCTGTGTGAGGAAATAATTGTATATGTGTCATAGTTAATAGTCCCATGACATACTGTTCTGTCATATGAATGCATGCATTGATGCATGTACCCACTTTAAGGTTCAGGGACCATAACACACACACACACACACACACACACACACACACACANACACACACANTCTCTCTCTCTCTCTCTCTCTCTCTCTCTCTCTCTCTCTCTCTCTCTCTCTCTCTCTCTCTCTCTCACTCACACACACACACACACACACACACACACACAGACACCACTTATATATCTTATCACAATTATGCATTTTCTTTTTACAAAGAGATAAAATCCACTAATTTTTCTAGTTAACTTTTTCAGGAAGCTTAATTTTAACTGAGATTAAAATTAGCAGCCTTTATAAATTAGAAAAGTTTTATTGAGATACATGACTCTCATACATAGAAAATCATGTTCAGAACTTGTCCAAGATAATACTTTCTTACCAGTTAGACCTTTTTTCTTAAAGAACACCTGCATGAGAATGTGAGGAGACCAAGGTTCAATTAATAGACTTATACACTCTGTTAGTGAGGTAGTACTTTGAATGACTACAAACAAAAAATATAAGAAAATGTAATGAGTGATAGGGAGGACAATGAATTGAAATTAGAAGACTCATGTTAGCCATTGGGACTCCTGAATGATCTTTAGTAAATTAAAATCTTTTTCTCTTCTACTCTATGTGTCTACTTTCCTGTGGAATTAGCTCTAGGATGCTGTCTTCCCTAATTGTTCAATATCACTACTTTGTGGTTATAATTATAGAAAATTGCAAACATAGGGGTCAGGAAGGTAACTTAATGGGTAAAAATGATTTCCATCAAGTCTAACAACTTTAATTTGATCCCTGTACCACACACAGCGGAGGATATGAACTAGTTCCCACCAAATATGTCCTTTTGTGTGCTATGGCATGAGTACATGAACACACATACAAGCAACCATACAGTAATTAAGTAATTGCAAAAAGATGTAATAAAATTTGAACAAAAGTGTATACATAAATCATTCTAACTAGTCATTTTGATGTCTAGAATATTGTAGGAATCAGAGGGACATTTTAGTTCTGCTTCAGAAATACCATATCTCTCTATTTTTATCTCTCTTGCAACCAAACACTACCTTTTAATTAGAAGGTAATATTTGTTATAGCAGCACAAAGTGAGACATTGATATTTAATGGTCAGATCTAACTATTTAGTTTGGATAAGGAAGCAGATTTTACTTCTGGCCCATTTCTTTGCACAACTTTACAATTTTGATTTTAATGTAGAGCTTGTGATGAAAATGTTTGCTTCCCAATACTTATTTGAAGTGTAGAGTATATTTGTTACTTACTCTGCTTCCCTCTTCTATAGGAAAGACAGTTTGGGCAAACCTGTAAGGCAGCCCCAAATAAATGTTGTCCTTTATAAGAAAAAAAAAGAAATATTTATTAAACTAGGCTATTGTTGAGAACCTAAGAAATTATTATTTTTAAAGTAAAGAAAGACATCTGCTTCCTCCTGCATTCAGATTGCACCAAAGAGAGAGAGCCTCACCTCTTTTATGGGTCCAACTCCCCATTGTGACTTGCCAGATATCTGCTAGCTCCATGTGGGACCATGAAAGACAGCCTAGTTTCAGGTTGAGTTGGTTTAAAACTCAAGTGACCCATCAGCTGATCCTGCAAGGAATGGTAGATGTTTTGCCAGGCTCCTAGACACCGGGCTCTTGACATGAGCCCTCAGCTCTCCATAATTCTGTGGTCATCAGACATAAAAGGGCAGCCCTGAGTCCCTCCACAGGAAGAGGAAGTGACCACAGATCATGTAGCCTCAAGACATATCTCCATTTTAATGAGGTACCTAAAGGTCTGAAGGGTGTAGCTAATTATGCTCCCCTTTACAGATACTCCTTCCTGCAAAAGTTATCTAGCCTCAGGCCTGCCCTCAGAAAGTGGGGTACAATTTTTACTCAGCAACTTAAAACCATGTCTTAAACAATGTCTTACAACCATGGACTGTCTCTTCTTATCTGGACCCACCATGGGGAGCAATGGAACCAGCTGCTAATCTCTTCCAAAAAGCCTTTCGCACTCTGAGCCAAGGTCTCAACCAAGCCAAGCCAAACAGGACTCTCTCATCCCATGAAACCCAGCCAGACTCTCTCCTCACACTTTTCCCTTCAGCCCAGGGCTAGATCCAGCCTGTGGGTCCCACTCTGTTCTCAGTTCTTCTGAAGCATTCATTTTTTTTTAGGTGCTTCTCAGCCATTCAGTCTTCCTCATTTGAGAATTCTCTGTTTATCTGTACTCCATTTTTAAAAATAGGTTTATTTGGTTCTCCGCAGTCTAACTTCTTGAGTTCTTTGTATATTTTAAATATTAGCCCTCTATTGGATATAGGATTGGTAAAGAACTTTTTCCCAATCTGTTGGTTGGCATTTTGTCCTATTTAGTGTCCTTTGCCTTACAGAAGCATTGCAATTTTTTTTTCCCATTTGTCAATTCTTGATCTTAGAACATAAGCTATTGGTGTTCCATTCAAGACATTTTCCTCTGTGCCCATGTGTTCTTCCCCATTTTCTTTTCTATTAGCTTCAGTGTATCTAGTTTTAAGTGGAGTTCCTTGGTCCACTTGAACTTGAGCTTTACACAAGGAGATAAGAATAGATTGATTTGCATGCTAACTGCAGGTTGAACCAACACCATTTGTTGAAAATGCTGTCTTTTTTCCACAGGGTGGTATTAGCTCCTTTGTCAAAGATCAAGTGACCATAGGTGTGTGGATTCTTTCTGAGTCTTCAATTCTATTTCTCTGATCTACCTGCTTGTCACTGTACCAATAACATGCATTTATGTTTTTATCACTATTGCTCTGTAGTATCACTTGAGGTCATGAATGGTGATTCCCCCAGAAGTTCTTCATCAGGGAAATGCAAATCAAAACAACTTTGAGATTCCACCTCACACCAGTCAGAATGGCTAAGATAAAAATCTCAGGTGACAGTAGATGCTGGGACAGATGTGGAGAAAGAGGAACACTCTTCCATTGCTGGTGGGATTGTAAGCTGGTAAAAGCACTCTGCAAATCAGTTTGGCAGTTCCTCAGAAAATTACACATTTACTTATTAATTTACTTATTTACTAAATAAGGACCCAGCTATACCACTCCTGGGCATATACCCTGAAGTTGCTCCAACATGTAATACTGACACATGTTCCTCTATGTTCATAACAGCCTTATATATAATAGCCAGAAGCTGGAAAGAACCCAGATGTCCCTCACAAGAGGAATGAATACAGAAATTGTGGTACATTTACACAAAGGAGTACTACTCAGTTATTAAAATGAGGAATATATTGAATTCTTAGGCAAATGAATGGAACTAGAAAATATCATCCTGTGAGAGGTACCACAATCACAAAAGAACACACATGGTATGCACTCTCTGATAAATGGATATTAGCCCAGATGTTTGGAATCCCCAAGATACTATTCACAGATTACATGAAGCTCAAGAAGAAGGAAGATCAGGTGTGGATACTTTGGCCCTTCTTAGAAGAAGGATAAAAATACACATGGGAGGAGCTACAGAGAAAAATATGTGGAGCAGAATCTGAAGGGAAGGTCATACAGAGACTGTCTCACCTAGGGATCCATACCATATAGAGTTATCAAACCCAGACATTATTGTGGATGCCAACAAGTGCTTGCTAACAGGAGCCTGAAAGAGCTGTCTCCTGAGAGGCTCTGCCAGTGACTGACATATAGAGAAGTGGATGCTCACAGCCATTCATTGGACAGAGCACAGGGTCCCCAGTGGAGAAGCCAGAGAAAGGACCAAAGGAGCTGAATGTGTTTGCTGTCCCATGGGAGGAACAACAATATGAACCAAATAGAAACCCCAGAGCCCCCAGGGACTAAACCACTAAACAAAGAGTACACATGGAGGAACCCATGGCTCCAGCTGAATATGTTGCAAAGAATGGCCTTGAGGGACATCAATGAGAGGAAAGAAGGGTTGATGGACCAGTGTAGGGGAATACCAGAGAAGGGAAGAGGGAGAGGGTGGGTGAGTAAGCAGGGGGAGGGGGACAGGATAGGAGGGCTTTGGAGGGGAAATGACGAAAGGGGATAACATTTGAAATGTAAAGAAAGAAAATATCTAATAAAAATGAAAAAAGGGGGGGATACAGTATGAACCAAAAAAAAAAAAAAATCGCTACTGAGGAATATTAAATGGACAAGATATACCTAAAGAAATGTTCAACTTGCTTAGACATCAGGAAAATGCAAATCAAATCAACTCTGAGATTCTACATCATACCAGTCAGAATGATTATGATCAAAAACCTCAGGTGATAGCACAGGATGGCCAGTATGTGAAGAAAGAGGAACACTCCTCCATTTTTTGTGGTATTGCAAACTGGTAAAAGCACTCTGGAAATCAATCTGGCATTTCCTTAGAAAATTGGACATTGTACTACCTGAGGTCCCAGCGATATCACTCCTGGACATGTATCCAAAAGATGTTCCAACATATAGCAAGGACACATGCTCCACTATATTCACAGCAGCCTTATTTATAATAGTCCAAAGGTAGAAAAATACCCAAATGTCCTTCAACAGGAGTGGATACAGAAAATGTGGTGCATTCACACAACGGAATGCTACTCAGCTCTTAAAAACAGACTTGGATCGAACTAGAAAGAATTATCCTGGCTGGGCGGTGGTGGTGCATGCCTTTAATCCCAGCACTTGGGAGGCAGAGGCAAGTGGATTTCTGAGTTGAGGCCAGCCTAGTCTACAAAGTGAGTTCCAGAACAGCCAGGGCTATACAGAAAAACTGTGTCTTGAAAGAAAAGAAAAGAAAAGTAAAGAAAAGAAAAGAAAGGAAAGGAAAGGAAAGGAAAAGAAAAGAAAAGAAAAGAAAAGAAAAGAAAAGAAAAGAAAAGAAAAGAAAAGAAAAGAAAAGAAAAGAAAAGAAAAGAAAAGATTATCCTGAGTGAGCTAACCCAGTAACAAAGAACACAGAGGGTATGGACTCAGTGATAAGTGGATATTAGCCGAAAAGCTTGGAATATCCATAATACAATTCACAGACCATGTGAAGCTCAAGAAGAAGAAGATCAAAATGTGGATGCTTCAGTCCTTCTAGGAAGGGGGAACAAAATACTCACAGGAAGTAGAGGATAGAAGTGACTTGAGAGGAAGAAAGGAGGGGGAGGGAAAAAGTGGTGCTGGATCAGGTATGGGAGGAAATGGGGATGATATACAGAGGGTTAGGGATTTGAACAGAGGTGTGTAGCAACTGGTGCGGAACTGGTGGTAGCCATCAGCAAGTCCCAGATTCGATGAAAGCAAGAAGCTCTTGGGACCCAACATGGATAAGATTAGTTGAAATACCCAACAAAAGCGATGGAAAACCTGTAGAGACCATATCCTAGGTTATGAAAGGCCCCCTGGTTGGGGGTGGGGCCACCAACTCATTTCCATATTTTGAATGACACCTGTGTAAAGGAAATAGGAAGACAAAGTGTGGAGCAGAGACAGAAGAAAAGGCCATCCACAGATTTCCCCACCTGGCGATCCACCCCATATACAGACAGTAAACCCAGACACTGTTGTGGATGCCAAGAAGTGCTTGCTATCAGGAACCTGATAGAGCTGTCTCCTGAGAGGCTCTGCCTGGAGCTTGACAAATACAGAAGTAGATGCTCACAGCCAACCATTTGACTAATCAAGAGCCCCCAATGGAGGTGTTAGAGAAAGCATTGAAGGAGCTGAAGGGGTTTGCAACCCCAGAGGAAGAACAATAGTATCAAGAGACAACTCCCGCCTCCTCCTCCCCCCC
>NC_034594.1:89189766-89218954 GCF_900095145.1 Mus pahari
GAGGGAATCTATGGCAACAGTGGCATATGTAACAGAATATGGCATTGTCTGACCTTAGAGGAAGGAAGGAGAGACCCTTGGTCCTGTGAAAGCTTGATTCCCCAGTTTAGGGGAAAATCAGGGTTGTGAAGTGTGAGCAGGTGGGTGGGAGGGAGAGCAGCGTCATAGAAGTGGGGGTGAGCATGATGGGAAATGGGGGTTCTGAACAGGGCAAGGAAAAGCTATAACATTTGAAATGTAAATACATAAAATATACAATAAAATGATATTAAAAAATAATCAGTTTTTAAAAAGAAGTAAATTAGGGAATTTGCTTGTAGAGGAAAGGCCTTTCAAGAAGGTTTCCATTGGCCTATACATTAAAACAAACAATAGAGACTATTAAAACTAAAATCTTTTGTATAGCAAAGAACACTTATATTAAAAGGAAGAAAAAAAACAAGAAAAAAATCCTTACTTGCTATATATTTAACTCAGATTTATTATCTAGACTATACAAAGACTAAAGTAACTAAGTAAATGTCAGGAAGTCAAACAATATCACTTAAAATGGGCTACAGAACTAAACAGAATTCTCAAAACATAAAATATAAATGGTTGAAAAACATTCCAAAAATGATCAACATTGATAGACATCCAAGAAATGTGAAAAAACAAAACAAAGCAAAGCAATGCAAAGCAAGCAAGCAAACAAACAAACAAACAAACAAAACAAACAACATACTTTGAGATTTAATTTTACCCCAATCACAATGAATATGATAGAAAAATTCAAAATGAACAGGCATGGTGAGACACATCTTAACCATACTAGCTATTGGCAGAGAGAGGAAAAAGTCTGTGAACTCAAGCTCAGCCTCATCTACATTGCAAATTCCAGATCAGCCAGAGATACATAGGGAGAACTTGGCTCAAACAAAACAAAACAAAACAAAACAAAACAAAACAAAACAAAACAAAACAAAACAAAGCAAAGCAAAGCAAAGCAAACCAAACCAAACCAAACCAAACCAAACCAAACCAAACCAAGCCAAAACAAAACAAAAAAAGCAAAACAAAACAAAACAAAATAAAAAAAAAAGGCTACAAATCCTGGTGTGAATATGGAGAAAGAAGAGTACTTACTCACTGCTCAGAGGATTGCAAAATGGTGTAGACACTATAAAAATCATTGTGGTGTTTCCTCAAATATCTGTCAACATATTTACCACATTTTCAAGCAATACAATGCAATTTGAATCAGGTAATCTCATATTTTAGATCTTATGGATGCTAGCTTTTAATATGTAGGTTCTTCAAATATGTAGGTTTCATTTGAAATTCCCACAAAACCAGACAATCAGTAAGATGGCCTAGGAATATTAAAGAGAGGTGGAGTAGAAGCCAGTATTATAAAGAGGTAAAGAGAAGTATCAGAACAGGAAAAGTTGCATTGGATGAAGGAAATGAGGGATAAGTAAAGTAAATGACCTTGTGCAAAATTGATAATAAATTACAATTGTAAACACTTCCAGAAATATGTACATTTTAAAAATTGTTTAAATGTAATTACCCTGTAATGGGAGGCCAATGTGTCTTCTAGACACTATAGGCAAAGAAAAAACAAAATGAAAGAAAAGAAAAACCATCACAGTTTCAGAAATGGGGAAGGTGTGCCTAAGTTTTGGCAGTGGTTGTCCACTGAGGTCTCATGGACTCTCCAGCATTACAGGCTTTTGCCATTGTTCTTAGTTACTCTACAGAACTTGATAGTATAATCCTATTAATGAAGACACCATATATTTGAATCATAGAATATGGACAATACAAACTGGTTAACAGCCTAGAAGCTTCATATCAACTGGCTAACTTTCAAAGTGCTGGGTGTTACTATGAATACTACCTGAGGAGAAACATAATAATTAATTTGCCCAGAACAGATGACAACAGATCTTTAGAGTGCTTCTCTGTGGTGGTTTTATTAAGAAAGAGCCCTGTAGGGTCATATACATGAATGCTTGGTAATCAGGGCATAGCACTAGTTGAGACATATTAGGATGTGTGGCCTTATTGGAGAAAATGCATCACTGGGGATGAGCTTCAGGGTTTCAAAATCCCAAGTCAGAGCCGGGCCTGGTGGTGCAGGCCTTTAATCCCAGCACTCGGGAGGCAGAAGCAGGTGGATTTCTGAGTTCAAGGCCAGCCTGGTCTACCAAGTGAGTTCCAGGACAGCCAGGGCTATACAGAGAAACCCTGTCTTGAAAAACCAAAAGAAAAAAAACAAAAAACAAAAAACAAAATCCCAAGTCAGTCCCAGTGTCTTCCAAATGTCAGAGATACGGATGTAGAACTCTCAGCATGTACCACATCTGCCTGTGTACTACCATGTTTCCATGTTGACGTTGCAATAAATACCTGAAACCATAAGGAAGCCACAATTAAATGCTTTCTTTTATATGAATTGATTGGTCACCGTGTCTCTTCACAGCAATAGAACACTGACTCAAACATTCATTAAAGTTACCTTATAACTTTGGTTGCCTTGTCCTGCCCATCCTCTGGAATATAATGATATGATGCAAACCGCCAGTTGCTTTTACAGATTTATAAAAGTATATAAAACATACACAGGTACATCTCAAGGAACAGGAATGGGAGTCCAGTCTGCACAAGGTCAGACACACGTATGAATTTCTTGGAGGTTTCATTGCCTAGTAAGCTTTATTGTGTAAATCTTCAAAAAGTCTGTGCCTATAAATATAAAGAACATACAGACATTTGGGTGGCTTTGTGGATATTAGAAGATTTTCATACTCCATCTTGCCCAAGATACCTATCTGTTGTATAACTTGATAAAGTAGTATACCATATAGGGTTGGAACAAAGAGACTCAAGGTTTTTTTTTTGTTGTTGTTGTTTTTTATTTTTTTACTAATGTCACTTCATTGTAGGACAGTGCCCCACTACCCCTGTTTCTATTTGTATTAGAAGTCACAAGGAGTTCAGAAGAAGAGTTTATAATTCTGAGAGCCATATAAAGCATTGAAGCAGGATGGAGTCATAACACACTAAACCTATACTATCATCAAAATAGAGTTCCCAAAAAAGGGGCTTGAGTGAAGATCTTTACAAACCTCTTTGGGGTATGGCACCTAATCAAATTTTACAAAGGTAGAATGAACACATACAACAATGAGGTATGATGTATGCAAACCCCATCACAAATGCCATGAAAGCTGTTCTATACTAGGATCAGTGTCTTTTAAGCCACTGAGCACCCCTCAGTCGTTGAACCAACAGATAAGCAAGATAGTATACTAGAAAGGATAACAGCCATTTCTCTAGATACCTGGTAAACAGATGGTACTAATAGGCACACAAAATGAGAATGGGTAGCTGTATCAATACCAATGAACACAAATATCATGTAGCTAGAAAGGGGAGAAATAAAAATAACCAATCGTCTAAGTTAAGAGAGGTATGGATAGGAAAAACCCACAAGACATGACTCATAACAATTTATACTGAAAGCTGAAATTTACACAGAGGTCTCAGTTTTTATATGGTCCAGTGGAAAAAGCAGGATTGGTTGTTGATGGGTCAATCAGGGAACAGAAAACAAATGTGGAAAGAATTATATAACAAAATGCATCAAGAATCAGGTCTCCTGGTAGTTTTTCATGTGGTAGCTTACAGCCCACAAAGTTTACCTGGAAATCATAAAGCCAATGACTTTACAAGGTATGGTCTATTTCCCTCAGGTACCCTTGCAAATTGTTCACTGGGTCCTTATATAGTCTTGTCATAGGGGAACCACTGTAGACTTGAAAATATCTAAGGCTACTGGAATTTTTGTAAAATATTCTGATATTTTGTAGGATGTTGTTTCCTAATTCCAGATTTGAGAAATGTATGCACTGGTAGAAGAGGCACACATGTCATCCTGGTCTCATGTCACTCTGGTCTCATGAGGGAATGCCAATTAGAGTTCAGAGGGGCTATCAGTGAGACATGCAAATATGACCCCATCCATGTAGATATTACCATATGCTGCTTAGAAGTATTTCTTTCCAGGCAAGAAATAGGTAAAGACAGCTTTAAGGGCTTTAACAAACTAAGTACTATGTAAAAGATTTCATGAAGACTCAAGAGTAACAGAGGTAGCATTTTAAAATGAACATTTATGTACAGAACTTGACTAAAGACAACCAGGGGCAATGCTATGTCCTCCTAACTTTAACACTACTGGAGCTGGGTTCATTGAAGAAAAAAATTAATTGTAAACAACAGGTAAAGTGTTTAAATATAAAAGGTGCTCCTTTACATAGGTTGAAAAAGAAACTCAGAGGCTAAAAGTTATCGAATAAAAATCTCAGTGCTGGGGTGACCTACTCTCTATGAGTTGTTTGCCAGAGAAGCCCTTGAGGCCTCATAAACTATAAATGCTCTTGTTACTACTGTTTGTTGTATGCCAGTACAAGATGCAGAAATCATGCTGCTGAAGACAACACACAATTTGACTGCAGGACATGGAGAAATTAAGGTGGGACTGAACTGAAACTTATCCTTGTTGATAATCTTTCTAGTGCCACCATAGCCTTAAAGATGGCTGGTGGAGAACTGCCATCAATATAGTTCTGATAAGCTATGGATACCAATTTGACAGGAAAATGTGCATTCTTGTGCAATTTTGGCTCAGCAATCATAAATAAAAACAACAGTTTTCCAATTAGATTTAAGGCCCTCTCCAAAAGAGGGAATTCACATCTGGTTCTAAAAGCAAGGACAAAACTCTGCAGCTGGGGAGGTCATATGTTTCAATAGGGAAACTTCCACTGTTCTACTAGCTGGATTATACACCACTGTCAAAATGCATTCCAAACATTTGTATTTGCACCCATATATCTCTGTTGCTGTTAAAACTACTGGTGAAGCTCCTCAGGACAAATAACTGCTACTGTTGCAGAGTGGTTTAATTCTTTGCCATAGTTGTATGTCTAGAGTCATCCCCTCTAAGGTCCAAGGATTACTGTGTAAATATGGGCAAAAAGAATATAAGAGCTGGAGCGAGGGGTAGAATGCTATATTTCTATTTCCCTCTAGACAGAAATAATCTGTCCTGCAAGGGAGCTCTATAACAGAAAAAGGTTACAAAACAAAACAGAACAAAACAAAACAAAACAAAGGTGGAACAACAATATGAACTAACCAGTACCCCCAGAGCTCATCTCTCTAGCTGCATATGTAGCAGAAGATGGCCTAGTCGGCCATCATTGGGAAGAGAGGCCCATAGGTCTTGCAAATTTTATATACCCCAGTACAGGGGAATGCCAGGGCCAAGAAGTGGGAGTGGGTGGGTAGGGGAGCAGGAAGGGGTGAGGGTATAGGGAACTTTCGGGATAGCATTTGAAATGTAAATAAAGTATCTAATAAAAAAGGATAACAAACAAACAAAACCCCCTAAAAATAACTTCTGAAAGTCCCTGAAACTGATCAAGTTATCTAGGTCCCTGGATCCCAAAAGTAAATAATAAAAATTGCTGACGGATACTCTCAAACAAGACAATTTGTAAAGAAGACATTTAGAACAGAGCATGTGCCTAAAAGAAGCAGAAACCAGCAGAGATGCCTGATAGAGATTCAGACTAACTGAGCCACTTTGAGAGGACATTTTTCAATAACTTGAGCTTCTGGAAGGCTACACAGCATGTTCTAAATCTCTGAATGTTCTAAGCTTTTCCTCAATTTGGGGTCGAATTTGTTGGTGCACCTATGTTTGAGTTGTGTCTGCTTTTTTAAGCAACCAAAATAAAACAGATATGTTTATTTAAATGAGCATTGATTTCACATTCCCTCTTCCCAAGGGTAAGGGGTCATTGTAAAGAAAGAATGGAAAGATTTTAAGAGCCACAGGCTGTTAATGGCTGCTAGTACACAGCAGAGCAGTAACAATCTAAACTGAGCAATCTTATTAGCATGCACATGACCTGTGAAAGCTCAAACCAGGAATTCCCACCATCGAGGGGATAGACCCTTGAAGTCTAATGTCTAGCTGAGGAGGTATTGACAATATATAGCTGCTGGGAGAGGGAAAAGTCAGTTTGAAGGGTATGGAGTCTGGTAATTTGGTTTGCGATTTTCTTAGTTAGTGTTTTACTGCTGTGAACAGACACCATGACCAAGGCAACTCCTATAAGGCCAACATTTAATTGGGGCTCTCTTATAATTTCAGAGGTTTAGTCCATTATCTTCATGGCAGGAGCATGGCACCATCCAGGCAGGCATTTTTCAGGAGGAGCTGAGAGTTCTCCATCTTCATCTGAAGGATGCTAGTGGAAGACTCACTTCCAGTTAGCTAGGATGAGAGTCTCAAAGTCCACACCTACAGAGACATACCTACTACAACCATGCCACACCAACTTCAACAAGGTCACACCTTCTAACAGAGTCACTCCTTAGGCCAAGCATATACAAACCATCACAGACATAATGCAATGGGTGGCCACAAGTTCAAGAATATATGTACAACACAAATTGAATTTGTTGGGTTAAAAAAAAATGAAAACTGAGTCTGGAGGTCTTGAAAGGAGGACAGACCTAGAGGAATTTCAGGGGGTGGTAAAATATTAAAAAAAAATATTGTGACACATTCTCAAAGACCTAATATATTTTTGTTTTCAAAATAGAGTAACAAATAGGCTGGAAAGATTGCTCAGACAGTAAAACACTTGACTTGCAAGTATGAGGTTCTAAGAGTCCCAATGCCCACAGAAAATGTTGAATGTGTTAATACTCAATTGTAATCCCAGCTCTGGAGAAGAGAAGATGCCATATTCTTGGAGATTGCCTTCCAGACATACTATCCCAATCAATGTGTTCCAAGACTTATGACACCCCAGACCTGGGTTGTTAGCCAGGTATGCATATAAAACACAAGTGCCTGCAACAGTGCCTCAAATCCTATCACATGCCAGTTTGATAATAGGAAAAGTGTTGTTGCTGTAAAAATAAATGTGATTGTGGTTATGGTTTTGAGGTTTGATAAGAGGTAGAGATTAGACACATTTTTAGGTAATGAAAAGCAGCCAGATAGTTTTTAGGAGGCTGTTGAAAGAAATGAGATTGATAAAGATGTTTCAAGGGAGAATCCAGTGGTGCCACGCCTACTTCAGTGGTGGCTCACAACAGACCTGAAAACCTGGAGGAGTACTGAGGAAAAAGTGTCTCAAGGAGACTCAGCCTCCTGGAGTCCTGTCATTTCCAATAATCTATATACATGAACCCTATCCACATGTTAATATGGTATATTAACCATATTAACATATTAACCATATTAACTCTCTCTCAGTATTATTAATGCCTCTAAATATTAAATTTTTATCATAGGTAAAGTTCCCACCAGTGTTCCAAAGTCCTAAAAATTCCTTAAAGTCAGGAGCTCAGAATTCAGTATTTACCAAGGCCTAGGAAATAGGGGGGCGGAGGGGTTGTGGTATTGCATTATTTATGAGACAGTCTGCTAGTGCGGAACCCCCTGTTGCTAGCTTTCACAAGGCTCAAAGGAGAAGCAAAAATTGTGACTAGGGCATGAAATCCTTACCTGTCTTTAGCTGACCCTAGGCAGAACTGCTTTATCTTAACTAAGTATGATGCACAATTAAGCCCAGGGACTAGAAGCTTAAGATTACTAAGTCCAAGTTGGTTGGATTTCATTGTCTCCACCTTGATTTCTTAGGAATTACTCAGTTTGCTAAGTAGCTTTTATCATGATTTCATCCTGAGTTATATTCCTGGTGGAGTTAGCCCATGACTGCTCATCTTCTCTTTACTCACTTTCTAATTTCTGGTTTCTGCTATGCCATTTAAAAATGTTGCTCACCATAAGAAGGTGAATCAAGTTAAAATGTGGCTACACATACTACAAAGCTTCCTGTGGAAGACACCTTCATAGATGATGCATTTTTTTTTTATTTCTACCAGACAGCTATCTACTTGAACAAATGTCATTGTAAGGAATTAGTAGCATCAGAAGAGGTTTTTAGTTGCTCTTACTGTTTACATTCTTAGTGAGTAGCACTGAATCAAAGAAAGTGCTCTTTTGGCATTGGTGTTGCTCTTTGTTGTTCGCCTGCTAGGGGTGGATCACATAAAACTTGCATTTTGTGAGTGACAGTCACAAAATGTTTGGCATTTGGACCATGAGTATATGAGCACCACATTTCTTTTGAGCTTTCTGAGTCTCATTTGGTTTTCTGTGCCTAAATCATACTTCCTCCAGTTTGCATTCTTGCTCTTGTCCTTTCTCCTCATTATACATTTATTTGCTTCCACTAGGCATCATTTAGGCTTCCAGTAGCTTCTCTGGAGAAGAAGTGTCTGAAACAAAATTGTTCATTTGTCACATACAGTAGAAAAGAAAATAAATATTAGGGGTTTTTTTGGCAGGTAGTTTTTATTGGATTGCAAATGAATGTCTTTCAAACATAATTCTGACTGGATAATTTCTTTACTGAGAGACTTTGGCAAAAGCTAATGAGGAACATGGATAAATTAAACAAAACACTAGGTTACCTTTCCTGGTAAATCTTTGAAGCTGTCTTCCAGTAGTTTCCTATTGTCTATTTTCCCCTCTCATTCCTTATCCTGTTGTCTTCCTTTATCAACTCTACCAACTCATGTTCCCTCTTTCTCTCATCTATGACTCCTAGTTTCTGTTGTTAGAAATCATAACATCCATGAATGTCACCATGAATGAAGTATGCAAGTAATTAAAAAGTGAGATGATTGGAACATATTCATACACAAAACCAAGGCCAGTAAGTAACACAAGCAACTTATGAATTCTTTTGAATGCATGTGACCCAGTATATCTGGTGCTAGATTTTGTGCTGACCTAAGAATCTAAGTGTCAATAATTGGAATGACCCGGGGAAGAACCTGAAGAAGAGGTCTGCAATAAACTCAAGGGTCAAAAACAAACAAATTAAAAATCAAACAAATAAACAAACAAAAAACATAAATGCATGTCAAAATTATTCTAGTGATTGAATTGAAATTTACTCATGAAAACAGAAGAGATGTCTTTAAGAGATTTTCAAACAAATGAGGACATAATTCCTTAACAGCTCTCCCATAAAAATTATTATATAATTTCATTT
Organism: Mus pahari; assembly: GCF_900095145.1. Lineage (NCBI taxonomy): Eukaryota > Metazoa > Chordata > Mammalia > Rodentia > Muridae > Mus > Mus pahari. The sequence continues at coordinate 89,198,904 of NC_034594.1, forward strand.
GTTGTTGGATTTAAATCTGAAATTAGAGAGCTAATTAAGAAACAGAAGTAATAATTGCAAACAAGGTAGTATAATTTTTCTTAAATATTAAAATATGACAAAATTTATAAGTGCATGCTGTGCAGATAAACAGCTATGTGGCATATTTCTCAATCATTTGCTTGCTGATTAGAATTTCCATATATATTATAACAGAGGCAAAATCAGTCCACCTGGAAAGTTACTACTGCATACAGTAGAGTGCTCATTAAAATAGGTCAAATGTGTTGAGTTCATCACTATAAGATACAAGAGGACTTTAGACTGATTTCCAGTACTAATGTGAAAAAACAAACTAACAAACAACAACAACAATATCAACAAGCATCTGAATGTAGGGCATGTGCTTATAAATCCAGTGCTATAGCAGAGGAGACATTAAGCTGCCTGAAACTTCAATTATTTAAGTAAACTCTAGACCATGAGTGAACCTGTCAACAAAAACAAGATTAAACATTTCCTGATGCCTCCAAACTCTAGGAGTCTTTATTGCAGTTTGGGCTCCATCTTTACAGCACCAAATAATGGCATCTGAGGACCACTTTATAATAACTCCAACCCTTCCATGGATTACTCAGACTCAGCTATTGTAGTGGTTTGGAATGAATGTCCCCCATAGAGTCTTTTATTTGAAAACTTGGCTCCTACTTGGTGGGACTGTTTTTGGATGTTATGGAACTTTTAAGACACAGATCATTTCTAGCAAAAGGGAATGGGCTTTGAGAGTTTACAGTTTTGCCACGCTTCCTGCTCTCTGTCTTCTATTTTTTTTTGTGTGTGTGTGTGTGGGGGGGGAGGCGTGTCTTCTCTTGACTTCCTGATCCTGCTGCCATGGTTTTGAAATCATTGTAAACATCTAGCTTTCTAGAGCTATAATCCAAACTAAGTTCTTCAAAAATTTGCTATTTTATAAGAGCAACACATGAAGGTTTGAATTGGAATGACCGTCATAGGGTTCATATGTTTGAATACTTAGTCTCAAATTAGTGGAACTGATTGGAAAGCATTAGGATGTGGGGCTTTGTTGGAGATTATATATCACTCCTCGCAGGCTCTGAGATTTTAAAAGACTCCCACTATTCATAGTGTATTGTCTCTGCCTCCTGCTTGTGGTTCAAGAAATAAACTCTCAGTGCATCTTGTCAATATACCTTTCATCCACCATAATTGATGCAAATCCTCTGAAACTGGACATCTAATAAAATACTTTCTTTTATTATGCTGCTGCTCTTGAGTTACGTTGCTAGGTGGAAACATAGTTTGGGCCAGTTGGAGTATAGCTGTATTTGCTTCTGTGTGTTGGCCCTGGGTAAAACTTCTCTTAGGCAAATGCCTTTGAGAAAGAGGGAGCCCTTTCAGTTGGGGATTTCATTCTTCAAAGAAGTATGAATATTCATAAGATAGAATTTTGAATGGGGACTTTTCACTCAGGAACCTTTTTCTAATGTCCCAATGTGGCACAGGTTTCTCTGCAGTGGTGCCGACTTACCTTACAATTAGAGTTAATTTCTCTTCCCAATTCTTACACTAAATGTGCAGTTGATTTCTCAGCCTAGTATCACAGATTATAAGTTGTCCTGCCTGGAAATGCTATAGATTGTTCTCCAGTGTCTTCAAATTCAACTTCACTCTAATTGCTAGGATATGAGTAGAAGGTGGACTAACACTTGCCCAAAATTTCACACAAATAGTGCCTTTAGCTTTTTGTCAGTCTATTTTCCTCCAAATCATCATTATCTGACATCTGCCTTTCTCTTAGCACTTTTGTCTTCCAGGTTGTCACCAGAATGACTATGGAAAGAGAGACTGGGAAGTAACAGGTAAATGGGGATGGAGCTCACAACAATGCTTGGTATTCTGATTCCAGAGATCAGAGCATATATATATATATATATATATATATATATATATATATATATAAAATGTTGTGGGTGTTGAGAATAAAATTCAGGTTTTCTACAAAACCACCAAGATCTGTCTTCAACACTGAGTCATCTCTATAGCCCTATTATGTTCTATAATGTTACATTATTTTGCTCTTGATCTGTTGCATTCTATGTGGAGTCTATTTGCTCCTATGGAGTGTTCTCTAGTTAGATAACTGTTATCATGATACCACATCCAAAGTGCTGTGATGGTATTATATACTAAAAACTATTCCACCAATGAGCGGCTGACTTGGATCTTTATCCTTCTCTGAGTTTGTCAGGTTTTCATGTAGAATATATTGACCACAGGAACAGATCAGAACTAATATACAAGTGATCACCTAAACTAAGATGGATACATCAGTCCAATCATTTTTGCAAGCCAAGGCACATTTTTTCATCATTGCTCCATCATGGTCCAAGCTTAAACCCATACCAAACTCATGGCCAGACTTTGATCAATATTCAACAATTCTCTTATTTTTCTCTACCTACAACCTTCTTCCAATTCAGGAATAACATGAGAAAGCATAGTGTGCAGGTCAGATTGATCTTATAAGATACTTTCCCTATGCTTAGCCAATTTTCATGTCTCCATGCCAACCTCCCATCACTGTAACTTTAAGTGTTCCCTTTATCTCTATCTTATTTCCGTGTTTTCCATTCCCATTGCCTCCATTTGATTGTCTGCCAAGCTCAAGGGCTGATGGACAACTTCCTTGCTACAGAAATTTATGACCAAACAGACTGTTTGTTCTTGGTTACATGGTCTTTACCTATTTCCAAAGTTCTTAGCAATAAAGAATAAAGGGCATTCTCACTAATTAAGAATATTGAACATATGGATGTGAAGGAGGAGGAAGTACTAAAAGGGTAAGGAAGAAAATGTTAGTCTGATTTAGTACAAAGGCTAAATAAAGAATAGTTTTGGTTGTAATATTTTTAAGCACCAAGTGACTTTTCTTCTGGTGCATAATTTCATACTTGTTGGAACACTAAGACAAGTTTATTGAATGAATAATGGATGTGAAGATGGAAAATCGCTGTTCCTGCCTATAGTTGGTCACAATAAATTCTCAGGGCTACTGTCATCTGATGCTGTTACTTTGCTGGTCCACTATTCTCTTGGCAGTGTTATGATTAGTAAATTGTGTTTTCTATGTGCTCTTTTCATTCCTCCTTCAATGCTACGGTGGGCTTCGATTGTTATAGGAACTTTTGTCTTTAAAAAGTTACAAATCATATAAACTCATCACTCCTTTATGGTGTCCTCAAAAACTGAAAGTAAAAAATTGAGCTGTCCCGAAAGTGGGTTGGAGAGATGGTTTAGTGGCTAAGAGAGGATACTGTTCTTTCAGACAAACCAAGTTTGGCACAACTCCTTTTTGACTAAAGGTCTGGGATTCTTGACTTCATCTTCTGGCATCCACAGCCAATGAACTCATGTGAACAACCTATATACAAATATTCAAACATGTACATAATTAAAATTAATTACAAATTTTTTAAAACCAAAATTTACTACTTTCTGTAAGCAGATTAGTTGCTGGACAATGTGTTATTTTTGTGAGAATATAAGTTTGAATTCTCAGATTCCACTTAAATGCTGGGTTGAATGAATCTACAGCCTGAATTTGTAAACCTCGGGCTCCTAATGGAGAGAAAAGAGCTTGAGGTGAGAAAATCCCAGAAGCTCGCAGGCCACTTAGCCTAGTATATACAATTGTGAACTAGAAATCAGGTAAAAAAAACCAAAAACCAAAAAACAAAAAAACAAAAAACTGGAACTTACACCTGAACTGTTCTCTGACCTCCATGAATACACCATGGCATGCCTGCACCCACTCTCATGCACATGATCATGCACACACACATATAAGCACAAACAAAGACGAAACACTTACTCCCTGTTAGATTCCATATATTCAAGAGAAAGACTCTATACAATTGTGAAAGGCAAAATGATTGATGGAATTTTGTTTTTTAAGAAATTATTCCCGTAATATCTTAAACTGTAGAAGCTCTCATACTGAGATTTTTAAAGATCCACAATTTGCTTTTATAGTAAATGATAATAACCTTATATTTTTAATTTTAATTATTAATTAATTCATATTCCAGTCATTGTCTCCCACTCAATCCCCTCTCCCTAAATCCCTCACCCCATACCTTCTCCCTCTTGTCTGTGAAAGGGTGCTTTCCCTACACCAGGCCTCCCCCTTTTCTGGGGCCACAAGGCTCTCAAGGATTAAATACATCTTCTTCCACTGATGCCAGACCAGGTAGACCTATGCTCCATATGTGCTAGGGCCCTCAAACCAGCCTGTGTTTCCTCCTGTTTGGTGACTCAGTCTCTGGGGGCTCCCTAGAGTCTGGGCTAATTGAGACTTCTGGTCTTCCTATGGTCCCTCTTCCTTTCAGTTTCATCAATCTTTCCCCTAATTCAACTATTCTGTCTAATGGTTAGGTATAAGTATGTGCTTCTGTTTCAGTCAGCTGCAGGTAGGGCCTCTCTGAGGCCAGCAATCCCAGGCTCCCTTCTGTAAGCACATCATAGCATAGTAGTATCAGACTTTGTTATCCCACCCATACCCATCAGGTGGAACCCAGGTTGTGTCAGTCACTAGGATCTCCTTTCCTTCAGTTTCCACTTTTGCCCCTTCAGTTCTTTTAGACAGGACCAATTCTGGGTCAGGAATTTTGACTGTGAGTTTGTAACCCTGCTCCTTCCCTTGAGGGGCTGCTATTACTCTACTGGAGGTAGACTCTTTCAGTTCACTTTTCCCAATATTGGGCATTTTGGCTAAGGTCATCCCCAATGAGTGTCTTACCTCCTGAGTCTCTGATACTTTAAATTGGTCCCCCCCCCCCCACATCCCACTCCCAGAGCCTGCTTATTTCAATTTATTCTCTTGGCCCTCTCATCTTCTCTCCCCTCTGCACCATAATTTATCCTGTTTCATTTTCCCCTTCCCCTTTCCTCTTCCTCACAGTTACCTCCCTCCCTTCTCCCGTCACCTGTGACTATTTCTAAGTGGGGCTGAAACCTCATTACTTAGGCTTTTTGTGTTTGTTTGGTTTTGTTTTTGTTTTTGGTTTTGGTTTTTTTGTTTTGTTTTTTGGTTTTTTGAGACAGGGTTTCTCTGTGTAGCCCTTGCTGTCCTGGAACTCACTCTGTAGACCAGGATGGCCTCAAACTCAGAAATCCACCTGCCTCTGCCTGCCAAGTGCTGGAATTAAAGGTGTGCACCACCACTGCCTGGCTCTTATTACACTTCTTAATGTCTGTATTTTGTGTCCTAGGTATTCTACATATTTTTGCAAGTAACCACTTACCAATGAGTACATACCATACATACCCTTTTGAGTCTGGGCTACTTCACTCAGGATGATATTTTTTAGTACCACCCATCTGCCTGCAAAATTCATGATGCCCTCATTTTTCATAGCTGAATAGTATTCCATTGTGTAAATGAACCACATTTTTTTGTATAATTCTTCCATTGAGAGAGATCTTGGTTGTTTCAAGCTTCTCACCATTTAAATTAAGGCTATGAATGGGGTATGTTGGAAGATCTTTTGGGTATATGATCGAGAGAGGTATAGCTAGGTCTTCAGGTAGAAAAATTTTCAATTTTCTGAGGAACAACCAGATTGATATTCAGAATGGTTGTACCAGTTTGCAATACCACCAGCAGTTTCTCATTTTCCACATCCTAGGCAACATGTGCTCTCACTTGAGTTTTGATCTTAGCCATTTGGACTGGAGTTAGGTGGAATCTCAGGGTTGCTTTAATTTTCATTTTGCTGATGAGTAAGGACTTTAAACAATTTTTTAAGTGCTCTCAGCCATTTGAGATTGTTCTATTGTGAATTCTTTGTTTAGCTTAGTACTCCATGTTTAAATTGGGATATTTGAGTTTCGGAGATCCTAATGTATTTATAGAAATGTAAAAGAAGTCAATGGAGGTAGAAGATAAGACATTACATTAAAATCTCTTCATGATGCAGTCTTTCCTTTTGGATATTCTTCTGGGTTCTCTTCTAAGTAATGAATACTAGGCATGTATGATAGGTAAAGTTTCACAGTGGACTTCCTTCAATGATTTTCCTCCTCTTCTGGCTTTCACCAAAATCAGTCTTTTTGTAACAGTTTTCATAATAACTTAAAATTCCTAGCCTGCATTATAACACTCTATAATGTCACATCAGTTCTTGCTAATCCACATATTTCTTTCTAAATTTAAGATTTTCTTTATGTATTTTGGTCGTGTGTGTGTGGGGGGGCTGATGTGGGTGTGGATGAGGGTGTGTGCATAAACACTCATGAATGGAGTCAGGCTTTTCATCTGGGCACATAGTAATTGATTCAGTGTTCTCATGCTTGCATGAAATTCACCTACTGACTAAGCCATCTCCCTAGCCTAACAGTTCTGGCTTTGCTCCATTCTTTCCATAGTTTACTTTCATGACACTCTCAACCTATCTTTATCTTGTAGCTTGTCCAGATAAAAATTTTATACCTATTTCATGGGATATGATTAAGTATTGCCTCCATCAGTGGGCCAGGATTTATACAGGCTTTTGTTCATGATCTAGCTCCATGTTCAGCAGCAGGTCGTGGCTCAATAAATCATTACTGAATTAAAGGAATGAAAGTATTGTCATCATCTAATTACTTAGCTATTTTCACATTTCTTTCCTCATTAAGCAGTACTGATTCCTCAAAAGCTAGGCTTGAGCCTGACAAATACTGGATGTCCCAAGTTGAAATGAATAGGCTGTGTCTGTTTAGTGTCATTATAGCATCCCAGTGGGGAGTCTGAACTGACAAAGCATCAATGAGCCTGATAGAGCAGTGCACATGAGGAATTACAGGGGAAGTGTGACTCCATGGAAGCAGCTGGCTCCATTTCTTGGAGAAATTGAGCAGCTGAGAAATGTTTAATTCTCTCTACAGTATCTTATGTCTTAGATGACTAATAGTCATCTAATTAAGCTTTTTAACTAGTTAAAAATCTATTATCAGAGGAGAAAGGTAGATTGACACCCAAGGTAATAAATTTGCAAAGAAGATAGCCAGTAAGGCAAGAACATTTCTCTCACTGAACCTAAACTAATAATCCTTTAATATCCTTTAAATAATCCTTTAGGTAAAGTACTTTTAGATAAATAACTAGGAAAGTTCATTAAGATGCTGTAGAATGAGTCTAGGGAAGTGGCTCTGAGTATGATATACTTACTATAAAAACATGAGGGTGGCAGTTTGAATATCCAGAACCCCTGTAAAAATCTGGGAATAGGGGCATATGCCAGAAATTCAAATTAATTAAGAGAAAGGGACAGGCAAACTCTGGGGTTTACAGGACAGCCAGTCGATCTGAATCATTGAACTCTAGGTTCATCAAGACATGTTTCAAAATATAGCAAACGGAATGGTAGACCATTTCTGATACAATATTGAATCTGCATTCTTGGGTTTGCAGTCTAGATTTCAGATTTTTTTTTTTAATCTAAAATGGTGTTGGCATAAACTCTTTCTAAAATTTCTAACTGTATCATTTACTGAACCTTTTAAAATGAGATAAGATGAAATATATGACTTCTTTATAAATTATTGATTTTACTTACTCTTACAGGTTTTCTTTCATATCTAAAAATAGATGGAATACTTCAAAAATTATTTAATGTACAGAAAGTTGTTGACATGAAACATGGCAAATAAACTGAAACTTAAAAATTCTGTATATACAAGATGAGAACACGGCTTCATTGATAAAGTGCTTGTTGTACAAGCATGATGTTTGAGTTTGTATCCCTGACATGTGTGTAAAGGTGGCACAGTGGCGCATGAATTTAATTTTAATGCTGGGAGACAAAGACATGAGGATCTCTTGTGCTCCAAGGACAGCTGCTAGTCTATGTTGAGTTAGAGGCTCAGTCCTTGGCATATTGGCTGTCTTCGCTGAGAATTTATTACCTTGACTGTCATTCTACCTTTTTTCTCTAAAAAGAGATGATGGTGATATCTGAATCACATTGTAATATTTTCATAACAAATATAAGCATTAAACAGAGTACAGAGTTGATCCACTTCTAGTATCTTTGTACACAGTGATTGCATTTAGACACTTCTTTAAACACTGTAACTAAGAGTCTGAAAAGGGCAATGCAGGAAGGACTTGTAGATTTTGGCTCAGAGTTCAAGGGTGTAATCTATCATGGTGGGGATGGCATAGTGGCAGGAGTGTGGAGCAGCTGGTCCCATTGCATCCATAATCTGGACAAGAAACAGAGTGAGAAGGATGGTTATGGTTAGCTCACTTCCTTCTTTTCATACAGCTGGACATAGGCCTTAGTGCTTCCCACTGTCAGGGTAGATTTTTTACCTCATTTCACCTGATATAACAGCCTCCAGCTGTGGTTCATTGGAGATTCTCAATCCTGTCCAGCTGACAGTATTAACTACTACAGTATGTACTTAATTAATGCAAGGCTTTGTGCAGTAAATGATTTCCTTTCTCCTCTGGAAATACCATACTTCACATAAACAGGGATATTCAGAGTTGGAGCTTAATAGAAGTCCATGTTTGAAGTGAATAACTGCTCAATGTCGAGAAACAAACAGAATTGAAGATTGCTTTCTGTGGGTCAGGGAGTTAGGTTAAATGAAGAATAAGCCAATAAAATGTGAATGCCATTACTGAAGACTGGTGACCTCATGAGCTGGGTAAAGTGCACCCATAGTTGTGCTCTCCAGAATGACTCCCCTTTAAATGCTTTTCCTCTAGCTCCTTTCTCAAGGCTGAAGAGCTGTAATAGAGTCGTGCATTATTTCCCAGTAAGCCACAAAGGAAATGCAGTGGAATCATACAGAAAAATGTTAAGGATTCATCATAGTTTATTCCTTCACAAGATGCACAAAAAATCCATAATAGTTTATCATCTGTTATATAGTACCATTGACCTTTATAGACATTACACAGTCTCCAGAGGGTTGTGCATAGCATAGAGGCTATACAATCTTTGCACAATCGTATTTAACTATATCAGAAATAGGTTACTCTTCTAGCGGTGTTTAAGTGCTTTGTTTCCCTATATGCATGTTTTTATTGGATATTTTACCTATTTACATTTCAAATGTGATCCCCTTTCCTGGTTTCTCCTTCAGAAACCCCCTATCCCATTCCCTACCCCCCTGCTTCTATGAGGGTGCTCCCTCACACATCCACCCACTCCTACCTCTCCACCCTGTCATTCCCCTACACTGGAGCATCAAGATTTCACAGGAACAACAATATGAACTAACCAGTACCCCTAGAGCTCGTGCCTCTAGCTGCATATGTAGCAGAGGATGGCCAAGTTGGCCATCAATGGGAGGAGAGGCCCTTGGTCTGGCTAAGATTATATGTCCCAATACAGGGGAATGCCAAGGCCAGGAAGCAGGAGAGGGTGGGTTGGGGAGTAGATCAGGGGTGGTATAGGGGACTTACAAAGAGGAAACTAGGAAAGGGGATAGCATTTAAAATGTAAATGAAGAAAATATCTAATAAAAAAAGTAAAAGGACTTCAGAGGACCAAGGGCCTCTCTTCCCTTTGATGCCCAACAAGTCCATCCTCTGCTACATATGGGGCTCAAGCCATGGGTTGTTCCTTGTGTACTCTTTGGTTGGTGGTTTAGTCCCTAGAAGCTCTGTGGTGTCTGATTGGTTGATATTGTTGTTCTTCCTATGGGGTTGCAAACCCTTTCAGCTCCTTCAGTCCTTTCTTTAACTCCTCCATTGGGGACCACAAACCTTGTCTGGCTCTGGCAGAGTCTCTCAGTAGACAGCTATATCTGGCTCCTGACAGCAAGTACTTGTTGACATCCATAATGGTGCCTGAGATTTGTGTATGTATATGGGGTGGAATCCCAGGTGGTACAGTCTATGGATAACCTTTCCTTATGTCTCTGCCCCACACTTGTCTCAGTATTTCCTCCTGTGAGTATTTAGTTCCCCCTTCTAAGACGTACTGAAGCTTCCATACTTTTGTCTTCCCTCTTGAACTTCATGTTGTCTGTGAATTATATCTTGAGTATTCTGAGCTTTGGTGCTAATATCCATTTATCAATGAGTGTGTACCATGTGTGTTCTTTTGTGATAGGGTTACCTCACACAGGGTGATGATTTTTAGTTCCATCCATTTGCCTAAGAATTTCATGAACTCATCGTTTTTAATAGCTGAGTAGTACTCCATTGTGTAAATGTACCATATTTTTTGTATTCATTCCTCTGTTAAAGGACATCTGGGTTCTTTCCAGCTTCTGGCTATTATAAATAAGGCTGCAATGAACATAGTGGAGCATGTGCCCTTGTTACATGTTGGAGCATCTTTTGGGTATATGCCCAGGGGTGGTATAGCTGGTTCCTCAGGTAGTACTATGTCCAATTTTCTGAGGAACTGACAGACTGATTTCCATAGTGGTTGTAAGTTTTTGCAATCCCACTAACAATGGGGAATAAGGAACACTTCCTCATTGTTGGTAAGATTGCAAGCTGGTATATGCATATTTTTAATGCTTGTATTTATGTGTGCCTATGTTTTTGTGCTATATATGTTTCTGGAGATATGTGTCCATGTGGAGGCTTAAAGCCAACAGGCTAATGTCCAGTTTTTTTGTTGGTGTTGTTGTTGTTTTGTTTTGGTATAGAATAGAGTTTTTTCAGGGCATAGGGTGGGGAGTTAAGAGAGTAGTAGAGGCAGAGAGGCAGAGGGAGGAAGAGGGTAGAGAAGTAAATGCTGGCCATGACCACATGGAGAGAGGATAGAAGGGAATGGGGAGAAAGGGGGAACAAGAGAGCAGGAGGCACAAGAGAGAGGCAAGAGAGAGTATCTACCTAAATTGTCCTCTTACTTATTATTTTGAAACAGAGTCTGTCATATTTCTGGAGCTTTTGACCAGGTTGGTCTGGCTGTTCAATAAACTCCGGGGTCTTCCTGTGTGTGCCAGCTCAGTGTTGAGGTTCCAGCTAGGTACTGATTGCTGCATTGGATTTTCTATGACTATTAAGAGAAGAAGTCAGGTTCTCATTCCTACTAACCATGAGCTGGGTACCCAGAACCAGTCATCTTGTTCTTCCATCTTCTCTAAAGAAATTATCAAAAGTTCAGCAAAAGCACCTGGGGGTTTCTCTTTTTAGGATAGAAGACAATGTATAAATAATCATTCCTTGACTTCAGTTTATAGGCCTTATTCTGCTTATGTATGACATGTGTATGCTCCAATCTCATTGAGAACTTAAAATTAACAGGTCAAACAAAAAGTTTGTTGGAACATGACTAAGCAAAAATCACTACTAACTTCCCTGTCCTTGGCAAAATTTACTACTAAATTTACTCCTAGAAAGTCAGCATGAATACATTGAAAAATGGTAAATAAGAGAACCTAAAAGACTCCTGTAATAAGTCTGAAAGGAATGTTATGGGAACGACATATCCTGTCTCTTTTCACTATCCCCATATCCTTAACTGTTCTCTATATTGTTTTATATATCTTTGTTTCTTCTCACATAAAGTCACCTTTTTCTTCCTTTTTTTCTTGTTTGATGCATTCCCTCTTTAATAAAGAGATAAGTAAACAACAACAAAAACAAACAAACAAACAAAACACACCCTTGTGCTGAAGAGATGGGTATAAAGTTCTTGCTGTGACAGAACAGGAAACTGAGTTTGATCTCCAAAACTCATAAGAAAAAATAAGACTTGGTGGCAACAGTGGCAAGACTGTTTCAATACTGACATGGTTGTGTTAAGAGTAGCCAACAGCTTCATCTGTGGCTTTAAATGCTGTCCCACCCCAGAAGTAATTCTTTTTTTATTTTTTTATATTTTTGAATCGTAGATCTTGTCAAAGCCTGTGACTTTGTAGATCTTAGGTCTTGTAACACACTATTCCTATCTTATTAAATGGATATGATACACTTGAGAAAATAAATTGCAGTGCTTTTAACTGAGAGTGTTCACTTGTTAAGTAGAAAGTGTTAACTAAATGTAAGACAAAATTAAAGGTGTGTGAGTTTTTTCTCACATACCACTTGTATGTGATTGATTCAGTATTTAGCTAATAATTATTAATAACTGCAAACTTTTCTCAGAGAATATAACAAGGCATAGTGGAACAGGATTCTGACTTCCTGTATATGAACCTAGAGTCTCCAGCATTCTTAGGCCTGGATAGAACAGTGAAGACCAAGCCCTGAAGTTTGCACCCATCACTCTCCTGTTGACTGCTTGTGTGCATTTGACTCAGCTCTTTGACACTATGCAGACTGCATCACAGAAATAGGCTAATCCTTAGACATATTACATTACACTACAGTTTTAATTCCATTCAATACATTCAAGTATGTCTAGGAGAGACTGAATGCTTGTTAATAGTTTGGGTGTACATTGGAGGGACTGTGAATATAATACAAAGTTAGAGTTTCCTTTGATAACAGAATAATTGTGTCTTAGAAGACTTTTCAGGAGATACTTGGCCAACTAACACGGAGACAAACTACTCTTAACTTGAACTTCTTGCTATCCACACGAATTAAAAAAAAAAAAATGGTTGCTTGAAAATCCCTTTCCATGTCTAGATGTCTTTAGCCTTACGAAAGAGGAAATTGAGAGCTCCATTAGATCATAAATATGACGAGTTTGGCAATGGTCACCAGATACATTAAATGATTAGATGAATACAAAAATTTTAGCTAAAAGGTCCGATTTACTTAATACCCCAAGGTAACACTTCAGTGAGTCAGAGCTGCTGTACCAGACAGGGTCTCAATGCAGAGAACAAGTGGTTGAACAAAGAAAATGACCAGCAGATTCTTCTGTAATCTTGCCAGAATCACTCAGAGCCGAGGCATGTGAGTTTTCCTCCTTTATGAGTACAAGCAAGATGCATTCTCACTAAGTCCAAAGATAACAATAGAAAGGACACTCAGTAGAGGGAAGGTTTTGTAGGTGTTTTCAATTACGTTGCAATGGTTTATTGATGTAATTACTTATTTATTTTCTTTCCTTGGGACCTATTAAAGGATAACACTACAGAGTGACACAAACATTCTATGACACCAGGAACCTGTAAAATAAACTGAAAAATAGGAATGGATCTAAGAACAGCCATCAATTTCATTTTCATTTTAATTTAATTTAAGTTTTTAAAATTTGCTCTATTCCCATGGAGAATTTGCAGTTGAACACTCTGAAAGAAAAAGAAAAGTGGCATTCCGTACTTGTCACAATGAAAACATGGCAAATTTTGTTGAGATGCATTTTTTGTCTCCAACACTTAAGTAATCCAAGTTTATGTACCCTATATCATGGTTACTCAGCTATTCTTATCCCTACCCTAAGAGTATTCTATTTGTTTGTATCTTCAGTGGACTTTTTTACTTATCATGCACTAGAGAAAAATAGATTTCCACTACTCTTTATCCAAATACATCTGGATGCTATCCCTGTTTTGTGCCTGCCTTTTGTCAAGACCCCATCCTTAGTGGAGCTTACTGTTATTCTGATACTGAAGAGTCTATATAGAATGCCAAAAATAAGTAAGTAAGTAAATAAATAAATAAATAAATAAATAAATAAATAAATAAATAGATAAATGGCTACTGTACTGCATATTTGGGGTTTGTCATCAGTTAGTGAGGGAAAATGTTTTAGTATTTTTCTCTTTAAATTTATCCTAATTTTGAAATTAGATATCACAATCTACTTTGAAGTTTAAGAAACAGCTTCTAACAGACAATGTTTTCATAAATTTCATGTATACTCTCATTGTCTGTTTACTTTGTTGCCACAGATCTTCATTAAATTGCCAAGCATTCATTTGCAATGATTGTCTTAGAATTTTGAATTTTATATTTCTTTAAAAAATATGGAAAGATATGTTAGAATGTGCTTGTTACTCCACGTCCTCAGGAGGCCGATGCAGGAGGACTGCAAGTTTTGGACTAGCTTAAGAACCTTGCAAAACCATATCATAAAAATTAAATAAATATACAAAAAAATGGGATGATTAGAAAAGAGTTGTTAGCAACCAGGTTTTGGGTTTTAAATAGTGGATGAGCTTACATATGCATAAAGTTATTGTATTCCTAGATTGAGTTTCTATTTCATGTTTTATGTGAATAAAAGATATTAAGTTCAAAAATTTAACAATGACTGGATCAATATAAACATATTATTAAACTAATAACATTATAAATCGATGACCCTGTCTTATCTGAAGACTTAAGATAATTGCAGTTAAAAACTAGTCCTGAATAATTTTTGTGACAATTTTGTCTTCTCCATGCTCATGAGGAATAATAACTGAGCATGGGCCCTACATATACAAAGAAAATTACACATGTGGGCAAGTGAGGAAGTACAGCACGTTACAGGGTGTTCTGCAGATGCCTAACAACCTGCACATGCCTGAGTTCCATCCTTACACGTACCAAGAAAGAAGAGAATGAGCTCTTGAAGAAAGTTTTTCTCTTCACTATTCTGGTCTCATATAGGCTCACAGATACTAGTCAACCAACAAGAGAGCCCATATGTGTCTGACCGAGGCACTCCACACATATGGTACAGTTGTGTAGTATTTTTGTGAGACTCATAACAGTGGGGGCAGGGACTAATTCTGAATCTGCCGACTTTCTTTGGGACCCTTTCCTATAATTGGACTGCCTAGTCTATCCTTAATAGGAAAGATAGTACTTTAGTCTTATTGCAAGTTAATATGCCAAGGCTGGTTGATATTCATGGGAAGCCTGCCCTTCTCTGAATAGAAAAGTAGAAGGAGTTGATGGAGGGAGGGGAGACTAGGAGGAGAGGGGGAAAACTGTGCATAGATATAGATATAGATATAAAATACACAGACACACACATATATAATTATATATATATATATATATAATTGTATATACACATAAATGTGCATACAAGACATTTCCTATCTCTTCCAGCTAGTTTTGGCTTGATATTTATTTTGTGAAATGTTTAAATACCCATCCCTGCTTGTATCTTTGTTCCAGTATGCTGAGAATACTTTTTACCTCACTTTCATCCTAAGGTAGTGTCTGTTTTTGATAGTTAAATATGTTTCTTAGAGGGTGAAAAGGATGATTCTTGTTTTTAATTCTAGTCTATTAGTTTGTTTCTTTATTGGAGAAGTAAACCTACTAATATTGAGAGTTACTGAACAATAGTCATTAATTTCAGGCTTTGTTCTGGCTTTGTGTGTGTGTGTGTGTGTGTGTGTGTGTGTGTGTGTGTGTGTGTGTGAAAGAGAGAGAGAGAGAGAGATTGTGTGTGTGATGTTTATTTTTAAAACTTTTTGGTTATCTGTTCTGGGATTACATATTTCTTAGATTTTCTTGGGTGTGTTTAATCTTCTCATTAAATTGAGGTAGTCTTAATATCTTTTGCAGAGCTGTTTTGCAGAAATTCCTTGCATCTGTTTTTATCATAATTTTTTTTTCTTCATTCAATTATGATTGACAATTTTTCTTGGGTCAAGTAGTTTGGGGTAGCATTTTCGGATTTTTAGGATATGTATAATACCATTTTTGGCTCTTCTGACTTCCAGCAGCTCCACTAAAAAGCCAGGTATTAATCTGATGGACCTTTGTATGTTAGTTGCCCTTTTTCTCTTATCTCTTTTAATATTCATTCTTTACTTTTTGCATTTAATGTTTTAACTATTCTGTGACAAAGGAAGATTATTTTCTACTCTTGCTAATTTTTTGTTCTCTGTGCCTCTTAGACTTTAAGAAAAGGCATCTCTTTTCTTAGATGGAAAAATTTTAGTGTGATTTTATTGAAAAAAATCTGTACCTTTGACTTTGATTTTTCTTTCTTTAAATATATTCATCATAGGACTATTATTATTATTATTATTATTATTGTTGTTGTTGTTGTTGTTCTTATTTATTCTGCTGACCACATTTCCCCCTCTGTCCTTTCCTCTTAGTTCCTTCCTGAACTTTTCTTTGCCCTCGATTCATCTACTCCTTCTCTGCTTCCATTCAGAAAAGTTCTGACCTCCCATAAATATCAATCAAACAAGGCATATCAAGGTGCATTGAAATTAGGCACCTCCTCTCATATTAAGGCTGGAGACCAAACCAAGTGTGAAGAAACAGTGCCAAAAGGCAGTAAGATTCAGCGACATCTTCAGAGACATCTCCTCCTACCACTGTTAGGAGTCCCATAATAAGATAAATCTGTACAACTGAAATAATGACTAATGATATTGTGTTATATTCATAGATTGGTACCTAACCCAATTGTCCTCAGAGAGGATTCATCCTATAAGTGATGGAAAGATGGAAACAGATGCAGAATCCCATAGCCAAAATTTAGCCAGAGTTTGGGAAATCCTGTTGAAGATGGGGGAAATAGTATTGTAGGACCTAAATGTCAAGTATACCACCAGAAAACTCACAAAATCAACAAATCTGGACTTACAGGGACTCACTGAGACTGAACCAAATATCAGGGAGCTTGCATGGGTTTAAACCAGGCCCTCTGTATATATGTTATAATTGTATAACTTGGTGTTTTTGTGGCACCCATACCAGAGGGAGTGGGGACGTTTGTGATGCTATCGCATACCAGAGGGAGTGGGGAAGTTTGTGATGCTATTGCCTGATTTGGGGATACTTATCCTCCTACTGGGTTTCTTTGTCCAGTGTTAATATTAGAGAAGGTGACTACTCTCATTGAAACTTAATATTGATATTTGGTTGATATTCCTGAGAAGCTTTCCAATTTCAAAATTAAGGGGTGTGTGTGTGTGTGTGTACATGTGTGTTATAAATATACCTTTGATTATTAATATGCAATTCTTCTAACTCATTTTTACCAATTTATTTTTAATTTTATTAACATAATTATAATGAACCATCAATCCTGAACTGATGTTGAGACTTCATTTAAGCATCATTCCAAACTTCTACTTATACTGTGCATTATTCTTGACCTCTATATTACTTGTCTATTGACAGCTACCTTAGGAGAACTTGGTTCACTGTGTTTCCTGAGATTTTTATTTCCCCTCCTATAATCCTATGCTGGGCTATCCACTCTCATATTGACATTGTGAGCTAGCATTGCCTCAAGAAACAAAGTGTTATATTCTCATTTAAAAACAACATTTTGAAGTTGCTGACCTGGATCCAATGTTCTTATCTAGGATGCAGAAGTCCCTGAGTGTGATTCCCAGCATTCTGTAAAGCTGGTATAGTGGTTTGTGCATATAATTCCATTGCTCAGGAAGTGAAGACAGGGAAATCAGGAGATCAAAACCATCCTTGTCCCAGAAACAATAACAAAACCAAACGGAAACAAAACAAAACAAAGCAAAATGTAGTACTTTTATAAAAGCATAAATGAAAAGAAATTTCAATTATGTAAATGGAAGCAAATTGGCTAGTTGGCAAAGTTGAATGGTCTAGCTAGAAACCTAGTACAATAGAAATTCCCATGAATCTACAAGGGTGACCCCCAAGCTAAGACTCCTAGAAATGGGAGATATGGAAATATGTTAAACCATTTCTTTACCCATATGTACTTAGTTTTTACTACAAATAATGCATTTAGTTAGTATTTAATTAATTACTATTTATTTTCTTGAATATTATAGGTTATATCTATATGAAAATTTGTCAAAATCAGAATTTCTACATCAAATGAGATGTGAATTTTATTTATTGATTAGCACCTATTTAAAATATTTTAAGATTTATTTTTAATTATGTTTTTATTTTTTGGATTGCACATTGCAACTGCAGATATTCTTGGGATTCATATGATGGTCAGATCCTTTAAGCTAGATTTACAATGGCTGTGAGTTGTCTTATGTGAGACCTGGGAACTGAACTCTGATACTCTGCTCATAACTGCTGAGCAATTTCTCTCCCAACTGTTCAGCACACCTTGATGTTATAAAATAATATATTTTGCTATAATATTTTCATAAGTATATGTAATGCATTTCAATTTGTCTTAAAAAATCACTCTGCCTTCTCTCCTCTGTATCTTCTCTGTGTCACTTCCATAGAGGCAGCATGGACATTTCAAATTATGATTATTACCATGGTATAATCTTGAAATCTGTCTCATTTTGGTACTCTGTACCAGGATATCAGAATGTCTCCCATAGTATATGTTAGCATATAATTTAAGATTTAAGTTTTGATATGTGGGAAGGAACTACATTTTAATAAAATTCACCTTTACTAATGGTTGAATTTTAATTTTTATGACTTGAAGTTTGAGTGAGATGCTTGCTTTTATTTGCAACATAAAATTATACTTCTTTTTACACTATGCAGGCTCATGACTTCTTTCATTTTTTTCAGGAATTATTCTTTTGTAAGGGTAGTTTTGTGTTGGGGAGAATTGATTGCTTACAATTTCTTAGGGTCATTTCATGCAATATATAAATATCACTAAAAGAGACAACGGGGTTTTTATATCATGATTCTTTTATTATTTTCTTGTATTTGGGTGCAATTCTTGATTTTAATTTCTAATGTTCTTTCTTTTCCTTTTAATTATTTATGTACATAGGCTCCCCATCTTCAAAATATTAAATATAAACTTAGTCTCTCAATGATTTATTATGCTTTAGTAACTTATTATTTTTTTCATTAATGTCTGTATTCAATTTTAGATTGTTTTGCTATTTGTTTCTTCCTCTATATAATTTTTATGTCCTTTTTATTATTGTAATTTTAATATTATCATTGAACTATGTTAATATACATAACAATGGTGTCCTACTTACTGTTAACTATCATTTAAACACAAATGAAAATCATCTGATGAGGTAATCTCAATTGAGGAATTGGCCTATCAGTATTGCATGTGTGGCAGTCTTTTCTTGATTTCTTATCAATGTTGGGGGTACCATTTCCTGGTCTGGTGATCTGGGTTTTATGAGAAAACTAGTTGAGATTTGGTCTTTTCATTGTGTCCTGAATTTCCTGGATGCTTTCGGTTAGGAGTTTTTTATGTTTTGAATTTTTCTCTGACAGTGTGTCAATCTCTTCTACCATGTCTTCTACACCTGAGATTCTCTTTTCTTTCTCTTGTATTCTGTTGTTAATACTTACATCTGTAATTCCTGACCTCTTTCCTAGATTTTTCCCTTTCCAGGTTTGCCTCCATTTGTGTTTTCTTTATTGTTTTTACTTTTAGGTCTTAAATTGCTTTATTCAATTCCTTTACCTGTTTATCTGTGTTTTTCTGTATTCCTTTCAGTGAGTTATTGATATCCTCCTTCTCTATTATCCTCATGAGATAGGATTTTAGGACAGATTCCTGATTTTAAAGTGTATTGGTATACTCAGGGATTGCTGTGGTGGGAGCACACAATGTGCTGTTGATGCCCAACTATTTTGGCTTCTGTTGCTTATGATCTTGCTCTTGCCTTTTGCCATCTGGATATCCCTGGTGTTTGTTGGTCTGGGTGACTGTATGGTGTCTGCCTCTTTTGTCCCTGGGTTACTTCAGGTCAGTAGAGGACTTCCTGGTCTCTGTTCACTAAGAGATGATACATCTAACCTCAAGAGACTGGAGGCCCCAGGGAGTTTCAAGGTCAGGTGTGGTGGGTGATGAGGGCTTCCATGTGGAGACAGGGGGTTGGGGAGTAGGTGTGGAATGTGGAGTATTCAGAGGGTGGATGGGGGAGGGTGGATGGGGGAGTGTGGAATACAACATGGAGTATAAAAACTAAATTTAATTAAAAAAAAGAACAGTTTTGTTGCGAGTGTAGAGAAAATATACAGAAAATGTAGAAAATACATTCAGAAATATGTAGTAAAAGTGTAGGTGTTAGGGAAAAATGGGGGGAAAGATTACCTTGTTGTAGAAAGCTTAGCAGAATTATGTCAATCAAATTTTATAAGGATAGGCTGGGCGTGGTGGCACACAACTTTAATCCCAGCACTCGGGAGGCAAATGCAGGCAGATTTCTGAGTTTGAGGCCAGCCTGGTC
Source organism: Mus pahari (assembly GCF_900095145.1). Classification (NCBI taxonomy): domain Eukaryota; kingdom Metazoa; phylum Chordata; class Mammalia; order Rodentia; family Muridae; genus Mus; species Mus pahari. The sequence continues at coordinate 89,218,896 of NC_034594.1, forward strand.
TACAAAGTGAGTTCCAGAACAGCCAGAACTATACAGAGAAATCCTGTCTCAAAAAAAAA
>NC_034594.1:89219004-89252404 GCF_900095145.1 Mus pahari
AAAAAAAAACAAAAACAAAAACAAAAAAACAAACCAAAACAAAAATAAAATAAAATTAAATAAATAAAAAGTAAAATAAAATATAAAAAAATTATAAGGATAAAATTAGACATATTAGGTGAAATGGTATAGGTTGGTAGCTTCCAACAGCATGTAGGAAAGTATGAAAAGAAAGAAACACATTGAGATAAAAACTGTTTAATAAAATGTAGCCTGATATTGATATCTTGAAAATAAGTGTTATTACACTTATTTAGATTCCCTTTCAGGAAGCATATTTTATTGAAAAATACAAGGATATTTATTGGGTTTTTTTGTTTTGTTTTGTTTTGTTTGTTTTAAGAAAGCTAGCTGAATAAGCTTGTGGTAAACATGGTTTCTTCTTAAAGTTCCTGCTTGAGTTTCTGCCTTGACCTTTATGGGAGACTTTGACATGTTGGTTAAGGCAAATAAATTGGTTTTGGTTATGTTGTTTGTCACAGGAGCAGAGGGAAACAACAGGTTTCATAAATAGAGCTTCATATGTGTATAAAATATATTTCATTCATATTTTTCCTATCACTTTCTATTTACACTCTCTGTTTACTTCAACTTTCAGTGTTAATATTAAGATAGTGCTATCAATATTAAAACACTTTAAATATTGGATAACTTGACTTACAGTTATCTAAAAGAGAGTTACAGAAAATATCAGTGGCTTAACATTTTATTATCTATTTTTATGATTAAGTTCTAAAATTTTTGTGATGGCACCAGGGATTAGAGGATTGGATAGTACATGGGGTTTTAGTGGATACTTCTTTGCTCCATGTTACATACCAAAGTGGGGGGGGGGTGTTTAAAGGTAGGGACATGCTTCATTGGATAAGATGCCTGCTGAAGGATTATGAGGACAGAATTTCAGATGCCCAGAAACCACATAAAAGGGAGACATGGTCATACAGGTCTGTAATCTCAGTGGTCCCAAGAAAAGACTGAATATACTAAGAGAACATCTTTGGAGGCTTACAAGTCAGCTAGCCATGTGTTTGTAGTAATAATGAGACCTTTCCTCAAATAAGATGTCAAGTGGGCCTTGACATCTGGAATTGTCTCCTGATCTCCACTCATTTATGATACCTCCTTAAGTATATATGCACTTAAATATAAATTCATCAGGCAATATAGATTTGTTTCATTTTCTGTGACCTAAGACCACAGAGAAAAATCACTTAAAGCTTGTTTTCATATCCTGCTTTTCTTGATTTTGTTTTATAAAATCTTGAACTTTCTCATGTAAGGATAGCAGGACTTCAGTGCAATGATGTTCTCTGTTCATGTTCACACAGTTATTAACATACTCTTTTGTTACTCATTCAGCCAGGACTAACATAAACCATTGACTTGATTTCATTTCTTTCTACTTATTTTTACTGTGTATTATTACCTTTCTTCTCAAATGATTCTTTTCTTAGTATCTCCTCTTTATAATAAACATGGGAATGAGTTTTATGTTTTATGAAACCTGCATGATAATATTTGCTTTAAGAAGGTATGTTCACTTTACTGATACTGATATATGTGATACATTCATTTTTCAAACTCCACCATATGTTTTTGTTTGCTTGTTTGTTTGTTTATGGGGTGTCATGGACACGTTTCCTTGACGTATAAAGACAAGAGTAAAATTTGTGAGACTCAGTCTTCTCCTTTCACATTGTAGACTCTTGGCTTGAACTGATGTTATATGGCTTCAAAGCAAGAGTCTTTACCCATGAGAATGTCACAAGCTTTATCACTCATTCTTTTAGGTAATAATTCTATGCCCCAGTACAGGGGAATGTCAGGGCCAGGAAGTGGGAGTTGGTATGTTGGGGAGTAGGGCAGGGAGAGGATGTAGGGGACTTTCAGAGAGTAAACTAAGAAAGGGGATAGCGCAGGGGATAAGAGCAGGGGCGGGGGGGGGGTATAGGGAACTTTCGGAATAGCATTTGAAATGTAAAAGAAGAAAATAATGAATAAAAAAAAGAATTTCAACATTTCATAACATATTTTGTGAGTTTTTTAAAAAAAATTATTCATTTTTACTTTATGTATATGAGTGTTTTGCTTGCTTGTATAGATGTGCACCTTATGTAGATATGATGCCCTCTGGAGCTAGAATAAGGCATCAGATTCCATAAAACTACAGGTACAGTAAAGTTGTAAATGGCTAAATTGCTCTAAATTCCCTGGTGGGTGCATGCATGTTTCTTACCACCCATGCATCAGATGTTTTGAATTCACGAATGAAACACACACACACACACCCACACACACACACACACACACANACACACACACGCGCACACACACACACAGAGACACACTCAGCGTTATTTTTTTCTTTTTCCAATATTTATTAGGTATTTTCTTCATTTACGTTTCAAATGCTATCCTGAAAGTCCCGTATACCCTCCCCACACCCCCACACCCGCTCCCCTAACCACCTACTCCCAAATCTTGGCCCTGGTGTTCCCCTGTACTGGAGCATATAAAGTTTGAAAGACCAAGGGGCCTCTCTTCCCAATGATGGCTGACTAGGCCATCTTCTGCTACATATGCACCTAAAGACACCAGCTCTGGGGGTACTGGTTAGTTCATATTGTTGTTCCTCCTATAGGGTTACAGACCCCTTCAGCTCCCTGGGTACTTTCTCTAGCTCCTCCATTGGGGGCCTTGTGTTCAATCCAATAGCTGACTATGAGCATCCAATTCTGTGTTTGCCAGGCACTGGCATACCCTCACAAGAGACAGCTATATCAGGGTCCTTTCAGCAAAATATTGCTGGTGTATGCAATAGTGTCTGCGTTTGGTGGCTGATTATGGGATGGACCCCTGGGTGGAGCAGTTTCTGGATGGTCCATCCTTATGTCTCAGCTCCAAACTTTGGCTCTGAAACTCTTTCCATGGGTGTTTTGTTCTTAATTCTAAGAAGGGGCGAAATATCCACATTTTGGTCTTCATTTTTCTTGAGTTTCATGTGTTTTGCAAATTGTATCTTGGGTATTCTAAGTTTCTGGGTTAATATCCACTTATCAGTGAGTACATATCACGTGAGTTCTTTTGTGATTGGGATACCTCACTCAGGATGGTACCCTCCAGATCCATTTGCCTAGAAATTTCATAAATTCATTGTTTTTAATAGTTGAGTAGTAATCCATTGTATAAATGTACCACATTTTCTGTATCCATTCCTCTGTTGAGGGACATCTCTGTTCTTTCCAGCTTCTGGCTATTATAAATAAGGCTGCTATGAACATAGTAAAGCATGTGTTCTTATTACCAGTTGGAACATCTTCTGGATATATGCCCGGGAGAGGTATTGTTGGATCCTCTTATAGTACTATGTCCAATTTTCTGAGGAACCGCCAGACTGATTTCCAGAATGGTTGTATAAGTTTGCAATCTCACCAACAATGGAGGAGTGTTCCTCTTTCTCCACATCCTCGCCAGCTTCTGCTGTCACCTGAATTTTTGACCTTAGCCATTCTGATTTGTGTGAGGTGCAATCTCAAGGTTGTTTTGATTTGCATTTCCCTGATGATTAAGAATGTTGAACATTTTTTCAGGTGTTTCTCAGCCATTTGATATTCCTCAGTTGAGAATTCTTAGTCAGCCTTATTTTTAATATTCCTTAAACAGCAATAGCTGAGAATTTCCAAACCTCCCCATGGCTAGCATACTCTCTCCTCTGATGTTCCTAAATTTTTACTTTCTGAAATCTATATTCCATCTCTGGAACCCCATACCCAATGAAGAGAGTGTCCACTGGGGATACTCTATCCCAATTCTTACATATTGTATGCTTTTTTTCCAGAATCTCTCAGACTTGATCTTTCTGTTTCCTGGTCATATCAATTCTGCCTTTGTCTCCTGCTCTTCTTGCCTCAGTTTCCTAAATGTTGGAGACTGACCCTGAGCCATAAGCCAAGGTTCCCCTACCTTCTTGAGAAACTTCTTACCTTTTGAAAGGACAGCTAATAGAACACCAAGGTCAGATAAAAGTAACTGCAAACTTTCTGGGAAAAACCACAGGATATTCCCTGATCTAGGAGTAGATAGCATGTTCCAGGACATGTATGCAGAACCACCCCCTGCCCCTGACTGCAAGTTTCTCCCTCTTTACTTCCTCCTTCTTACTGCTTTTGTTCTGGAACCTTGCTCACAATAAATACCTTGACAATTATTGCTTGGTGTCGCTCCTCCTTTCTCTCCTGTTTCTCTTTCAGGCATGGTCCCCCAGAATAACTTGGGCCCCCAGAATAACTGAGTCCTGCAGGTCAGGACAACTAAATGGCCTGGCTCTGTCTGCCTGCCCAGACAATGTCACAGAGAACTTTATTTCCCAATTAGATCCAACTGGTTGGAAGGAGTGTCATCAGAGATGTGGGTTCTATTGGATTCCAGAAGCCAAATTAATACAAATAGCATTTGAACCAATGTGTAACAATACAAAAGGCTCTAAGTCACCAGGACTACTGGAAACTTAACTTGTTCCTCTGCCTGGAAGAGCAGCTGTTCTTAACTGCTGAGCTGTCTCCAGTCCCTGGCCACTTTATCTTATACTCTTTCTGAGAGTCTGGAAAGCTTCTGGTCTGCTTTCCAGCTTTTTCAGTAATTTTATTTATTAATATTAGTATTTTATTGATATAGTAGGAATATATTTAATGACATATTGATTATAAAATTCTTGCAGACTAAATAATGTTCAGCTATGAAAGATGAACTTATTAACATGCAGTATTTCTTTTGTTGCCATTTGCTTTGTCGACTTGACCTCTGACCTTTATTCTGTTTCATGGCTCTTCACAGAGGAGCCCCATACATGATACTTTTGCAAAAACTGGACTGTGCCTGTCCTCATGGTTTTGAACTTCTCTCCATTTGTTGGGTAGGGTTCTGTTAGAGAAAAAGGAGAATGATAATTTATTTTATTTAGTTTTAGAGATTTATTTATTTTATGTATATGAGTACACTGTAGCTGTCTTCAGACATACCAGAGGGGCATCATATCTCATTACAGATGATTGTGAGCCACTATGAGGTTTCTGAGAACTGAACTGAAGACCTCTGGAAGAGCAGTTAGTTCTTTTAACTGCTGAGCCTCTCTTTATCCCACTAACTTATTTTTAATAGCACGGCTTCTATTCTTAGAATTAAAGTCTTTAGACATATGTCAGCCCAAATAGAGTCCTTTCAGTTGTCATTTTTGTTGTTTTATTGTTTTTAATTGCATCTAGAGAAGAGGTTGGAATCGAACTATTTTATTCATCCATGTTTAATTTGTTGCTTCATACTGCTAGATCACAGGCCTTTTAGCTGCCTCTCAACTCTTTCTCATAAATCAGTTAACACCTTCAGTAGTTCCCTCTGGGACACAGGGTTGAAAAGATGCTGTAAGTACCCTTTAACACTTCCCTTCCTACTAATGACAGCTGTAGAATTAATCTATAGTACTAACTTCCTATCTCTGTGGACATAGCTCAATCTAAGTTAGGTCAGATGGTCTGAAGCTTGCCTACTCACTTCTAAAAAAATCTGTAGGAGTGATAAACTTCCTTTGCACTCTGAAATTGAAGGACATCATCTTTCTTACCAAGGCTTCATTCTGGCTCCCTATGGCCATGAAATTCTCTCCTGTATTTCTCTGTCACTTTTTGTTTGTTTGTTTTGCTCTAACTTTTAAGACCTAAGTATGGTTGCTTATGATTGCAGAGCTCCTCACTAATGATGCACATATGAAGGGTAGTTTCATATCAGTTCTTTTCAATCACATTGCGTTTCATTAACTTTTTACAGATACTAGCTTTTTAAAATAAAAAAGTAAAATTAAATTATATGAACTTGTTATTGAGGCTTTGAAAAATTTAAAGAAAAAGTATTATTGATACATTCCTATTATTGAATTGTCTAAGGTATAGTATTTTATTTTTCCCAGTTTGTCCCAACAGATATTTTTATTTGGAAATTTATAATTGACTCTGCAAACAGCGTCATTATGTGCCATTTGTGGATGGAAAATAACTAGATTGAAATCAAATAAATACCTTGTCCCATTATCTTGTATTCAGTTGATTAAAGTTTCCTTGAGGCTGTGGTTGGAGGATTCTTTCAGACTTGGTTAGTCTTTGTATAATTAGTAACGCTCCTCAAAAGACTTACTTAAAATTCAGCAGACAAGACATACTAAGATAGTTCAGACGATAAAAGCACTTGTCATGCAACAATGATGATCATAGCTTAATGCCCAGATACCCATAAAAAATAAATAGATGTCCTGGTGTGCAATTATAATTCCAGAATTTCCATATTGAGATGAGAGGTGAGATAGGAGAATCATTGAGAAGTCTATGTCACAATTGGTCTGGAGTCTGAAAAATGTCAAATCCATACATGAACCTGCCTCAATGCTAAGTAGAAAGATTCCCATGACATGTACACATATATACTCATTCATACACACAGAAACATGTACACAGAGACACACAGAGACATGCACATCCACACAGTTTTTTCCAACACAAAAAACTTAAGACACTTGAAAGTGTGAAAAAAGTAGATGACTCAAGAGGAATAAACATTGACTTCAATGAAGGCAGCCCTGAACTCTCTCTCATCTCTGTCTCTGTCTCTGTCTCCCTGTCCCTCTCTCTCTCCCCCCATGTGTGAGTGTGTGTGTGTGTGTGTGTGTGTGTGTGTGTGTGTAGACAAAGTCCCCATCCATGGCCAGTGCTGTGTAAACATGGACATTGCAGAAAGGATGGAGTTGGTACAGGTATGAAGTAGGCCATCATCATTAAGTCGGAGTAAACAGAAACCATTCCACCACTACCACTACTTCACTAGGCAATGCAGCAAACTGTCCAACCACATCTGCCATCTCGTTGGAGGTTGCTTTTCTCACTAGGATGTTTCATGCGAGGACTCACAACTGTTTTGCTTCCTCTTCAGATTTTTTTCTTTCTTGGTTTGGATACCCCATTAGATAAAAATGATTAGATAAAAAATGAAATGAGGTGATTTTTTTTTCATAAGTCTGTGATGAGCACAATGGCTTCAGCAATACTTATTGAATAGCCCACCTCTTAAAGCTAGAACTTTCTAGAAAAGACATTATCACATCTTTTCACAGTGCATGTGGTGACAACATCTGCATTCTCAGAGGCTCTACCTATAGATTTCCTCTGCTCATTTCTTATCTAAACCATGAACATTGTGTAGGTGACCTGTCCTCTTACCATGTGTAGAATATTTTGAGATGCCTACAGGAAGTTTTGTCACTTTGTAATTAGCTCATCTGCCCACAGAAAGACAGAAGCTAGTTCAGCAGGTATTTGTGTGTGTGTTTATGTATGTGTGTGTGTCTCTCTCTGTGTGTATGAGTATGTGAATGTTTATGATTTCATGTGTTTGTATATGTTTGTCTCTGTGTGAATATGTGTGTTTGTGTCTGTGTGTCTGTTTGTGTGAATGTGTTTTGATTGTGTGTATTTGGGTCTTGAGTGACTGTGTGTTTATGTATATGAGTGAGTTTGCATGTGAGTCAGTTTGCATGTGAGTGTATACTTATGTATGTGTGTGCTTTTGTATGTGTTTTGGTGTTTGCATTTGTGTGTGGGTGAATGTTGGTATTACACTATGTGTGTGGTGTGTGTGTGTGTGTGTGTGTGTGTGTGTGTGTATGTGTGTATTGTGCCTGTGCCACAGATCACATGTAAAGGCCAGAGGACAATTCCTGAGAGTTAGTGGTTTTCTTCTTCCACCTGATCTGTGAACAAACAGGTAATCAAGATTTGTCTATGAAGCAAGATAGAACACTCTGATACATCTCTCTATTATTATTAAAAACAAAACAAAACAAACAAACAAAAAACCTGGGATTTTGCCAAACAACTGCAATTCTGAGGTCAGTCTTGGGTGTAGGTAGCAATCCACTTTGTCTCAAAAATGTATAAAGATTTTATGAAATGACAAACAGAGTAGACTGCTGTAGGTATTACTGAAGAAGGTTTATGCAGTGCAGCTGCTAACCCTCGGGTTAGAGTGAGACAAAGATCTTTAGAAATCAATAGAAAGAGACCAAGGCTCTATCTATGTGGACCCTTCATGCTCCTTTCACTGCTGCATTATTCTTGACTGGGCCTTAAATGCTTTTCAAGAGTGAAAGCAAATGGCTTGGAGAAAGGAAAGTGCAAAACCACAAATGAATCAAAAGGGAAGACTATTTAAAGTGAAACTTTCCATAACATTCTCAAGAAAGGGACTGACATTCTGATTCTCTTCTTAAATGATAGCACTCAACTTAGTAAAATATATATTAATGCCCAAACTGCAAGGGCTGGTGGCTGGGGATTTTTATCTCATGGCAAGAATTATTTACAGTCACTGAGATAATAAACCCTTCATTCTTATAACAAGAATGAGATAATGAGTTGTTCATGCTTCCAGGATTTAATAGATTTAATATTCTAATGAGCTACATCTGACACCTTTGTATGTAAAAACATATTAATCTTTTGACAGAAATTTAGTTTTTAATTTTTTTTTTTTCAGTTTGGTGTGGGTGGGTGATTGGAGAGTGATAGTTGAAGTTCTTCATTAGAATTTTACATATGGCATAGCATGATATTGAGGATGTCTTTCTTTGTCATTCTGAATTTATTGAACTCAACTGCAAGAACAAAAGTTTGTACAGCAGAAATACAAGGAACAATCACGGAGGAGATGAAGTGCTATGCAGGATCAATGATGGAACCAAGTAGAAAGAAACAGTTTTTTTTATCTAGTGCTCATCATGATTCAGTCTTAGAAATTTAACAACCTAGATAAATTAATGAATAAATTCTGAATACCACATTTGTGCCAGGCACAGTGTTGATGCTTGGAATAAAGAGTAACTGGGATTCGGTTCTGCCTTGGAATATCACAGCATGAACGGAGCATCCAGGAGAACTGACTACAAACTTCTGGCTAGGGAAAGCATGAGTAAAAGGTCTTCGAGACCAGAAGGATTGGCATGGGGACTGTTGTAGTTGGGATTAAAGAGTAAGTGAGGAAATCAGCAATGGGTATCTGCTTGGATAGGAAGTTAGTTTAGGGATCCAGTTCATGACAGACAATCGTGCCCTGGTAGGCATGGTATGCAGCAAACTGGAATATATGAGCAAACTCAGTGAGTTTTTTTTTAAACAGGTGCAGTGTTGTTAGAATTATTGTTCTAATACACCTATATAAAAGACATAACATCCAGAAATTTTATTTATAGACAAAATGCCTAGATAGGGATGATCTAGTACTTTTCTATTTATTCCCCTGCTATAAAGCACTTTATTTCTTGCTGTTTCACCTGGATACACAGTTCTGGTCCATAGCATTTTCCTTCTATCCATCTCTCTAATCACAGGGTCTAGCCTTTTGTTGACCAGTTAAATTAGGAAGAAGGTTCATGTAGCATCACTTGAGTACATGAGCATCTTCTCATTAGGGACAACCATATAATGAGGAATCAGTTTTAGTATTAGAATACAAGCAGCATCAGACTAACCCACTTCAGTGCACATACAGTTAGGAGTTTACATTGGGAATAGAAGATAAATCACAAGTAAAATAATGAAGGCAAACTTTATCAAAACTATTAGGTACACATGGCACATACTCTAAATTCTTAGCATTGGAGGAGGTACAGGCATGAGGATAGAGAATTTAAAGCTGGATTGGGCTATAAGAGATACTGTTTCAAAGCAATAACAACAATAATAAGACATAATAATTTCAAAGCTCATTATGATAGTACACTGCTATAATGTCAGCTCTCAGAGGTATATGGAAGTAGGATCATACATTGGAAGTCAATTAGGCTAAAGTGTGATCTAGGGCCTTTTTCAGTTTGCAACTATGTAGAAGCAGAGCATCTGTTCTGAATCCTCACCCACTCAGCACACACTAGAGTTGCAGTTCAAACCCCTATGGGTTATCACACATACAGGGACACAGGATCACAGGATCATGGGTTCACAGGCAGGACAAGCTCCAATCAGAGACTGTGAGTCCAGTTAACACCAGAGAAAACCAGATGGCGACAGGCAAACACAAAAACATAAGCAAAAGGAACCAATACTACATGTCAACACCATGAACCAGTTCTCACACCACAGCAAGCCCTGGATATGCCAACACACCTATAAAGCAGGATTCAGATCTACATTCTCATCTCATGAAGATAACAAAGTACTATAAGAAGGACATAAATAACTACCTTAAAGAAATATAGGAGAATACAGGTAAACAACAAGAAGACTTTAAAGAGGAAACCCATAAATCAGAAAGAAACATAGGAAAATACAATCAAACAGGTGAAGAAGTTGAATAAAACTGTCCAGGATCTAAAACTGGAAATAGAAACAATAAAGAAAAGGCAAAAGGAGACAATCATGGAGATATAAAATATACAGAAGAGAAAAGGAGTCACAGATGGAAGCACCACCAACAGAATACAAGATATAAAAGAGAGAATCTCTGGTGTAGAAGATAACATAGAAGATATCTACACAACAGTCAAGGAAAATAAAGAGAGCAAAAAGTCCTAACTCAAAACACTCAAGAAATCAAGGACACAATGAAAAGACTAAATTTAAGACTAATAGGTTTAGAAGGGAGTGAAGATTCCCAACTGAAATGGCCAGCAAATATCTTCAACAATATTATAGAAGAAAACTCCTAACCTAAAGAAAGATATGCCCATAAATATAAAAGAAACTTACAGAACACCAAACAGATGGAACCACAAATTTCCTCTCATAACATAATAATTAAAACAGTAAATGCACAGAAAAAAAAAAAAAAAGAATGATGAGAGAGGTCAAGGAAAAAGGTCAAATAACATATCTATAGAAGACCTATCAGAATTGCAACAGACTTCTCAACAGAGATGCTAAAATCCTGAGGATCTTGAGCAGATGCTGAGCAGACCCTAAGAGAGCAAAAGGTATCACCCTAGGCTACTGTACCCAGCAAAACTCTCAATTACCATAGATACAGAAACCAAAGTATTTCATGACAAAACCAAATTTAAATAATACCTTTCCACTAAATCAACCCTACAGAGAATAAGATCCAATAGAAGGAAAACTTCAACTCAAGGAGGGAAACTACACCAAGTAAATGCAAGAAACTAATTAATATTTTTACAACAAACACAAAAAACCGAAACACACAAACATAATTCTGCCTTGAACAACAAAAGTAACATGTAGCATCAATCATTGGTCCCTAATATCTCTCAACATCAATGGACTTAATTCCCCAATAAAAGGACATAGGCTAACAGACTGGATATGTAAACATGATCAAACATTTTGCTGTAAACAGGAAACACATCTAAATGACAAAAACAGATACTACCTCAAAGTAAAAGTCTGGATAAATATTTTCTAAGTTAATGGTTCCAAGAAACAAGCTATAGTATAAATTCTAATATTTAATAAATTAGACTTTCAACCAAAAGTTATCAAAAAACATAGGGAAGGACACTACATACTCATCAAAGGAAAAATCCACAAAGATGAAATCTCAGTTGTAAACATCTATGCCCCAAATGCAAAGGCACCCACATTTATAAAAGAAACATTACTAAAGCTCAAAGAATAAATTGAACTTCACACAATAATAGTAGGAGATTGCAACATCCCACTCTCACCAATGGATGATCATAGAAACAGAAAATAAATAGAGACACTGTGAAACTAAAAGAAGTTATGAACCAAATGGATTTAACAGATATCTAGAGAACATTTTACTGTAAAACAAAAGAATATATCTTCTTCTTAGCACTTCACTGTACCTTATCAAAAATCAACAATATAATTGGACACAAAATAAACCTCACCATATATAATTAATCCCATGTATTCTATGGGATCACCATGGACTAAGGCTGGTCTTCAATAATGATAACAAGAACAGTAAGCCCACCTACACTTAACAACTATCTACTCAATGATAATTTGGTCAGGGAAGAAATAAAGATATTAAAGTCTTTTTAGAATTTAATGGGAATGAAAGGACAGCATATCCAAACTTAAGGAACACAATGGAAGCAGTGCTAAGAAGAAAACTCATAGATCTGAGTACCTCCATAAAGATATCAGAGAGATGGTACACTAGCAGCTTGACAACCCATCTGAATAGAAGAAAAAGAAGCAAATACACGCCAAAAGGAGTAGATTATAGGAAATAATAAAATTTAGGGCTGAAATCAACCCAGTAGAAACAGAGAATTATACAAAGAATCAACAAAACTAGGATCTGATTCCTTGAGAAAATCAACTAGGTATAAAAGCTAACTAGAGGGCACAGGGATACTATCCCAACTAACATAATGAAAACAAAACTTGAGGAAATTAAAAAAGTAATCAGATCTCACTACAAAATCTATTCTTAACAAATCTGGAAAATCTAGGTGAAGTGTATGATTTTTTAGACACTTACCAGATACCAAAGTTAAATCAGGATCAGATAAATCCTCTAAACAGTTCTATAACCCTATAGAAATAGAAGCAGACATTAGAAGTCTCCCAACCAAAACAGAGAGAGAGAGAAAGAGAGAGAGAGAGAGAGAGAGAGAGAGAGAGAGAGAGAGAGAGAGAGAGNAGAGAGAGAGAGAGAGAGAGAGAGAGAGAGAGAGAGAGAGAGAGAGAGAGAGAGAGAGAGAGAGAGCGCGGGGCAGGGCCACATTGTTTTAGTGCAAAATTCTATCAAACCTTCAAAGAAAACATAATACCAAACCAATACTTCTCAAACTATTCCACAAAATAGAAACAGAAGTAACACTACCCATTCCTTTCTATGAAGCTGCAGTTACACTGATACCTAAACCACACAAAGACCCAACACAGAACGAAAACTTCAGACTATTTTCCCTTGTGAATATTGATGCAAAGATACTTAGTAAAGTATTTGCAAAGCAAATTCAAGAACACATCAAAACAAACATTTATCATGATCAAGTACACTTCATCCTAGCAGTGCATGGATGGTTCAATATATGAAAATCCATCAACTTAAATCAATATGTAAACAAACTAAAATGGAAAGAAAACCATATTATATCTCATTAGATGCTGAAAAAGCCTTTAACAAAATACAACCCCTTGTTAAAAGTATTGGAGAGATCAGAAATTCAAGATGTAATCCTAAATATCATAAAACCTATGTATGGGAAACCAGTAGCCAACATCAAACTAAATGGAGATAAACTTGAAGCAATCCCACTAAAATTTGGAACAAGAGAAGGCAGCCAATGCTCTCCCTGCCTATTCAATATAGTACTTGAAGTTCTAGCTAGAAAAATTTGACAACCAAAGAATATCAAAGGGATAAAAATTGGGAAGGATACAAATTGGGAAGAAAGAAGTCAATATATCACTGTTTAGAGATGATATGATAGTATACTTAAGTAAACCCAAAAATTCTACCAGAAAAGTGACTGGATATAAAATTAACTCAAATAAATTAGTAACCACCCTCTGCTCAATGGATAAATGGGATGACAAAGAAATTAGGGAATTAACACTTTTCATAATAGTCACAAATAATATTAAATTTCTTGTTATAATTCTAGCCAAGCAAGTGAAAGATCTGTGAGAATGAATTCATGAAATTGTTAGGCAAATGGAAGGACCTTAAAAATATCATCCTAAGTGATGTAATCCAGATACAAAGGAACACCCATGGTATGTACTCACCAATAAGTGTATAGTAGCCCAAAAGCTTACAATGCCCATGATATTACCCACAGAACAAATAGAACTTAAATTGAAGGAAGACCATAGTGTGGATGCTTCATTTTTGCATTGAGTGGATGATAGGATGATCTTGAGATGTTGAGTGGGAGAACTGAGAGTGAGAGAGGAAGGGCAGTTTAAAAAGGGGGCAGTATCAGTTATTGGAGGTCACACAGCATGAGGTGCATCTGGTCAGGAAATCAAATAATAATATGTAGCAGTAGAAGATGAGGAACTGGGTATAGCCACTGAAGGGTTACAGACTCCAGGGAAACAAGCGACTTGCAGGACCCAAAGGGATGACTTTAGCAAAAATGAGCAGAGAACAGGGGATAGATCCTGTAGAAACCACCTAAAGTAGATAAGCATGGCCCCTGGTCGATGGAAGAGGCCAACCAAACATCTCATTTTTTTTTTTAACCCAGAAATGTTACTTTCCAAAGGAAGTACAGAGATAAAAAATGGACAAAAGATCAACCACCCAGTAGTTCCAGGGGCTAGAACACCAACCATGGAGTGTGCAGAGAGGGATCCATGGCTCCAGATACATAAGTATTAGAGGATGGACTTGTTTGACATCAATGAGTGGGGAAGCCCTTAGTCTTGTGGAGGGTTGATGCCCCAGTGTAGGAAGATGCTGGAGTTATGGGATGGTAGAAGATGGGTGGGTGGTGGGGCACCCTCATAGGAGCAAAGGAGAGGAGTGATAGGGCAAATGTGGAATGACTGGTTTGTGGAGGGGATCAGGAAGAGGGATATCATCTGAGATGTAAACAAATGGAATGATTAATAATAATAATAATAATTAATAGTAGAGTGAGCTAGGTAGCCCACCTAACTTAATCTCAAAATATGTAATCCATAGTCCATAACTAAATGATATCATCATAATAGTAATGACTTAAAAGGACAATTGTTAGCAGGGCATGGTGGTACATGCCTTTAATCCCAGCACTTTGGAGGCAGAGGCAGGTGGATTTCTGAGTTCAAGGCCAGCCTGGTCTACAAAGTGAGTTCCAGGACAGCCAGTGCTATACAGAGAAACCCTGTCTTGAGAAACAAAAACAAAAAACAAAAACAAACAAACAAACATACAAACAAAAAAGGACAATTGTTTTCTATACCATATAATGTAAGGTGTTCAATAAATAATGTTGTCTTCCACTGAACTTTGTACTTGATCACCTAGAACTGTTCCTATCACTTATTTTGTGCTCATAAATATTTGTATAATAAATAAATAGATACTACAGGAGAGAGAGACAGAAACACACACACACACACACACACACACAGAGAGAGAGAGAGAGAGAGAGAGAGAGAGAGAGAGAGAGAGAGAGAGACTGAGACGCCTTCAAAAGAAAGCACCTATTAAAAATTGAGTACAGAAAATTTTTTAAAAAAATTGGTACAGAGTCAACTGAGGAATCTCAAATGGCTGAGAAGCACTTAAAGAACTATTCAACATACTTAGTCATCAGGGAAATGCAATTCAAAGCAATCCTGAGATTCTACTTCACACCAGTCAGAATGGCTAAGATCAAAAACTCAGGTGACAGCAGATACTGGCAAGAATGTGGAGAAAGAGGAACACTTCACCATTGTTGGTGGTATTGGAAGTTGTGAAAATCACTCTAGATATCAGTCTGGTGGTTCTCAGAAAATTGGACATACTACTAGCAAAAGACCTGACCCATCTATAGTACTCCTGGGTATATATACAAAAAATTACCCAAAATATTACAAGTACACATACTCTGCTATGTTTGTAGCAGCCTTATTTATAATAGCCAGAAACTGGAAACAACCCTTATGTTGCTCAACAGAAGAATGGATATAGTAAATGTTTTACATTTACACAATGGAATACTACTCAGCTATTAAAAACAGTGATTTCATGAAATTTGCAGACAAATGAGTAGAGTGTGAAAATATCATCTTGAGTTAAGTAACCCAAACACAGAAGAACACACATGGTATATGTACTTACTGATAAGTGGTATTAGTGAAAAAGAAACTCAAATATCCATGATACAACTCACAGACCATATGAAACACAAGAAAAAAGAACACACCAAATTGTGGATGCTACAATCCTACTCAGTAGGGGCAAGATCTTTGGGAAGAAGAGGGAGAGAGTGATGGGGGGGGGAGAAAAGAGGAAGATAAGGGGCAGTTCTGATGTGGTAGGAGTTGGGGGAGAAGAACTGAGGGTCAGGAATTTGAAAGTAGGTATGTACCAATGGGGGAGGGGGAGCTGGGGGTAGCCACTAAAAAGTCCCTAATGCCAGGGTTCCAAGAGGTTCCAAGACCCAACAGGGAGGACATTATCCAAAATTACGTGAATGACCATGAAAGGCAGCCTGGTATCTAGTTGAGCTAGCTTTAAAACCCCAGTGACCCTACAGGGGATAATCCTGCAAGGTACAGAGGCATTTTGTTATGTTCCTAGACACCAGGCTCCTGAAAAGAGGCCATCATTTGGAAGAGAGGCCCCTCGGTCTTGCAAACTTATATGCCCCAGTACAGGGGAACACCAGGGCCAAGAAGTGGGAGTGGGTGGGTAGTGAGTGCAGGCCACGGGGCGGGGGGAGGGTATAGGTGCCTTTCAGGATAGCATTTGAAATGTAAATGAAGAAATTATCTAATAAAAGAAGTTAAAAAAAAAAACTGAATGCATATCATGGTTCAGAGAGTTGGAAAGTTTCAGGTTGATTGTTTTCTGAATGGGCCCACAATAAAAAAATGGACTTGTCTCAAGGCCCTAAATATCCATTAGATAAGACTTTTTATCTGAAGTCAATATGAGGGGAGTTTTTGATCTTAGCCATTCTGATTGGTATGAAATAGAATCTCAGGATTGATTTGAATTGCATTTCCCTAATGACTAAGTATGTTGAACAGTTCTTTAAGTGCTTCTCAGCCATTTGAGATTACTCAGTTGACTCTGTATCCCATTTATTAAAATATGGGGTACAGAGCTAAACCAAAAACTCTCAACTGGGTAATAAGAAAGGTCTGAGAAGCACCTGAAAAAATGTTCAACATCTTTAATCATCAGGGGAATGCAAGTAAAAACAACCCTGAGATTCCACTTCATACCAGTCAGAATGGCTAACATAACAACTCAGGTGACAGCAGATGCTGGCAAGGATGTAGAGAAAGAGGAACACTCCTCCATTGCTGGAGGGATTACAAGCTTATACAACCACTCTGGAAATCAGTTTGGGGGTTCCTCAGAAAATTGGATACAGTACTACCAGAAGATCCAGCAATACCTCTCCTGGGCATATATACAGAAGATGTTCCAACTGGTAATAAGGACACATGCTCCACTATGTTCACAGCAACCTTATTTATAATAGCCAGAAGCTTGAAAGAACCCAGATCCCCCTCAACAGAGGAATGGATACAGAAAATGTGGTAACTTTATGCAATGGAGTACTACTCAGCAATTAAAAACAATGAATTTATGAAATTCTTAGGCAAATGGATGTATCTGGAGGATATCATCCTGAGTGAGGTAACCCAATCATAAAAGAACCCACTTGCTATGCACTCACTGATAAGTGGATATTAGCCCAGAAACCTAGAATACACAAGATACAATGTGCAAAATACAAGAAAATCAAGAAGAAGGAAGAAGACCAATGCCTGGATAATTCATTCCTCCTTAGAATAGGGAACAAAATATCCACGGAAGGAATTACAGAGACAAAGTTCAGAGCTGAGATGGAAGAAAGGACAATCTAGGGACTTCCCCACCTGGGATCCATCCCATATACAACCACCAAACTCAGACACTATTGCATATGCCAGAAAGGTTTTGCTGAAAGGACCCTGATATAACTGTCTCTTTTGAGGCTATGCCAGTGCCTGGCAAATACAGAAGTGGATGCTCACAATCATCTTTTGGATGGAACACAGGGCCCCCAATGGAGGAGCTAGAGAACGTACCAAGGAGATGAAGGGGTCTGCAACCTTATAGGTAGAACAAAAATATGAACTAACCAGTATCCCCAGAGCTCATGTCTCTAGCTTCATCTGTACCAGAAGATGGCCTAGTCAGCCATCATTGGGAAGAGAGGCCCCTTGGTCTTGCAAACTTTATATGCCCCAGTACAGGGGAACACCAGGTCCAAAAGTGGGAGTGGGTGGGTAGGGTAGGAGGGCAGGGGGATGATATAGGGGACATTCGGGATAGCATTTGAAATGTCAATGAAGAAAATATCTAATAAAAAACCAAAAAGGAAAAAAAAAAGAAAGAAAGAAGCTGAATGGATATAATGGTTCAGAGAGTTGGAAAGCTTCAAGTCCGTTGTTCTGTGAATGAGCCCACAATGATGGCCCTAAGTATCCATTAGATAAGACTTTTTATCTGAAGTCATTATGAGGGGGGTTTGAACATGGTGTTGTGCTGGAGGGTCACAGAGATTCTAACTCTTAAGTACCGGACTGTGGGAAAAAGAGAGCAGGAGTTTCTTGCACTCAGGGTCTTTAAAAGAAACTGCCATGTGTCAAATCAACATGCCAGCCAAGTTTGACCCTCTGTGTTCTGTGACACTTCCTGCACAGTGGAATAGTAAGAGCATTTTTTTTGTCTTACTTATCTTTCGAATGTAATTAGAGATCAAGGGTCTTGCTTTTCTCACTTCCCAGCTTGATGACCTAGGTTCAATCCTGAGGTCTACATGTTGGATGATGAGAACTGTTTCTTCCAAGTTCTTCTTTGACTACTCATGTGTGTGTGTGTGTGTGTGTGTGTGTGTGTGTGTGTGTGTGTGTGTATGTCCAATTACCTACAAATAAATTTGCAATCTAAACTAAAAAAAAAAATTATCTAAAGTTAACTTTCTTATGAGGTCATAATTAAACTCATAGTATATATTGATATAATTAATAATTATAAACAAATTATAAAACAAATATTGTTATATTTATCTTTAACTATTAACTGGTAACTAAGTCACAAAAGTAAACTACATCATCAGTTATATAAATAATTAATCAAAAATTATTATCTTTTAAAAACATATTTGAGGTTGAGTAGATGGCTCGGAAGCTATACTCTTTGCCAAGCAAATGTGAGGATTTGAATTAAGATTTCTAATTCTCGTGCTCCTTTGGGTATATAGGAAAGGACACAGGAGAATTTCCAGAAGCTCTTGGGCCAGCCTAGCATACATAGTGATAAACTAGAAGAGGTGATAAGCAGAGATAGGGAAAAACTACACAAACGCCAAGGAAGGTTCCAAACAGATTTCTTCTTTATCTCTCCGAACAGCTTTTTCCTCTCCCTCTCACAAACAGCTTTCTCTAACCCTCTCACAGCTCCAACTAAATTCAACTGAACTCTTCTCCAATTCCCCTTCAACTGAACTGTTTACAGCTTTTTCCCACAGCATTCTCCACCCTCCCCAGGCACATCCTTTTTTCTCAGTCCTCTGAGCTCCTTCAAAACAACATTCTCCTTCCCACCTGGGGTGCATCCTGTTTTCATCAGTCCTGACCTAGTCCCTCCCCCCTCTCCTGGATGCTTTCAGAGTTCAGCTAGTCCACACAGTGATAGTCCAGTGACTCAGAGGGCAGGCAGTACAGGATTGTCTGCACAGGCTGAGCAGGCTCAGCTGGCTCAGGTTCTTGCAGCCAGGGAACACGGGGCTTGGCACACTGGCTCCCCACAAGGTGTTGTTTCAAGCAAGGAGGAAAGTAAGGATTTATACACACACACACACACACACACACACACACACACACACACACACAGAGTCTGAAATATTTTCTAGAAAGCCATGTTAAACTGAACTGTTGAATAAAGGAATTATCTTAGAGGTTTTTTAAACCTGCACTGAGTTGAAATCCTTTAAGAAGGCAGGAAAGACAATGATGTATGTCTTCTCACACTCAGGGTTTTTTTTTTTTTTTTTTTTTTTTTTGACAGCACATTTATCCAGCTACCTCTCTCATGTGAAGTTTTGTAAATGACCTGCTTCATGTATTTTATGATAAAGAAGTAGAATACAATTTCTGATATATCAGGGAAATATTTTCCTGAAATGGGATGACTGAAAAGAGGGTCCTAATGATAAGGATTTTAATAACCTCCTAAAGATTAGAGAGAAAACTGAATAGAAAACATGGTATCTCTAAGTTAAAATGTGCACGGTTAAAATTGAACGCTTAGAAGTTGTGCATGGCAGAAATGCAAGTCTTTTGTGTTTGTTCATATATTGTTCCTTATCATCAGGAATAAGCCAAAGGCTGTAATTCCTCTTTATTTTTCTTTATAGATTAGAACTGTGCCTACCTCTCTGTGATGGGAAGCAAAATTTTAATGTGAAGTAACAGATAATATTGCGTGATCTAGGCATGTGTTCCCTGGACATTGTGCATGTTGCAAAGCATCTGTAGAAAATAGAAACCCAAGTTCATGTAGTTGTTGTAATTATGAGTGGAAAATGTGCATAAAACCATGAGTCCAAGGATCTTACTCAGCAGCTTCCTTTGTGTTGAAGCCTTTTCCCCAGGTAGATGTGTGGGCTCATGAGGCAGAGGAAGCTGAATGTTGGAGGATTCTCTAGAGCTCCACCTTTGAATCTCCATCCCCATCCTGCCTCCTTGACACCCACCACCAAGTTTGCAGTAGAAGTGGACCTTGCTGGGGGATGAAACTGACCAGCAGTGCTGAGAGGAAAAAAAAATCTCAGACCTGGGGAGCTGGTTCCTGGTCCTGCAGACAGTTCCAGCATTGCTACTTCTCTGAGTCTTCAGGATGTTAAGGTGCACTTGCAGAGAGGCTACAACTTTGAGTCTTTTCTATTCATCTGAGTGAGGATAAAAAGAAAGCTGAGAAGAGTTAAATAGAAAACATCTTCTAGTCTGCACTGTTGGCTCATAAGAAACCATAGACATAGGATACTAAGTAAAAAGAGGGTATGGTGGGCCATGTCTTTTAACATCCTTTGTTCTTTGGTCATTATGCCCTGAGCACATCCCATCTTGCTTCTGAGGTTTAATAGTATATGAGAAAAGCCCAGCTTCCTGTGCACTGTCTGTTATTGTTTAACCATTGCTTTGACTACTGGTAATCAAATACAGAAGATCCTCAACTTGGAGTGGAAATCTATGCTGATAAGACCATTATAAATGAAACACATTTTACCTCCAAAGAACATTTAATGCACTAAGGTGAACACAATTTAACTCCAAAGTACATTTATACTACTAATGTTTTGAATGGCACAGCTCACCTTTGCTTACCTTAAGTATTTTTAGGTCACTTGTGTTAGCTTACAGCTTAAAGGAATCATCTGATACAAAACTTATTTGTCATCATGTATAGAAACCCTCACGGGATTCGTAGAACACTATATTAAAAATGGGTGTCAGAATGGTTATCCAAGTCCCTTTTCTCAGCATGATAAAGATAAAAACATTAAAAAATTTAAATTTGGTGTGTGTGTGTGTGTGTGTGTGTGTGTGTGTGTGTGTGTGTTTGCATGAGTTTATGTGTACTCAATGTGTATCTGGTGTCAGTAGATACCAGAAGAGTGTATAAGATCCCTGGAACTGGAGAACAGAATGGCTGTGAACCATGAGGTAGGGACTGAGATCTGATGCTCTGGGAGAGCACTAAGTACCCTTACTTAACAAATCATCTTTCCAACCGAAAGTTGAAATCTACAAGTCAAACACTAGAGTTTAAAAAGCAGCCATCATTGGGAAGAGAGGCCCCTTGGTCTTGGAAACTTTATATGACCCAGCACAGGGGAATGCCAGGGCCAAGAAGTGGGAGTGGGGGGTAGGGGATCAGGGGTGGGAGGAGGGTATATGGAACTTTCTGGATAGCATTTGAAATGTAAATAAAGAAAATATCTAATAAAAACAAACTTGTTTGGCTGCTGTTGACACTGCAGAACACATAACTACTTATCCTGCAAACATGAGGACTGGAGTTTGGATATATAGTGCACACATAAAACTTAAGCACACACAACAGCTTCCTCTAATTACAGTACATAATAGATGATAGCAGCTCCCCTTGTAAGGTAGAGTAGCTTAATTAGTGAACTTACACTTCAGCAAGAGATCCTCACTTTCTAAATAAAGTGGAGTATAATCAAAGAAGCCACTGTCACTCTACTTGCACATGCACACATGTGCACCTATGCCCACACAAATGTGCACCCTTACACAAGTACATCCACATACATTCAAACACATATACACAGAACACACAAATACACACATAAAATGAGAAAATAAAGAGAACAGAGGCTGACCGTGGGGGCAAACTCTGCAGCCAGTCCCACAACACCCAGAGGAAACACCACACACAGGTTTTCTAATACTCCCAGGATCATAGGATCAGAGTAGAGTAGGACACAGCATTTGTTCCAACAAAGGGAGTAACTGGGACCTCTGGGACCCAGGCACCCAGGAGCTCCTCGAGACCAGTTGCACAGGTTCCTTCAGGTCTGGGCCTGTGCCCTGAGCAGAACTTGGACTCAAACTCTGCAGCCAGTCCCATAACACACCGAGGAAGCTCCACTCCCAGGTGCTCTAATACATGCAGGATCACAGGATCACATGATCCTAGGAGCTTAGTCACACCAGGATCTCAGGGTTCCAGAAGCAGCTTGACTCCCAGGAGCTCTGACACACCCAGCATCTGAGGATCACAGGATCCCAGAATCCAAGGATCACAGGATCACAGAGAGAGCTGAATTCTGAGGAGTTCTGACACAACCAGAAAGGATAGGCTTCAGTCAGATATAGCAAGGGCAGGTAGCTCTAGAGATAAACAGATGGCAGGAGGCAAGTGTAAGAACATAAGCAACAGATACCAAAGTAACTTGGCATCATAAAAACCCAATTATCCTACCATAGCAAGTACTGGATATATCATCACACTGGGAAAGCAAGATTTGGATCTAAAATCTCTTCTCATGATGGTGATAGAAGTCATTAAGACAGACATAAATAACTCCCTTAAGAAAATACAGGAGATACTGATTTTCTTGTGTTTTGGAGATTGTATCTTGGGCATTCTAGGTTTCTGGGCTAATATCCACTTATCAGTGAGTGCATATCAAGTGAGTTCTTTTGTGATGGGAAGAGAGGTCCCTTGGTCTTGCAAACTTTATATGTCCCATACAGGGGAAAGCCAGGGCCAAGAAGTGGGAGTGAGTGGGTAGGGAGCAGGGAGGGGGAGGGTATAGGGGACATTTGGGATAGCATTTGAAATCTAAATGAAGAAAATATCTAATAAAATAATTAAAATAGAAAATACAGGAGAACACAGGTAAACAGATAGAGGCCCATAAAGAAAACACAAGAATCCCCTAAAGAATTACAGGAAAACACAATCAAAAAGGCAAAGGAAATGAACAAAACTATCCAAGACCTAAAAATGGAAATAGAAACAATTAGGAAATCACAAAGGAAGACAACCCTGGAGTTTGAAAACTTGGGAAAGACATAAGGAGTCATAGATGCCAGTATCACCAACAGAATACAAGAGATACAAGAGATAATCTCGGGTGCAGAAGATACCTTAGGAAATATTGACACAACAGGCAAAGAAAATGCAAAAGGTAAAAAGCTCCTAATCCAAAATACCCAGGAAATCCAGGACACAATGAGAAGAAGAAACCTAAGGATAATAGGTATAGAAGAGGATTAAGATTCCCATCTTAAAGGGCCAGTAAATACCTTCAACAAAATTATAGAAGAAAACTCCCCTAACCTAAGAAAAGAGATGCCCATTGAAATACAAGAAGCCTACAGAACTCCAGATAGACTGGACCAAGAAAAGAAATTTCTCCGGTCACATAATAATCAAAACACAAAATTCACTAAACAAAGAAAGAATATTAAAAACAGTAAGGGAAAAAATGTCAAGTAACGTATAAAGGCAGACCTATTAGAATTACAACAGAATGTTCACCAGAGACTATGAAAGCTAGAAGATCTTGGGTAGATAATATACAAACCCCAAGAGAATACAAATGTCAGCGAAGGCTACTATATCCATCATAATTCCCAATTACCATTGATTGAGAAAACAATATATTCCATGACAAAACCAAATTTACACAAACTCTTTTTATAAATCCAGCCCTACTAAGGATAATAGATGGAAAACACCAACACAAGGAGGAAAACTACATCCTAGAAGAATTCATAAAGTAATCTTTCAACAAACCCAAAAGAAGATAGCCACACAAACATAATTCCACCTCTAAAAACAGCAACAAAAAATATCAGGAAGTAACAATCACCTTTCCTAAATGTCTCTTAACATCAATGGACTCAATTCCCCAATAAAAAGACATAGGCTAACAGACTGGATTTATAAACAGGACCCAGCATTTTGCTGCATACAGGGAACCCACCTCAGTGTCAAAGACAGCCACTACCTCAGAGTAAAAGGTTGGAAAACGATTTTCCAGGCAAGTGGTAACAAGAAATAAGGTTGAGTATCCATTCTAATATTGAATAAAATCATTTTCAACTAAAAGTTATCAAGAAATAAAGGAAGTATACTTCATACTGGTCAAAGGAAAAATCTACCATGATGAACTCTCAATTCTGAACATGTATGATTCAAATTCATGGGCACCCACCTTCATGAATGAATCTTTAATAAAGCTCAAAGCACACATCACACCCCACACAATAATAGTGGGAGACTTCAACACCCCACTCTCAGGAATGGACAGATCATGGAAACAGAAACTAAGCAGGTGCATGGTGAAACTAATAGAAATTATGAACCAATTGGATCTAACAGATATTTATAGAACATTTCATCCTAAAGCAAAATGATGTACCCTTTTCTCACCACCTCATGGTACCTTCTCCAAAACTGACCATATAATTAGTCATAAAACAGTACTCAACAGATACAAAAAGATTAAAATACTCCCATGTACTCTATCAGCTTTCCATGGACTAAGGCTGGTCTTAAATATCAACAAAAAAACCCAGAACACACATATGCACAAGGAAGTTGAACAATACTCTATTCAATGATGACTTGGTCAAGGGATAAATAAAGAAAGAAATGAAAGACTTTTTAGAATTTAATAAAAATGAAGACACATCATACCAAAACTTATGGGACACAATGAAAGCAGTACTAAGAGGAAACCTCATAGCTCTAAGTACCTCCAAAAAGAAACTGGAGAGAGCTTACACAGAAGGTTGACAGCACATCTGTAAGCTCTAGAACGAAAAGAAGAAAATTCACCCAAGAGGAGTAGAGGACAGGAAATAATCAAACTGAAGGCTGAAATCAACCAAATAGAAACAAGAAGAACTATACAAAAAAAACATAAAAAAAAAAAAAAAAAAAAAAAAATCAACACAACCAGGAGATGGTTCTTTGCGAAAATAAACAAGATAGATAAACCCTTAGCAGACTAACCAGAGGGCACAGAGACTGCATCAAAATTAATAAAATCAGAAATTACAAAACTTTCCTAAAGTAGCTAAACTATTTTATATGTAAAAAATAATGTAGAAGAATTTTTTCAAAGGTCCTTGTCAGCATTTGTTATTTTTTGTCTGTAGTCATGGGTATTAGTTACCTTTCTGCTACCATGATAAATTATCATAACCAAAATCAACACTGAGGAGAAAAAGGTTAATTTTGGCTTATGGCTCAGTTGTGATAAAGTCCATCATAGAAGACAAAGCATGACAACAGGCAGTGAAAACATGGCCACAGGAGCAGGAAGTCAACTGATCACATTTTTATCCACATATACTAAGCAAGTAGGACTATGTCATAAAACTCAAAACCCTTTCCCAGGGTCATACTTCCTCCAACAGGTCTACAACTCCTAAAAGTTCCAGAAAACCTCAAAACAGCATTAACTAAGGACTAAGTATTCAAATACATGAACCTATGGGGACATATATCTCATTCAAACTATCAAAGTGTATCATTCTAGTAGATGCAAAGTGGTTGCATTGTGATTAGATGGGTTGGTGGTATCTTTTTCATAATTTGCATTTTTTTTTTCAGAAACATCTGTTAGGGTCCCTCACTCGTTTAAATTTGTTTCTCTTTTGCTTGATTATAGGAGTTCATTAGTTCATTATGTATTATTTTACATATTCCACACTTATCAGATATTTGATGTAGAACAATTTTTAGATTTGTAGGCCATGTTATACTTTCTTAATAATTCTGTTTATTTTTCCCAAAATTTAATTTTTATGCAGTCCATTTATTTCCATTTTTTTCTTTTATTATTCCTATTTTAGTATCATGTCTTCAAATGCCTCCAAACTCAGTCAAGGAGTTTTAAATATTTTCTTTATGTGTGTGTGCATATATATGTACGTGAATGTGTGAGAGTATATATGTATTTTGTGTGTGTTTGTGTGTGTGTGTGTGTGTGTGTGTGTGTGTGTGTGTGTGTGTGTGAATATGCATGGGTGTATGTGAGGGGCCTGCATGAATCTCTTGTGTGTGTAGACAACCTCAGGATTGGTTCTTGCCTTCTACCTCATTTAAGGAAGTATTCTAGTTTTGGTACTCGTTATTCAGGGGTATAAACATCCTGTTATTTTTTGTGCCCAAATTTCAATCAAAGAACTAGGATTACAGATGTGTACAGCCATGCCAAGCTTGCCAAGCTTTATGTGACTTATGACCTCATATCCTCTTACTTGTGTAGCATGTTTCCTCAACTCATAAGTCAATTCACATATGTATGATGTGATAGAGGAAACAATTTTATTCTATTTCATAAGGTTACTCACGTGTTCTAATATAACTTGTAGAAAAAAAATCAACACCTCCCCATATTCCATGGATTAGGTTCACTTATCTGAAAACAAGTGACTGTGGATGGATGTCTCTATTACTAGACTCTCGATTGTGTACTATCAGCTATGTTTATCTCTCCTAATGATTGGAGCTTTCTAGTGAGTTCAAATTTTAAAAGGCAAACTTCTGTCAAGTTTTATTTTTTAAATAATTAGTCACAAAATTAAGTATTTTCATTCAGTGCCAAATATATATATTTAGCATTATAAAACACAGCAAATAAATTCAAATTCATGTTTTCAAATTTTTGGTATTTTACTCCTTGTAACTTTGGAATAATAAACTTGTATTCTCCAGAATTTTCATAAATCACATTATTATTATAATTTTAAACATACTTCTAACAGTATTTGAACAGATAGAATTAATTTTTTAAAGAATAAACATCACTAAACCTAGTAATATATAATAAGAAATACAACATTCAAAACCAACATTTTTATGTAAGGTTATCTGTGCTCTTTGGGATTTCTGGTTTCTTATGAATTTGATGATTGATTTCTTTAGGAAGCTATTTCATCTGAACTGAAATGTTTGCCATTCGTCTTCTTAGTGCTCGGGAAATTCAAAATTAAAACATCGTATTTTACAGAGCTTAAGAAACAGGAGGTAAACAACTCAAAACTATCAAGAACTCCCCAAAACGTAAAAGATGTAGGAGTACCCAAGTTCAAGTAAGGCCTGCTGAAAGGAAACTCTCTGACTTGTCAAGTTGCCTGCTCATATGTATGAAGCTATAAGACTGATTAATTATTACTCAAAATGCAGGTTAGAGTGAACATTTCAGCAATTCAACTGCCTTTGCGGCATTTCCATAAGTAACCCCTATTTATATTCCTACAATAATATAAATACACTCATTAGATCACCAGTTGGACTTGAATGGAAAGGTTAATTTGGTCTCTCATGAATCTCTGTCATGGATAAGTGTATGTTAATTTATGTCTCACTGTAAAAAGTTTCATTTACGTTATCATAAAATACCTTGCAAAAGCAACTGAAGGGAGAAAACACTATCCTCTTACAATTTCCAATATACAGTCCATTATTCTGAAAATTCAAGAAGCAGGAACTTGAAGCAGGTCATTACATCATTTCCATTGACAAGCAATGAATCACTGCATTAATGTTAGAGGTCAGCTTGTTTTCTTTATTATTATGTAGTCTAGAATTCTTTCTGAGACATGGTTCTACTCAGTGTGTAGATCTTCACATTTCAATTCAAATATTGAATATTCTACTCCACAAACATGATCATAGAACGATATTAACTAGACAAATGAGACAGGTGATTCTACTATATGTCAAGCTGACAATAAAAAACTAACCAACAGGGTAAGGATTATTTTGAATATGCAGATTGTTTTATATAGTGTTAATTTCTTTTTAAAAACATCTCTCTCTCTTTTGTTTTTGTTTGTTTTTTTGTTTTGTTTTGTTTTTCAAAACAGGGTTTCTTGTATAGCCCTGGCTGTCCTGGAACTCACTTTGTAGACCACGCTGGCCTCGAACTCAGAAATCTGCCTGCCTCTGCCTCCTGAGTGCTGGAATTAAAGGTGTGTGCCACCACACCCGGCTATAGTATTAATTTCTTACCAAAATTAAATATTCTTACCTACAAATATGCTTTTATTTTCATTCTGCATCTATATATAATGTTGCATCTGCATGTGTGTATGAGAGTTTGAGTGTGTATGTGGGTGGGGAGAGGGGAGGTGCTGTTAAGACCAGGGAAAGATGTTGGGTATCCTGCCCCATGACTCCCCAAATTATTGTCTTAAAAATATTATCCAACTGAACCTAGAGCTAGATTGTTGCATTTTGATGCTCATCAATCCTTCCAGATCAACTTCCAATTCCTGCAGAAGTATTGGGGTTACAAGCATACATATATCCACTAGTGAATGCTTAGATAGGTTCTGATGTTTGAACACATATGCTCAGGCTTGTACTCTGAGCCATCTCGCTACCTATGCCTTTCCATTTATATAGCATTATTCATGATATCAGATACATGTAACCAACAAATGTGCATGAGTGGATACAGAAAATGAGATATTTATACACCATGAAATCTTCTCAGCCATGAAAAGGCAAAGTTATCTTATCATTTGTGATGGTATGGATGGGTCTGGTAGATTCCATATTAAGGAAAATAATCCAAGAACATAAAGATAAATACTGTAGGATTATATATACTTGTGAAAAATTTTTTTTAAAAAGTTTTCTTAGAGAAGTAGAGAGTAGAATAGATGTCATTAAAGTTTGGAAAGGCAAAGGGAAAGAAAGATGGGGAAAATTAGTTAGTAGGTAAGGTGAGATAAGAGTAAGACATTTGGATTCTTTACTATCCAATCTGGTGACCACAGAAAACTGTACCATTGTCAATTGGTAATCAGGGCCAGAGGTTGGTCCCTTAACATAATAGACAGGGCAACTTTTTCTTTTTCTTTTTCATTTCTTTCTATTTTTCTTTTCTTTTTTCTTTTTATTCTTTAATATATGTATTTACAGTCCAAAGGTTTATTCTTTAATATATATATTTACAGTCCAAAGTTTATCCTCTTCCTGGTCAATCCTCCCACTGTTCCATTTCCCACACTTCCTAGCCCATGTCCAAGCGGATTTCACTCCCTACCCCCACCAGACTTCCCCATTTTCTGGAACCCTAAGTCTCTTGAGGGTTAGGGACATCTTCTCTGACTAAGTCCAGACCTTCCAGTTCTTTGATATATAAGTGCTGGGGCCCTCATATCAGTTTATGTGTGCTCCCTGATTGGTGGTTCAGTGTCTGAGAGATCCCAGAGGGCCAGGTTAGTTGAGACTGGTGGTCTTCCTATAGGGTCTCTCTCCTCCTCAGCTTCTTCCAGCATCTTTTAAATTCAACCACAGGGGTCACCAGTTTCTGCCCATTGATTGGGTATAAATATCTGCATCTGTCTCTGTCAACAGAGCAGTTATGATAGGCCCATGTTTGCAAGCACACCATAGCATCAGTAAAAGTATCATGCCTTGGAGCCTTCCCCTGAGATGGATACCAAATTGTTTCTGTCACTGGACCTCCTTTTCCTCAGGCTCTTCTCCATTTTTTGTTCCTGCAATTATTTCAGATATGAAAAATTCTGGGTCAGAGATTTTGACTGTATGACAGCGACTCTATTCTTTCACTTGATGTCCTCTCTTTCTGTTGGGGATAAACACAATTGGCTGTTTAAATAAAAAACAGGGAACAACAGAAATAGGAAATTTGTTCAATGTTGTTACACCAGGAAGAGGATCAAGGAGTTCCAGTGACACCCCATCCAAGTTCATCTTTGGGGTTTTGTCAAAGCTTAGGTTTAAATAGAAAGAGAAAAGAAATTATAGTATGAATAGGTTCCCAGGCCTAGCCTCTTTACTCTAATTAGTTGTTTATTTACTAGACTTACTTTTGTTTTAAAATTGTGTATGTATGTGCATTTGCGTATGAGGTTTGCATATGAAATCATTGTCTGTAAAGGACAGAAAAAAGATATTTGATCCCTGGCCCTGGAATTACACACACACATACATACACACACACACACACACAAACACACCCCTCTAGTCTGATTTGATGTAAACATTTTATTAAGTGATAGCTAGAGGCAGATTTGAGTTTGCTTACCTCCTCTCAAGGCAGTTTTTGTTTTAACTTTCTTGTTGATGTTTGCTTGGTTTTGTTACATTTATGTATAGCTTTTATAAATTGACATGTTTAGTGTGTGTGTGTGTATGTGTGTGTGTGTGTGTGTGTGTGTATGTGTGTGTGTAAATGGTGTGACCTTGGGTAATAGAGTACAACTCTCCCATTTGGTGCCCAGGAATTGAGCTCATATCATCAGATTGGGCAACAGGCATCTTTCCCTACTGAGCCATCTCACCAGATATTTCTATTTAAAAGAGATTATTGATGATGGTCACTTGCAATGTACAAGGCAAAACTGTAGGCATGCTTTTGGCTATCTGCTGCTTCTCAGTGTAGGAAAGAATTAATGCATGTGCTTCTGACATCTCCTTGGCCTCTACTTGGCTTATTATTCCAATTATACCATCTGCTTTGCACTGCACTGCCCCAAGCATTATAGTACATATTCTAGTGTAAGTTATGAACTGCAGTTGGTAATGTACATTTTGTATTTTATGCTCTGAGGGAAACATGATGCAGTAACTATAGAAAGTTTAAAAAAAATTATTTTCCTACCATCCTTCTTCGTGTAAATAAATATTTATTATATTATTAGATCACTGAATCATACTGTGTGATTTAAAACTTACCATTTTACTTGCTGACTTTAATCATGAAAATTTATTCAGTGAATTGTGGCTCAGAAGATGGAGAGAATTTCTAACAGTTTCTTCATCAGTTATCCTAAATATACTTCTGCCATTTTGTACTACAGATTCATCCAAAGTGGTATTCTTAGTATTGATAATGATAAACTAAAATACTGATCAATATTTACAAAACTTGAACATGCTACAAATCCTGCACTAACAAATATTTTTTCAGAATTTTCTTTATTTCATTTATTATTTATTTATTTACTCATTCATTCATTCATTTGTTAGCTTATTTATGCTTCATGAGACAGGATTTATTTGTACAGCTCTGGCTGTCCTGAAAATAGCTATATAGATCTGGTTGACCTCAATCTCAGAGATCTATTTGGCTTTGTCTCCTAAATGCTGGAATTAAAGTTCTGTACCACAACACAACAATTTCCTCACACAGAAACATAAGCTCATCATCTCAAGGGTATATAACCTTATATAAAAGCTTTTATAAATGTTAAAAATACATATTAATCATTTAAAATGTATGAATTGTTATCAGTACATTTTTTTTATTTTCTTGTCCTTTGTATTAAAATGTGTAAATAAATATTTCTTGTGCATAATAGAAAAGAGTTTAAGCAACACTAGGTAAGAGGAGCTGAGGCCTCTGAGTCAAGCACTGCCCCAGAGAAGCAGTCAGAGTGCCCAGTCTGACAAGGAATCCAAATATTTATTTCATTTCACTGTCCAGAGCACTTTCTCATGTCAACACAAACAGGATGTGAAAGCTTGTGTCTCTGGGGGAGACAGTGAGCTAAAACAATATTTTTTTCTTCCCTTGATGTTTTATTAAAAAAAAAAACTTCTAAAACCAAAGTTTTAATAAAATATATATTGATTTGAAACATGTCATATTGCTTAGAAAACATATTGCTACCTTTTGAAGGGACAACTCTCACTGACATTTGGGATCAAGGATGTATGGGCCATGGTTTTTTTTTTTTTTTTGCATCTGTGAACTTACTTGAGATTTGAAGGTGTTCCCAAATCAATCTGATACCTGTACTCTGATGACACTCATCCATCAATAGCACTGCTGTTACTTAATGTCAAATGAGTTTTGACTTTTAAAGCTCTCAAAGGGATGGGAGCTTCTAGCCAGTTGTGATGCTCAACAAATTCAGTTTATGAAAGTTGTACAGATAATTAGGAAGCACGTTTCAGTAGAAAATTGCCCTTTCTACTTCCCAGCCTATTTTGTATGTGTTCGTTCAATAAACACTGTCATAATTTAACTGAATCTTGGAGGGAGCAAATGAGAATTTCTGTGTCCAAGCAGTCAAGGATTTAGAATATCACCAGACAGTTTTCAATTAGTTATAAATCAAGAATGATACCACTGATTGCATTTAAGAGGTCAAGGTAAGACTTAGGACTATAGAAAGCATATGCTTTTTCTCCAGAAGACTGAAGGAGGATGTCACAATTGGGGGTTAGAACCATAACCCTCATCAATAAACAGCTGTGCCTTTGAGAAAAGACAACTGTATAAACTAGAATGGGCTGAAAGACCTTTAATGTATTTTTTTTTCCAGACAAAGGAGTGACCTGAGACAGAATTGCACATTTAGAAGTTAATGTGAACCAGGCATGGTGGCACTTGGGAGGCAGAGACAGGCGGATTTCTGAGTTCAAGGCCAGCCTGGTCTACAAAGTGAGGTCCAGGACAGCCAGGGCTATACAGAGAAACCCTGTCTCGAAAAACAAAATAAACAAACAAACAAACAAACAAAAAGATAGAAGTTAATGTGGCTTAATGTGTTTATGGCTAAAGCATAGACATACAAAGATTTTTTAATTTTTTGTTCTTTTATTTCTGACTAGTAGAAAGAATACAACCTGAACAATGATACAGTGTTATGAAGACATTCAAACTTAATTTTCCTTATATGTTTACCTTTGCCCTTTGCAATTCCAGATTCTTCTTTCTGTGTCTGTTAGATAAATTTTTTATTTCTTTTACTAAAATATTTGTGACAAATATCCACTTGGGTGCCATCACATACAGGGTGTAAAATGATGGTTGGGGAATGAGATTGCTAGAATGGAGTCAAAGTCTTGTTGATTACTAATTCTACTGAGAATGGAGAAAAGAGAATTGTTCCCTCCCTCTTTCCTGTCCTCCCAACATCTTTTCCTGCCTGCCAATATTTTTTTCTGTTTTCTTTTCACTTATTTCAAGATCCTATGTTTATCCTCTAATGAAACTGATTTAGGATGTTGATAGAAGTTAAAACTGATATGACTGATAGTCACATGTTGGTTTGTAGTTTATGGATTCTTTGATTCTTAGGATAATCCTATAAAGTTATATTAATTGGTATTTTAATTTCTAGTAAATGGTGTGTCTTAGTGAGGATTTCTATTCCTGCACAAACATCATGAAAAAGAAGCAAGT
>NC_034594.1:89257039-89272530 GCF_900095145.1 Mus pahari
TCTCAGGTCATAGACTGGATAAAGTGGAGAAAAGGAGCTGAACTCGAACAATCATCTCTCTCTCTCTCTCTCTCTCTCTCTCTCTCTCTCTCTCTGTCCTTGCCTGTGGATGCAATGGGAAAAGTGTTTCAGGTTCTTTGTATCATGCATTTCCTGCCATAGTGGATAGTTAGTACCTTCAAAATGTAAACCAAAACAAACTTTTGCTTTCTTAGGTTATTGCACCACAGAACCAAGTAATGTGTAAGGGAGACACAAATATGACTTTATTTAGTGTGAATGGCTGTGTAATTTCAGAAATCCTGAGATATAAAATTATTTTAAAAGAAATCTCAAGGGAAAGACTGTGGATCAATTGCTTAGAAGAAAAGATAACTCCCAGATTTTGTATAACCAATTGAGAAGTTGGTGGAACCATTTATAAAAATAAGAAATGGTGGAGATGGCAGTATATGCTATTCAGCAGAGAAAGATACCGAAATGGAACTTTGTAATTTAAAATTTTAGTATGTTTATGCACATGTTCATGTATATACAAGTACAGATGAGTGAAGATGTGTGCATATATGTGTTAATGATGANGTAAGAGACAATTTTGATGTCATTCTCAAAAATTCCTCCACTATATTTGAGATAGGATACTTTCTTGATTTGAAGCTCACCAGTTTGCCTAGAGTTTGATGTCAAGTGTCTTCCTGTTGAAGTGTGCTTTCTATTATTGTGATAAATCTTATGACCAAAAGTAGCTTGAGGAAAGAAAACATTTCTTTGGATTCTTTTTTTGTGATTACAGACTATCATTGAGAGAAGCCAAGGCAGGAACTCAAGCAGGAGCTGAGAAAGGGTAAAAAGTTTCTTACAGGATTGTCCCCTCTAGCTTTCATATATTGCCTAGACTAACTTGTTGAGGAAAGGCACTTCTCATAGTGGCCTGGGACCCCAATTATCAATTAGTAAATGACTCAATACTTCAAACTATTGGAACCTACTGTTATTATTCTTAGTTGCTTCCTAGAACTTGAAGGTAAGACCAAATTGGTGTAAATACCATATACTTGAGTCACATAACATGGAGAAATTAGCTGGTATGGAACTTAATTCCTTCTCACTAAATTTCATACTGCTGAAAGATGATATGCATGCTAATGGTAGACAAAATACTCATTAAATATAACTACCTACCTTGAAGCATATGCACTATAGTAATTGTTGATCCAGTTAGAAATGTCCACTCGAATGATTGTGACACAAACATTATGGGAGTAACCAATTAAGTTCTGATTGGATTTAAGTCTTACTTCAAAAGATAAAACCCACATCTGGTGCCATTATTTGCCTAAGAACTTATGGCTAAATGGGTCACAGACCCCAGGGGAGGCTATACTACAATCATGCTCCTATTCAACTGACTCTTAATGACCCATTGCTACATCCATTGAGCAAAATATTTTTATACTCATCCAAGGTATTATGTGCAGCAAATGTTGATTTACACCATGACCTCCATGTGTGAGAATAGCCTCTCCATCCTCTATGTTATGCAGAGGTTGTGAAGTATGAACACCATATGAGTTGTGACCTATATTTGAGTAAATTTATAGGATATTCAGCTGCCTTGAGTCAACTCTGATTCTGAAAGCAGTCCTTCATTCATACTCTTTTTTCATAATCCAAATAAAATTTTGGTTTACCAAAATGGACTTTCACAGAATCTTACTGTGGTATGTTATGTGTTCCCTATCTAGAGTGAGTAAATGTACATGTATTATCTCCTCAGGAAAATTCTCACACAGTATATCCTCTGTAAAACACTGCTGTATGAAACTTATCCTATCAGCAACATCATAAATCATGTTATAAAGTGCAATTATTCTTTCTCTACTAGTTTACATGTTATTAGTGGCTGGAACAAATGCTAAGTTCTTCCATGTTAAAGCATTCATCTGTCCTATGATTACAGATATCACAACCTTAAAGGAAGAAATATCCCTTCTCTATCATTAGCTACAAATGTTGGCTTTCACTTTCTTTTATAGTTAGATATCCTACTCTCAGTGCAGCCTATGATGAACATTTCTGTCTGCCTTCTCCTTTACCAACATTCTCTCTTTGATCACAGGCAGATGCACACATGCCAATGGCAGCTAT
The DNA here is from genome assembly GCF_900095145.1 of Mus pahari. Classification (NCBI taxonomy): domain Eukaryota; kingdom Metazoa; phylum Chordata; class Mammalia; order Rodentia; family Muridae; genus Mus; species Mus pahari. The sequence goes on from NC_034594.1 coordinate 89,259,188, forward strand.
TAATGTATCTAGACACTGGCCTCTTCAGTGGGCACCTTAGTAGTCTGTCAAATTATCTATTTTATATAACTTCTTGAATGTCAGTAGTACTCTCAATTTGCCTCAGGAAAAATGAATTTTGGAGCATCTGGGGAGATAGTACAAATAGAAAAGTGATAACTTTACAGAAATACCGAGGAACTATGTTTTTAAAAATTGAGTACATAAACACACACACACACATACACACAAAAAATAATAATTAATAAAAAATCAAGGCCATGGTGGAATTTAAAATAGTGACATTTTGACTTCTTCTTTTCCAATTTGTATTCCTTTAACTTCCCTTTGTGGTCTAATTGTTCTAGCTAGAACTTCAATTACAATACTGAAAAGACAGGGAGAGAGTGAGCATACTTGTGTAGTCCCTGATTTTAGTCGTATTGCTTCAAGTTTTCTCTCCATTTAGTTTGATGTTGGCTTCTGGTTTGCTGTATATTGTTTTTACTATGTTTAGGAAAGGGTCTGGAATTCCTGTTCTTTCCAAGTCTCTTACCATGAAGGGATGTTGAATTTTGTCAAATGCTTTTCAGCATCTGGTGAGATGATCATGTGTTGTTTTTTTCTTTTAGTTTGTTTATATAGTTGATTATATTGATGGATTTCGGCATATTTATCCATCCCTGCGTACCTGAAAAAAGGGTGCATGTAAGGACACATGTGAGGGGTCTTAGGGACAAAGTGGAAGAGGAAAGTGATCACATTATATTTTAATCTCAAAAAAGGAAAAGAAATAAATTAAAAACTAAAATGCTAAAAAAAAAAGTGATTATGGTGCTGTGAGCTATAATTCTAGAGCTGGACAAGAGGATCCATGGGTTTGCTAGCTAGCTAGTCTTAAAATATTCATTAGCTTTAGGATTAGTGAGCTACCCTGTGTAAAAGTAAATTAAAAAGCAGTATAGGAAGCAACATAGTTAACTTCAGCTATCAGATTGACACAAGTTGGGGCATCTCCTTTCTCCTCAGATGGCAGACAGGCAGATGGCTGATCAGCTGGTCATTCTCTCTCATCAGTTTTTTGCAATTTTTTGTAACCTGGGAAGGTAACTGAGAATCTTCTAAGTTTGGACTTCCCAAAACTATCATGATTGTTTGCTTCCTGCGTCTCATGAACTTTCTCTTCCTTTTAGAAGAATGTATCAATTGTAGAAAATATTTATGTCATAAAAGATAGATCCTGAAGTATGATTTTGTTTTTGAGAAACAAGGGCTGTGACAGGTGCTAGATCCTAATACAGAAGATAATAAAGATGTAATATGCAAAGTGCATAGTATCATCAGAGAATTCAAGAGTGTTGTCTTAGTCAGGGTTTCTATTCCTGCACAAACATCATGACCAAGAAGCAAGTTGGGGAGGAAAGGGTTTATTCAGCTTATACTTTCCACATTGCTGTTGTTCCCCAAGGGATGAAGGACTGGAACTCAAGCAAGTCAGGAAGCAGGAGCTGATGCAGTGGCCATGGAGGAATGTTCCTTACTGGCTTGCTTGCCCTGACTTGCTCAGCCTGCTCTCTTATAGAACCAAGACAACCAGCCCAGAGATGGCACCACCCCCCTTGATCACTAATTGAGAAAATGACTTGCAGGTGGACCTCGTGGAGGCATTTCCCCAACTGAAGCTCCTTTCTCTGTGATAACTCCAGCCTGTGTCAAGTTGACACAAAATTAGCCAGTACAAGTGTCTTTCTATGGAAGTTGCTGTATGATCAGTCCTGATGTCTGAAGGATGAGGATGGGTGAACTAGACCAGAATGTGGAGTCTAGGTAGTTTTCAAGGAAGAGGGAACATTATGTGGGATATTTGCAGATTAGTGTTAAGGGAAGTTTAAAATTAGAAGGGATAGCCAGGGAATTACAAATCAGCAGTGTGAGGTATGCTGTTAGAGCTGAAGAATGCCCAGAAGCCTGAATTTACATGAGTCACCATCTTCTACTTTATATGGAAAAAGATGATAAGTTGTATTTCATTAGTTTCTCAAGCATATTTTTTGGAAATTTTGTACATGAGTCCAACATATTGATATAATATAGACCCCTCATACTTTCTGCCCAACCTCTTCTAAATTCCTCCCTTCTCCATCTCAGTTTTATGTTCTGCTCAAATGCACATGGGTATAGAATTTTTGGCTGGTGTATGTCCTATACAGTGGGGGTCACATCCATGAAGAGAACTGACTCTCCCACTTTTAAAAGCCATTCACTGTCTTAAGCTAGATTGTGGTCTCCTGAGATCTGTCATTCTCCATGACTGCTTGATGCTGTCCAGGAATTATGAAGATGACCAGAGCTACTGTGAGTTCATGAATGGTCATGTCATATCCAGGAGACATTAGTTTTCCACAGTCCTCCCTAATTATGGGCCTTTATAACCTTACCATCTTCCTTTCTGCAGTCTACTTAGATGTGACTATGAGACAGAAGTACAATTTAGGGCTCATAATTAAGAGGTTTTTCTAATATAGAATTTTGTAGCTTTGAAGTTTCATACAGATAGTGTAAAGAGGTCAGACAGGATGTAGATGAATTTGTCTAAAAAATTAAATTAAATTCAAAGGCATTTGCTTTGTTCACTTGAGGAATGACAGAGATATATTCTTGGCATTTGAGTCAGTGAGTAATCATTGTATTATGTGATTAAACTCACGCAAATTGTCCCAGTGGCAATGGTGGTCTGTGTTCCTTGCTACATGCCCCGATGTTCTGAGTTCCCAAATGAAAGACACACACACACAGTCTTATACTCAATTTGCCTCAATCAGCTTGGCCACTCCCAAACTCCCATGTTGCTGACACCTCTCCTCTGATACTCCTGAGATACTAGTTACTAAAATCTATAATCCACCTTTGCTACCCTATATTCAATTTGGGAGGCTGTGGATGTTCTTCCCTGGCTCTTAAATGAGTGGTATGTTCACTATTCTGCAGCTCTGAAGCCTAGATCCTATTACTTTCCTGGGCTAGAGATTCTCCTTCTGTCTCTTGGTCCCCTTACCCATGAATCCTAAGGTCCCCCTCCTGTTTCCCTACAAGCCATTGGCTGTATATACATTGAGGTCCTCATATCAGCTGGTGTATGCTTCCTGGTTGGTGGTTCAGTGTCTGATAGATCCCGGAGGGCCAGGTAGGTTGAGACTACTGGTCTTCCTATAGGGTCACACTCCTCCTTAACTTCTTCCAGCTCTTCTCTATTTCAACCACAGGGTTCAACAGCTTTTGTCAATTGGTTGGGATTAAATACCTGCATTTGACTCATTCAGCTTCTGGTTGGACCTTTTGAAGGACAGTCATGATAGACCCCTGTTTGTAAGCATCAGTAATAATGTCAGGCCTTGGATCCTCCCCCTGAGCTGCATCCCAATATAGACCTCTCATTGGACCTTCTTTTCCTGAGGCTCTTCTACATTTTGGTTTCTCCAATTATTTCAGACAGGAAAAATTCTGGGTCAGAGTTTTTGACTGTGGGATGGCAACCCAATCCCTTCACTTGATGACCTGTCTTTCTACTGGAGGTGGATTCTATAAGTTCTCTCTCCTCACTGTAGGGCATTTCATTTATGGTCCTTCCCTTTTAGTCCTGAGAGTCTCTCTGACTTCATTGTATTACAATCTGAAAAACATACTTTCAAATCTGCATCATCTTCCTCAGTGCTAAATAACTTAAGTTTGATTAAGAGAGTATAGCTAGCCTTCAATCCCATCACAGATCTGAGAATGAATTAAATATTACCTGAATATATAGGAAACACAAAATCATAGCTTTCCAAAACTTAACAATTTAAAGAGATATCTGACTACCTGGACAGTTACTATTCAAAAAGTAGGAACATCTGTTTTCATCATTCTTGCCCAGTAATATCTGAGAGACTTTAAGTGAAGAGATTATGAAGGGCTAAGTCACCCTGTCTTGGCTGAGCTAAGTTGTTGGCTATCAAACATCTTGTGCCTTTTCCTGGACTGTATTATTTGTCTGTAGATGAATTAGGGCAATTCTTGCCTAATGGCTACCTAGCCACAACTAACACAACTCTATATGGAGGTTAAATAAAACTGAAGGGAGAAATAGTATCTTTGCGGGTGTGTGTGTGTGTATGTGTGTGTGTGTATACCCTTTCTATTTATATAACTTGAATTAACATCCTATCTATTTAAGTTTAATTAAATTTCCTTCTATACTTATATATAAGACTATTTCCAGTCTACCATAATGATAATATCTCCTCTCTATCCTTAAGAAAAATTAATCAATTTTCATTTATCTCTATTCTTTATTTATCTGATTGTAGGAGCCAAGCAGCCTGTACCATCTGGGTGGAGAGGTTTCAGGAGCTTTGGGCCAGAGAACACCCTGCTGGTGCCTGGTATAGCACAGAAACTTGACATTCTTTTTAATATTTCCCATTACATGTGGTTAACCATGGTGTTGGGCAAGAATCCACTAGAAATTTAAGGTTATTAGCCTGAGAGTTAGAGGCTTTGTTTATTTCTTTGTTTGTTTAAGTGAGTAGCTAGGTAGCACTGAGAGGAATAATGGTGGACTCAAGTGCAGGAATTGAAGCAAAGAAAGCAGGCTCTGAGGTCCACTGCTGTGAGGACAGCAGGCTGCTCTGTGTCAGGAGAGGATTGGTTTTCGATGGCATACAATCTAAGCCAGGACATAAGTCAAGTATAGAGTTATAAGTCTTTTAATTTAGGACAGATAAGAGGGTGTTCTATTTTTATTGACAAAAATGATGGACTGGTTGTCAGATCTATCTCGTACCTTATAAGTTACAAAATGTTAATAGTTTGTGTACAATTTGTATTTGAGAGAAAAGGTTTTTTTTTATTTGAATAGAAAGGTTGATATGTAGCAGGATTTTTCCTGTCCAATTAATTTAATTATTAGTGCAACAAGAAGCCTGTGATTGGAGAGGGAAAAGGGAAACAGTGGAAAGAGTTGCAGAGAGGGAGACAGGAGACAGGTAGAGGAAGGAGGAAAGATGGAACAAGAGCAAGATGATCCATAGTTCTCATGGCTTTAAATAGCCACAGGTAGCTAGGAATATCATAAAGGATTGAATAATTGGGATAACTTGCCTAATCTAGGTGGGCCGCTTGTATCATTATCAATTGGCTCTGAAATTATTGTGTTGGCTTCATGTGAATTGAGAATTTATTGGTATATAAACCTGACTAGTTAAATATAAGCTTTCTAGAGTTTTGATTTTACTGGATTACTGAGAATTGTGACAGCTAACCACGAGGTTGGTGGTCATTGCATGGGGCTGGTGTGGTAATGATCTGCTAAGGGAACTTAGCTTTTGGGTGGAGACATTTCAGGAGCTCCAGGCCAGAGAGTCTGCTCCGATGATAACACACAGCTCAAGCCATGTGGCACGTCAGTGCCCAGCATAGCACAGGAAAGTGCTCATCTTTTAAAATATTTCCCACAACACTTTATTGATATACCAACACTTTATTGATAGACTTAAGTAAAGAGACTGAACAATATTTCAAGAATTAAAGAAAATGGATGGTAGTCTTATAACAAATGAAAGAGAAACATAGAAGAAGAAAAGAAATTATTATGTAAGGGTTAGAGATTGAACCTTTATAGAAAGTCATGTTTTATTTAATAGGTAGTAGGAAATAACTTTTGATCTATAACATAGAGTCATCCTATCTAGCATTTTTTAAGCATTAGTCTTTATGACATTAACCTTGAGGAAGAAGATATTGAGTTTAAAGAAATTTGATTTTATTACAATACTAAGTTTTAATTCTTACAGTATTGGTGTTTAATTGCTTTGTTCCTTTTTCAATATATATTTTTTTTCGAGACAGGGTTTCGCTGTATAGCCCTGGCTGTCATGGAACTCACTTTGTAGACCAGGCTAGCCTCGAACTCAGAAATCCGCCTGTCCCTGCCTCTGGAGTGCTGGGATTAAAGGTGTGAGCCACCATGCCCGGCTTCTTTAAATATTTTTATGTAATCAAGGAAGTGTTCTGAAGAAAATGTGTTTTGAAAATCTGTGTAGTCAATGAACAAAATTTCTGAGGAAATACTTTTATGTATAAATAAAGCCTGCAAAAGACAAAAGTTGTCAGAGTAGAAAAAGCCATACAGAGATATGCTTCCTCTGTCTTGTCTCTCATACATCTAATGACATCCCTGTGTCTGATTCTTCCTTCCTTTTGCTACTCTTGCATCCAACCTTCTCCAGACCCTGCCCTGAGCCAAGGCTGGTGCTTAGTACCAAAGGAGGTGGCTCAGTGGCTAAGGCTGTGTCCTGCCTCAGCATGAGATGCTTTGTTTGGCAACCCTGCTCTCCTAAAATGCTTGCTGTGGTTTGGTACATACCGAATATTGCTTAGGTATGCTGGTTATCAGCCTAGATCCGGGTTCTCTGATAGTTTCCCTCTTAAGAGAACGAGACAGAGAGTAATAGAACAAGACAGTTGATATCCTCATATGGTCTCTGTTTGGAGAGGTGTACCTTTATAAACATAATGTATGTCCCTTCTTAATACACATACTAGCTCCTTGTTTTTCAAGGTAAACGGATTGTTTTAAACTTAACTTTATTTTCAATCTACTATTTATCACTGTAGCCATAAACTACAATGCTCAAGAATTTGGAAGCTACAGTAGATCTCTTTTCAATTCCATTCAGTTTTTATCACCTCATTTCTGGTTTCAATATTTATTTCATAGATTTTTTCATTTCTCTTTAACGAGATACATTTATAGATCAAATTTCCTGTTGCATTGAGAGTTTCCTTTAATGGAACTCAAACTCAGATACCAATTTGTAGCTTGGACCAAAACAAGATTCTTTTTCTATACCGTGTTTTGCTAGATTGAAGTTTTCAGAACCCTAAATGAGCTCTAAATGGACATTCTGGTCTATCTATCTGTTTGTGACAGGTCCTAAACATCCTCTTCACAGACCCAACCTTCATGCCTTGACACTGAGATTCCTTCTTTTGAAGCTTCTTTTATATGTAATTTATGATATCCTTCATGTAAATATGTGATTCTCAATTTAGTAGGTCCAAATTCCTAACAATAAATTCTGAAAAGCTTTACAGACTACTTTTGTTATGAATGAATGTATATGTCCGTTCATGTACATGGTTTGTATGTATATGTCTGGGTGTGTGCATATGGAGAACAAAGGACAACTGCGTATTCATCTCCAGGCAGAGGCCTCTTAATTTTAAAAGATATTCTCTCTCTGGCCTATAACTCAATAAGTAAGTTCAGACAGTTGGACATCAAACCTCAGGAATTTCTCTGTCTCAGCTTCCCCAGGATTTAGACTAAAAGTATGTGTCACCATTCCTAGGTTTATTAAAAACATGGGTTCTGGGGACTCAAACTCAGAGTCATATGCTTGCAAGACACACATATTGACCGACCTGTCATCTTAGTTTTGAAAACAACTTTCAAAGAGAATTTTCCATTTTGCAAAGAAGTTCTAACTATTGAATCTTTAATATGTAAAGCTTCAAGCAGAATGAATGAACATTCTGTGCCCTCAGGACTGAATGAATGAATGTTCCATAGCCTCAGGCCTGAGGAGATGGTGGTTCTATGTAGGAGAAGGAATGCACTTATTATCTCTTTCCTCTCTCTTTCACTGTGTCTTTCATTCTTACTCTGCCTTCCTTTGTTCTCATTTTCACTCTCTCTTCTCAGTTTCTCCTAGCATATCTCCTTTCTTGTCTCACATCCCACTTGATCTGAGCTTCTAAGAAGGCTGACACTTGCGTTTTCCCACGGTATATTGATGTATAATTTATGTTAATTTTTTTCAACTGTCTATTTTCACAAACAGACCTTTAAAAATGGTTCCCACATCTGAAAGCTAATAGTCTGTGCATTTTCTGATACCTGTGCATAGACCAGGTTACCCAAGGGCTACAGGATGGTTAAACACTACTCATGCTCTCAGTCATTAGCAGACTGCCAACAAACCCTCTCAGTATCTTTACTGTGCAGGAGTCCTGTGTTTTCTACTATGATACAGACAAAAAGGGAACAGAATATCAAAGACTTCCGTGAAGAAATTACAAATTCAAGGGACTGGAGGATTGATTCATGTGTAAAACATTTGTCCTGCAAGTGTGAGGATCTAAGTTCAGATTCCATGGACCAATGTCACCTGGTTCCGATAGATTTATAATCCTAGCATTCCTATGGCAAGCTGGAAGGTAAAAGAGAGGAGAATGGCTGGAAGCTTGTTCAAGCTTTGACTTGAACAAGATAGAAGGCAAGGACTGGTACCCAATATGTTTCTCTGTCCTCCAGATATGTGCAACAGCACACATGTACTGCCCACCCAAAGCCTTTAAATCTATGCATAAAGGGTGCACTGCCTGGAACTATGGAGATGGAAATTGTTCACTGAAATGGATTATAAATCCCCATGGTACCTACAAGGGAATTTCGCATTATGAAGTACTTACTAGAAGTCTGTTGTCACTCAGGTCTGATATTCTCATTATTCTTCCAAGAAATCATAGGAGGCAAAACATTTTTATCACTGTTCCGTGATGGGATAAAACAGAACTGTGAAAAATAATAATATTGTCTAATGTCTCAAAGTCAATAATTAAGTTACAAGTTTGTATTTTTCACTTTCATTACAAGCAACTTTAAACAGAAATTTAGCACCTCTCACTCAAGTGCACTAGTTATCAATATCATGCATTCTTCTATTATCATCCACAATCCATATTCATCATAGGCAAGGGAGTATTTTAAGCTAATCTGTAATGCCAAGTACACTCACCTGATTCTTTTCAGTATGTGACTTCCACCCATATGAGTTCAAGGGAAGCTTAATCTGGATGGCCTTTTTCCTATCAAGGTTATCATACATATGAACCAGGGTCTCAAGTTGCATCAAGTAATTTTGTTCACTAGGTAAAATCACTCAAGCACTTAGAAAAATAATAGGAATAAAGAGGTGTCTAATGAAACAGATCAGTGAATACGAGTAATTTCTGCTCTTACAGTGCAGTGGAACAGGTTCAATTCCCACCACTTACACAGCATGTCACAATAGTTTTTAGTTTCAGTTCCAGATAATTTGGGAACTTCTGGCTTCCACGTTCACCAAGCATGTACATTCACACACACACACACACACACACACACACACACACACACACACACACACACACACAAACACACACATACACACACTAAATATAAACAGTTTTTTAAGGAGCATCTTAAAGAAGTGTCAGTATATATATATATGCTGTTGTATACAGGTTAGTAATTATGTTTGAAGATCAGAGAACAACCTTGGCAATTATTTCTCAGATGTTCCCTTCCTGATATTATAGGGACAGGTATCTCACTGAATATGGGACAGCAATTTCCCATATGGGTGGAAGCTGTCTAGTGTCACTGGACTGGACATAATTTTATCATGTTACTTTTAACAGGATGATTCAAAATTTAACAATTACTTATTTATGGATCTTCCAATTAATGTATAGTGTATTTGACCACAGAAAAACATTACTCATACTGAAAAATATTCTATGAAGGGACTACCATAGTTACTATACTTCAATGATAAGAAATTTTCTTTCATCAGCTATTTGATGCTCTGGAATTCTCCAGTAGTCAGAGTCACTACTTCTTAATCTTTACATATTGAATTTTTTGATCACGGACTCATACATTATTAAAAGAATCTAGGGATATCTTCACCCTAAGGTTCTCTAGGCTTCAGATGGCTGCATCTGGATGAGTATGGCCTGGCACAAAATTGGAAACATACTTCCAACACTGTGAGACTATCCTTGTACTTTTATTTTGTAACTTGATTTTGAAGTGATTGAATGTGAACACTTCAGAGGACAACATAATGCTCTACAGCAAAAATTTTGACCAAACTTGAATCTAAATGTGTATGCCTATATCAATGTTTCTCTCTGTGTTTGTGTGTATGTACTTTGGTATACATATAGGCATACTTATATGTGTGTATGTGTTTGCACACATGTGCACATGAATAAGGAGTCAGAGGTTGAAGTCTGGTAATTTCCATCATGGTTCTCCACTTTATTACATTGTCAAGGTACCTCAGTTGAATGTAGAGGTCATGACTTCAGCCAGCCTAGATACCCGAGATGCTCTGGAGAATTCGTGTCTATGGTTATTGCAGATTCTCAGATTATACTGCACAATCATACCCACTCACCATTAAATAGATGTTGGAAGAATATTTATATCTTGAGCCATCTGTATAGGTCAAGTCTACACATTTAAATTTTTAGAATGCTTGGGAGTATAAGGGCTGAAAAAGTGAAAGGAAGGTCTAGAAATCATAGCTCTTTTTGATAGCTATGAGGTTAAGAAGCCAAGTTTCTTTTATTATTATTATTATTAAATTTATTTTTATTAGATGTTTTCTTCATTTACATTTCCTAGATTCCTCTCCAAAAATTCCCTATACCCTTCCCCCTCCCCCTGCTCCCCAACCCACCCCCTCCCACTTCCTGACCCTGGCATTCCCCTATACTTGGGGCATAGAATCTTTGAAAGACCAAAGGCCTCTCCTCCCATTGATGCTCAACTAGGCCATCCTCTGCTATATATGCAGCTAGAGACATGAGCTCTGGGGGTACTGGTTAGTTCATGAAAAATTCCTGAACCGAACAGCAATGGCTTGTGCTGTAAGATCAAGAATCGACAAATGGGACTTCATGTAATTGTGATGCTTCTGTAAGTCAAAGGACACTGTTAATAAGACAAAACAGCCATCAACAGATTGGGAAAGATCTTTACCAATCCTAAATCTATAGGGGACTAATATTGAATATATAAGAAGAACTCAAGAAGTTGGATTCCAGAAAGCCAAATAACTCTTTTAAAAAATGGGGTACAGACCAAAAGAGTTCTCAACTGAGGAATACCGAGTGTCTGAAAAGCACCTGAAAAAATGTTCAACATCCTTAATCATCAGGAAAATGCAAATCAAAACAACCCTGAGAGATTCCACCTCCCACCAGTCAAAATGGCTAAGATCAAAAATTCAGGTAACAGCAGATGCTGGCAAGGATGTGGAGAAAGAGCAACATTCCTCCATTGCTGGTAGGATTGCAAGATGGTATAACCACTCTGGGAATAATCTGGAGGTTCCTCAGAAAACTGAGCATGTACTACCAGAAGAAGCCAAGTTTCTTAATCTCCCTCCTTCTACTGTTCAAATAGAAAACCCAAAGACCACTAGGGGTCACCTCCTTCCACTTCACAGTGATTTTCTTTTAATACCTCATTAACTATTATAGTCATTACAGATTTTCAACACTCAGATGGTTGGTATTTGAGTATAATGAATAGCCCATTGTCTAAGTACTTGCTACTATACTATTGCTGAAAAGATGCAGTGTTTCAAGGCCATCTATAGAAGGAAGCATTTAATAGGAGGTTAGCTTAAAGTTGAAAAAGGATTGTTCATTATCACTGTGGTTGGAAACATGGCAGCAGGAAAACAGATGTGCCCCTCAAGAAATAGCTGAGATTTTATATCTTATCCAAAGATGGAGGCAGAAAGATAACGAGACTAGACCTGGTATGGGATTTTGGAATCTTAAAACTCACCCTCAGTTGCATACTTCTCCTAACAAGGCCCCACACATTCCAACAAAATCACACATTCTTTTAATACTTTCTAAATCAGTCCAGTAATTTGAGATAAAATATTCAAATGGGCATTAAAACCACCACAAGTACTATCATTCATTCCTTAATTCCTATCCTGTACTGGAGTTCAAGGACTGGAGAAATCTGAGCCTGTGCCATCATATCCCCTTTCAAACTGCTTTCTGGCACAAGCAATCAGCATCTTGGAAAAACACCTGGAATTAGATGAGGAAATGCTATATATTTTTTCTCTAGATCCAAGAAAATTATTGTGATAACAAGGAATTGTACGTTGGAATTGACTCAATGTTTCTGAGGAGCTTTGCCAGGCACTGCAGCTGGAACCAAACATGTTTTTGTGTGTTCCTGTGGATAACAGAAAAAAATAATTATTTTTCCCTGGGCTTTAGAATTGAAATAAAAAATAAAATTTAAAATCTGCAGGATTCAGATGCAATTGTAGGAGTCTTCCTGCCCTAGTTTTGTCGCACTATATGATTCTTGGGACTTTGTGCAAGACTTTCCTGACACACGATTGCTTTTGGAAGGGTAGCGGTCCTTCTGAAAATGTTAGCTTCTCTGTACTTATGATATTTTCACTGAGCCTAGGTGAGAAGGTCAAGATTGACAGTTTTGCCAAAGGGAGACATTACATATTTCTAATTGTAGTGTATCAAAACTTCTGCCCAACTTTAGCAGGGAATGTGAAGTGAATGAATTATTTCTATACATAGGTATTTTGGAGAGGAAAAATGACTGTTTCAATGGCAACCAACATGCAGAGAGAAGGGGAGAAGGCCAAGCATGTTCAAGAACAGTGACTACATAGAGAATGAGGAAATGTAGCCCTTTGGGCAAGTGCACATAAACAAAAAGATTCTCTTTGTAAGCATCATTGCCTCATCAGAGGAGCTGTTTGAAGATGGTACAATGTAAGTGTTTGGGAAAGCTACCATCTGTAGAGTGGTTGTAGTATGAATGAACACATGACACACATGACACACATGACACACACTCTTTCCTATGCTTTTATCTACATTCACTTGTGGCAGACATGATAGAACAAGGTTGACAAACAGAAAACCTCAATTAATTTCCCCACCCCCAACAAATGTTTCAAGTTATAGCTGTATATGTTGTCACTCTAGTATTTTTTTTTAATGGGGGAACTAGGAATTATAACTTCTGTACTCAAATTTTACAACAAGACTTCTTACCCATTATACAATGACTCTCGCCCAAGAACTGCTTTTCAGTGAAGGATCCTTAATTAACTAAAGGGAAGGTAAATCATAAGGCTCTCTGGAGAAACATGGAGTACAGTCCAAGGGTGGAAGATACCTGAAGTAAGTATTAGATAAAAATCAGCAGTAAGTTTGGAGTTTTAAAATAGCAAATGATAAGGCAGGGTACAATTCAACATATGATTCTGGGGTTGCTGGGGCAAGGAGTTCGGGATCTGAGTGTCTTCCATATGTCGGAGTTGTATGCTGCCACTTGACATTACATGTGGAGTAAGAAAAGATGAGGAACTATTAAAAACAATGAATTTATGAAATTCTTGGGCAAATGGATGTGTCTGGAGGATATCATCCTTAGTGAGGTAACCCAATCACAAAAGAAGTCACTAGATATGCACTCACTTATAAGC
>NC_034594.1:89277255-89286958 GCF_900095145.1 Mus pahari
TTTTTTTTTTTTTTTTTTATCACAATTGCCCTGTAGCATGGCTTGAGGTTAGGCATGGTAATTTCCCCAGAGGTTCTTTTATTGTTGAGAATAGTTTTTGCTATCCTATGTTTTTTGTTATTCCAGATGAATTTACAAATGTCCCTTTCTAGTTCAGTGAAGAATTGAGTTGGGATTTTGATGGGGATTGCAATGAACTTGTAGATTGCTTTCGATAGGATAGCCATTTTTACTATATTAATCCTGCCGATGCAGGAGCATGGGAGAACTTTTCATTTTTTGAGATCTTCATCAATTTCTTTCTTCAGAGACTTGAGGTTTTTGTCATACAGATCTTTTATCTCCTTAGTTAAAGTCACACCAAGAAATTTTATATTTTGTTGTGACTATTGTGAAGGTTGTTGTTTCCCTAATTTCTTTCTCCTCCTATTTATCCTTTGTGTAGAGAAAGGCCATTGATTTGATTGAGTTAATTTTATATCCAGCTACTGCACTGAAGTTATTTATCAGGTTTAGGAATTCTCTGGTGGAATTTTTAGGGTCACTTTTATATAAAATCATATCATCTGCAAATAGTGATATTTTGACTTCTTCCATTAGAATTTGTTTCCCCTTGATCTCCTGACTAGGACTTCAAGTACAATATTGAATAAATAGGGAGAAAGTGGGCAGCCTTGTCTAGTCCCTGATTTTAATGGGATTGTCTCCAGCATCTCTCCATTTAATTTGATGTTGGCTACTGGTTTGCTGTAGATTGCTTTTATAATGTTTATGTAGGGGCCGTGAATTCCTGATCTTTCCAAGACTTTTATCATGAAGGGGTGTTGGATTTTGTCAAATGAGTTCTCAGCATCTAATGAGATGATCATGTGTTTTTTGTCCTTGAGTTTGTTTATATTGTGGATTACATTGATGGATTTCCATATATTAAACCATCCTTGCATCCCTGGGATGAAGCCTACTTGGTCATGATGGATGATCATTTTTATGTTCTTGGATTCAGTTTGCGAGGATTTTATTGAGTATTTTTGCATTGATATTCAGAAGGGAAATTGATCTGAAGTTCTCATTCTTTGTTGGGTCTTTGTGTGGTTTAGGTATCAGAGTAATTGTGGCTTCATAGAAAGAATTGGGTAGAGTACATTCTGTTTCTATTTTGTGGAATACTTGGAGGAGAGTGGACTGCTTCTATTTCCTTCGGGGAAATGGGACTGTTAAGATTCTTAATCTGATTCTGATTTAACTTTCGTACCTGATATCTGTCTAGGAAGTTGTCCATTTTATCCAGGTTTTCCATTTTAGTTTAGTATTGCCCTTTACAGTAGGATCTGATGATGTTTAGGATTTCCTCAGCATCTGTTGTTATATCTACTTTTTCATTTCTGATTTTGTTCATTAGGATGCTGTCCTAGTGCCCTCTATTTAGTCTGGCTAAGGGTTTATCTATTTTGTTGATTTTCTCAAAGAACCAGCTCCTGGTTTGGTTGATTCTTTGTATAGTTCTTTTTGTTTCCACTTGGTTGATTTCACTCTAAGTTTGATCATTACCTGTGGCCTACCCCTCTTGGGTGAATTTGTTTCTTTTAGTTCTAGAGCTTCTATGTGTGCTGCCAGACTGCTAGTGTATTCTCTCTCTAGTTACTTTTTGGCCGCACTTAGAGCTATGAGTTTTCCTCTTAGGACTGCTTTCATTGTGTCCCATAAGTCTGGGTATGTTGTGGCTTCATTTTCATTAAACTCTAAAAAGTCTTTAATTTCTTTATTTCTTCCTTGACCAAGGTATCCTTGATTAGAGTGTTGTTCAGTTTCCACGTGAATGTTTGCTTTCTATTACTTATGCTGTTATTGAAGATCAGTCTCAGTCTGTGATGATCTGATAGGATGCCTGGGATAAGTTCAATATTTTTGTATCTGTCAAGGCCTGTTTTGTGACCAATTATATGGTCAATTTTGGAGGAGGTTCCATTAGGTACTGAGAAGAAGGTATATCCTTTTATTTTAGGATAAAATATTCTGTAGATACTTGCTAAATCCATTTTTTTCATAACTTCTGTTAGAGTCCATGTGTCTCTGTTTAGTTTCTGTTTCCAGGATCTGTCCATTTGTGAGAGTGTGGTTTTGAAGTATCCGACTATTATTGTGTGAGGTGCAATGTGTGCTTTGAGTTTTACTAAAGTTTCTTTAATGAATGTGGCTGCCCTTGCATTTGGGGCATAGATATTTAAGATTGAGAGTTCATCTTGGTAGATTTTAACTTTGATGAGTATGAAGTGTACTTCTGTGTCTTTTTTGATAAATTTGGATTGAAGTCAGTTTTATTTGATATTAGAATGGCTACTCCAGCTTGTTTCTTTGGACCATTTCTTTGGAAAAGGCTTGGAAAATTGTTTCCCAGCCTTTTAATCTGAGGTAGTGTCTGTCTTTGTCCCTGAGGTGGGTTTCCTGTAAGCAGCAAAAATGTAGGGTCCATTTTGTGTAGCCAGTCTGTTAGTCTATGTATTTTTACTGGGGAATTGAGTCCATTGATGTTAAGAGAAATCTAAGAAAGGTACTTTTTGGTTCCTGTTATTTTTGTTGTTAGAATTGGGATTCTGTTCTTGTGGTTGTCTTTTTTTTTTTTTTTTTTTTGATTTTGTTGAGGGATTACTTTCTTCCTTTTTCTAGGGTATAGTTTCTTAGTGTTGGTGTTTTCCCTTTATTATCCTTTGAAAGGCTGAATTCGTGGAACAATATTGTCTGAATTTTATTTTGTCATGGAATACCTTGGTTTCTCCATCTATGGTAATTGAGAGTTTAGCTGGGTATAGTAGCCTTGGCTGGTATTTGTTTTCTCTTAGTGTCTGTATAACATCTTTCCAGGATCTTCTGGCTTTCATTGTTTCTAGTGAGAAGTCTGGAGTAATTCTAATAGGCCTGCCTTTATATATTACTTGACCTTTTTCTCTCACTGCTTTTAATATTCTTTCTTTATTTAGTACATTTGTTGTTCTGATTATTATGTGTAGGAAGGAATTTCTTTTCTGGTCCAGTCTATTTGAAGTTCTGTAGGCTTCTTGTATATTCAAGGGCATCTTTTTCTTTAGGTTGGGGAAGTTTTCTTCTATAATTTTGTTGTAGATATTTGCTATCCCTTTAAGTTGAAAATCTTCATTCTCTTCTAATCCTATTATCCAAAGGTTTGGTCTTCTCATTGTGTCCTGGATTTCCTGGATGTTTTGAGTTAGTATCTTTTTGCATTTTGCTTTTTCTTTGATTGTTGTGTTCATGTACCCTATGGAATCTTCTGTACCTGAGATTCCTCTCTTCCATCTCTTGGTTCCTGACTTCTTTCCTAGGGTTTCTGTCTCCAATGATGTCTCCCTTTGGGTTTTCTTCATTGCTTCTACTTTCTTTTGCAGATCCTTAATGTTTTGTTTTTTTTTTTTTAATTCAATCCCCTGTTGTGTTTTCTTGGAACTGTTTAAGGGATTTTTGTGTTTCTTCTAGGTGTTTAGCAGTTTTATCCTGTAATTCTTTAAGGGATTTTTACATTTCTTCTAGGTGTTTAGCCGTATTTTCCTGCAATTCTTTAAGGGATTTTGTGTTTCTTCTACCTGTTTAATAGTATTTTTCTGTAGTTCTTTAAGGACTTCTTCCTGTTTAGCAGTGGTCTTCTGTAATTCCTTGAGGGATTTTTGTGCTTCCTCTTTAAGGNCTTCTNCTTGTTTAGCATTGTTCTCCTGCATTTCTTTGAGTGAGTTATTAATGTCCTTNTTCAAATCTTCTACCACCATCATAAGGTATGATTTTAAATCCACATCTTTCTTTTTGGGTGTGTTGTGGTATTCAGGACTCACTGTGGTGGGCATACTAGGTTCTGATGGTGCCCTGTGTTCTTGGTTTCTGTTAGTAAGATTCTTACATTTGCCTTTCACCATCTGGAAATCTCTGGTGTTAATTTTCAAGCTGTCTCTGGCTGGAGTTTGACTCTCCTGTTATTCTGTTTGACCCTGTCAGCACTCCTGGGAATCTAACTCTCCCCTGTGTCCCCTTGGTCAGAGCACTCTGCAGGTAAGCTCTCATATTGCAAAGCATGTGTCCAGATGTCCGGAGCTCTGATCCTCCTTCTGAGTCCTGGGGTCTGAGCCCTCCCTGTAGGCTGACTCTCCCTGTGTGATCCAGAGGACCAGTGATCTCAAGAACCTGTGGTGTGGAGAGTCCTCTCTAGCGTTCAGCTGTCTCTGCTAGGGTTCAGAAGAGAAATGGCAGGGAACCTTGCCTCTGGGTGGGCAGTGTTCCTTTGTCCCTGTTCCTGCTGGCACAAGCCACTGCTGGATTCTCTGGATTTGATTGTGTTCCAATCACCTGTGATCCCGAGGACCATGATCCCAAGGACTGTGATCCCAAGGATCTGTGTGCTGGAGAGTCCTCTGGAGTGCTCAGCTGCCTCAGCTGAGTTTCAGAAGAGAGATGTTAGGGCTTCTCCACTTCTTTGTTGGAGTTTCTTCCATTCCATTTTCTTCCATGTTTGAAGAATCAGTATTTTCATATTTTCATGTATGAAGAGGATGTTGTCTTAGTCTATTGTATGATAAAATACCTAAAAAGGGATTGCTTAAAAATAATAGAAGTTTCATATTTACAGTTTGAGTTTAGAGTGATCCAAAATCAAGGTAGCAACAGAATTAGTGCCTGGCAAGGGCTACCCTTTACTTCATGGATGGTGCCTCTGGCTATTATTTCTGACTGGTATAATGTGGAATCTCAGGGTTGTTTCGATTTGCATGTACTTCAAAGCTTATATTGTAGCACAAAGACATGTTTCTGTATGTCAGTGATTTGGAGCTTCTGATAATGTAGTTTTGGAAGTACAAAAGGCATTGTCATGTATGGTAAGATCATACAAGAAAGATTTGCTGGGGTTGTGCTTTAAGAATACGTATAATCTGATCATAAAATTAACAATAGCCAACTTTGCTTGCTATGTGGCATATTCATTTTTAACTTGCCTTCTTCTAAACAGTAATTTTAGAGCAGGTAAATATCTTTGTCTATAAATATATATCGCTTACAGAAGTGTAGACTAAGTGCCTGGGGTTATCACTTAGACTAAAGAAAAGAAATGAAGGCAGAAATCTTTAGTTTGATTTAATTTGGTCATTTCTACAATTTAACTACATGCTATACAACTTTAGAAGTTTTCAGTCATCTGGTCATTGAGATTCTTACTCTCTGGCTAATTCTAACCCACAGGCAAATTTTATTTGATGTTTGTCGAGCATGCAGGCATTGAAAAACTGTGTTTTTATATATACCCAATTTGCATTTGTTTTTTTCCAAACCTGTTGTATAATTATAACATTTGTCTGTGGTTTTAAATTACCCAAGTGACAACATCATTGATATAATTACTGGAGTAAAACCCATAGACAACTGTGTTTTTAATTATCTGATTCACAAGATTTATTTATCGTATAAACATCTTAGCTTGAATCATGTTTTAAATTAATACCATATAGATCATTCAAACATATTCCAAGATGAGATGAGTAAACTTCTGTATGGTACATTGTCTTGAATCCTATATAAAAATCATCAAATAAATTATTTTTATATGTGAACAAAACATTCTTGTAGCTCAACTACTCCAAGAATGCATGTTGCATTTTTCTACTAAAAACATTGTAAAGAATCAATAAATTGGCTCAACTTCAGTAAGGATCTACCTCAAGGGATGGACCCAACTTCACAAATCTATCAGGTTTAACTCAGAAAGAGCTTCAGTAGTTGCCTTGAATTGGTCCAGAATTGGAACTTCTAAATTTTGATATCTTGCCAAGTTGAATATTTTGAGTTAAAATAAAACCAGTTAAGTAAATGAAAGAGTTCTTTGGTCAGCCATTTGCCTTAACTCTGAGAATAAATGCTCTGCATAAAGCAATCTCCCCTACTAGTAATTACTGGAAGATGAGAATGAATCCTCCATACAGGAATTTATGGCACTAAAATACGTAGCATGAATAAATCTTACTAGATAAATCTTATCTATATTAACTTTTTATACATAAACATTCCTAGTAGGCTTTAACTGCCCCCTGAAGAGAGCCTAGAGTCACCTGAGAGAGAAGTAACAATTGAGGAATTGCTCAGATCATATAGGCTTATGGATATGCCTGTGGAAATTTGTGACCCTTACTAGTTGGTGTAGGATGCTTCAGACCACTATGGTCAGTCCCACTCTTCAGCAGGTGGTCCTGAAATATACAGGTAGCTGAGTTATTTTGCTTAGTTTAGCCAGTTATCTAAGCATGAGCCAATGTAAGTCAGCATGTAGCATTTCTTCATGGTTTCAATTGAACTTCCTTCTGTAAGTTGTTCATGCTTGAGTTCCTGCTCTACATCCCCACAGTGATAAACTGTGACCTATATGTAGAAAAATAAACCCTTTTCCCCATAAGCAGCTGTTGATCACGGTATTTGTCACAGAAAGTACTCTAGAACAGATACCTTCACACAGATTTCCACTCACAGAAGTCAAATATTCACTCTAATTTGTAAACCTATTGTCTAGATACATTTTCTATAATCTATCATCGTTATCAGTGTAATATATTTTTCTGGGGATTCCTCTAGCCTTTTAAGAGACTTATGTTTGGCCAGAGCTCTCAACCAAATTAATGATGCACATTGTGATGATTTAAGGCAAATATTCAGTCTGCTGTCCAATTGTGTGATCTGCCTATTTATGTTCAACCTGACTTAGAGAGAGTAATTTCACCAGTCTTACAATACCTGGGATCTCCCATGCAAACAGCTTTTACAACCTGTAAATTCTATAATATTAAATTATATCCTTTTATGTCTCCAACCTAAATAAAGGTCTGTGTTTATGTATGCATTGTGGCAATTGTTGATAGACAAGAGAATAAAATAAACTCTGAACAACAAATACTACACAAACACTGGAAACAACACTTGGGTATAGGCTGATATTAACTGGGTGAGGCTTTGAGTATACAGAATATTTTTTTTAACTTTTTAAACTCTGTTAAAGACCTTTGTAGACATAAATCTCTCATTGTTTTCCCATGCTATGCTTTCTATACTGTTCAATTATTACAGAGCAAAACTACCTTTAGGGGCAGACAGTGCAGAGTCTTAAGGACCAGATTGAACACATATAACATGCATAGGTCCAGCAGTCAATGATGACAAACTACAGACAGAAAGGAGGCACTAAAAGAAATGAAGAATTCAATTCTGGGCTCAATGGTCACTTAACTACTTTGATAGTGCATTGGCTAGAATTATATCTACTTCATATAAGATAAAATTATTTTGGAAGAAGGAATCATATTTAAAAATTATGCCTACCAGATTGGCCTTCAAGAAAACATGTGGTATATTTTCTTGAATATGGTTGATCTGGGAAGGTCCTGGTCATTGTGGAAAGAAGTGCTGGGAGACCACCCCCCCCCAGCAGAGTCTTCTTTATCATTCTCATTTCTCCTTGAGGCAGTGGAGAGGGATGGGAGTCAGTGGAGAGTATGACTTTTTCTTAAGAGCTATTTAGGTTGTTGTATAATAATAAATTTGCTTATCTATGTCTGTGTTACCTTGCTACTGTAACCAACATGCCTATGAAAATGCTTTAAGAAAATGAAGCAAAGTAGAATGCTCCTAAGTTAGTCAAGGGGTGCTAAAATGACAGAGATTAGAAGAATAAGGCTAAGAAAAGTGAGGACAAGAAGACAGACAGAGAGAGAGAGAGAGAGAGAGAGATTTCTCTTTATCCTCAGTACTTATACATCTTTAAGAATACATGATCACATGGTAAAAAGTCACAAGTTTACCCATAAATTCATATTATCAATCAAATAAGTTTACAACAGACAATGTTTACATGTATATCCATTAGGAATAATTATCTGGCTAAAATTCATCACCTGTCATAACTGCATAGTTTCAAGTAGAGTTAAAAATATAATTTAATTTTAGAGAAAGATTTTTTTTTAGAGTTAAACCCAGTCAATATTTTATCTTCTATCATAGCATATATAATAAATTCCAGTTCCCTTTTTTTGTGACCTCTGATTAATGATTTTACAATCTTTTGGAATTTGCTCTGAGCAGCAGAAGAAATTAAATGGTGACTGACTGGCAGAATTCTCAGTGAAATTTCATCTTTCAGAAAGGACCCAATAGCAGTTCCACAATAAAATATCCTAGTATACACTGATCTGATTTTAGTAATTCTTATAGTATAATCATTAAGAATTAATACAAGACATTACATGATTGTACTTCTGCAGAGATCTGCTCAGAAGGGTGGGCTAATACCTAGTGATTGTTATATATGATTAATAATAACAGGAAAAGCACATTAATAGCAGGAAACCTTCCTGCTATTTCTCTTATGATTTTCTCTTGGGCCTTCCCTAATGGAGCAAATTTGTTGCGGAATATTTATTAATCCAAAGCATACTCATCTCAGAAAGATCACCTGGTAGTTATTATCTTGTCTTGTGATGGCTCCAACACTTCTGGGCTGTTGTGAGAAAGCAGGATGAGGAAGCTATGGGAAGAAACTCAGTAAGCAGCACCTCTCAGTTCTCAACGGCTTCTGCATTAACTCCTGCCTCTAGGTTTCTACCTTGGGTTTCTGCCTGCAGATGTCCAGCCTCAGTGTGAGGAGGATCACAAGAAAAGGGAACTCAAGCTTCACTGATTCAATAATGACTCAGTGTCAGTAGTAGATGCTACCTGTCAGATCAAAAGCTCTCTGTTTCCCTGAGGATTCTCATGATTCTTCCTTCTTTTTGTTTTTCATTCAGTCTTCTTCTCATTGTTTTTCCTTTTTCCTTTTCATTATTTTGCCTTCTCCCTTTTCATTCTTTTATTTCTTACCCCCCAGAGAGCCTGAACTCAGTCTCTGATTTACTAAAGATACATTGTCAAGTCTTTGAATATGTTTAATATTTTGTTTAGAAATAATTACATTTACATAAATTCTATGAGTCCCCGATTAATAGTGTTAATCCTCACTTCCTTAAAACAGAAAATAAGCACAAAGCAAAAGCATATTTCCTCATACTTTTTACATAGCCTATTCTTCAAAGATAGCTGGGCACAGCACTTGCATTTTCCTGGTACAGCAGACAGAAGTCTCTAGCAACTACTTTCATGTAAGAACAGAAAGGTGACAAAAACACTGATATTAAAATAATTTCTTACAGTGTTTTAAAATTTTTGCACATAAATAAGTTATCTCTCTCTAATGTCCCTTGAGACATTGTGATCTCAAATACTTCAAGTACATAGGAGAATGAAGTACTAAGTTTTTAGATGTATCTTTTAATTCTCTAATCTTTCTTTCCTCATCATAGCAACTCCATATCCTTATACACTCTCCTTCTAGTACTATTTCTTTCTAGACTGTATACATGTGTTCATCCTGTAAGATAACCCTATCTATCATTTGCCTGTTTTCTATTGCTTTTCTTCTTTTCCTACTCATTCCCTTTCTTCTTAAGAACACTATAACTTTTGTTGAGGAACGGCCTCAGTAGTTTCAGGGTTCATGAGAACCGTAATTGTCAGACAATCAGTCTCAATCAAAGATGCATGTGAGAGCTAAAGAGGTGTTCTGTAGTTGTGCTATGAATCAGTTTGCAATCTCTCTCTCTCTCTCTCTCTCTCTCTCTCTCTCTCTCTCTCTCTCTCT
>NC_034594.1:89287021-89288874 GCF_900095145.1 Mus pahari
TCTCTCTCTCTCTCTCTCTCTCTCTCTGTTTTTCTCTCTTAGGTTTTCTCTCTCCCTCTCTGAATTCACTTCAGTCCTTTTGTCTTTTATTGGTTACATACTTCCTTGTTATAAGACAATACATAGTCAAACAACTTTTCATTATGTCCCCCAAGACCATTATTTTTTCTGAAAAATCCCTTGTAACTCTGCCACCAGAAATCAGAATGCACACACAAATCTGCAGTTCAGTGTATGCTAAAGCAAGTTACACATTAAATTTTAATTCTCAGGAAAACTTCCAAATCACAGGTTTATGGGCAAAAACTTGCAGTTACAGCATTTTGATGAAAACAGAAAGATGCTAAGCAGGTTAGGATAATATTAATATTTTAATTTGTCTAAATGTGCAGTCTCTTTATTAATCTCATCCAAATACATATTTGTACAATTTTTTTTCAAACTTTTTTCCATCTGCAATATTAATTCCCCTTGAAGCTTACCATAGGGCTCCTGCACAAGCCCAAATTCTATCTCTTAGGACTTGTGTCCCAATTTCCTTAGGCAGGCAACACTAGGGACACAAATCAACATGTTCCAAATTTTCCAAGAAGATCAATTCACTAATCCAGTGCCCTCTGGCAGTATCCAAACTATTCTATCCATCCTTTATCATTTTTATTATATGTGTAACTTTCAATTTTTCCCAATAGTATTTCTGGATCAAACTTTCTATTATAGCAATCTTCCATCTTGGGTGTTCTCACCATTGCACACTATCCAGTAAACCCAGATATTTCTTTTTATATCTTGTCCCTTGTATTTTCTATAGACATTTCTATCCTAAGTGACCTAAGCCCACTGTTCCTTTCCTTGGTGTCTTCAATTCTGTTAACTGCTAAATCTTGAGATTTATCAAAAACATTCCTTCTTTAAATATTTCCTGGTACACCTTTACTAAGATTGGCTAAGATTTCCCAGAGAGCAATTAAGAAAGTCAGTCTCCACATCCCGAGGCCTTTGTCCTGTAATGCCTGGTTTGCCTGCTTAAAGAGTCAAGAACATTTTGTGGCTGCAGACATAAAAGCTATTTCCTCCTCTTGTAATGCCCTTAACCCTTTTCCAGAAATTTTTACCAAAATTATATTTGAGGGCAAATAAGAGGTAGAAACATCAAAATAGAAAAGCATACAAGTAAGAAGAATGCCATCTAAATATTAGAAAGACAGAGATGAGTTATTCATGTTGATGGTGCTCCTGTAGCCAAAATTGTGTCATGCAGCTACATTAACAACAATGTTGTACCTGACAAACTCTCTATGCATAATGTCCCCAAATTCACTCTGGCTAATTAATGCACCAGATATTTGACCAGAAGATATGTATATCTCTTCATATCATTCTAAATTCAAGGCCAAATCTCACAATGAACAATTTTTATAAAGGATCATGTAGGTTTTTAAGGTCTCTTTGGTTATGCTGTCTAGATGTTTTTCCATGGCCTTGAAGACCTAATACTCATCTTCCACAGCCTCATGATCACCTCCATTTCTCTTTCCTGAGAACAACATCTGTCTCACTTATTATTGTATGATTACCATTGATAAGTTTTAGGACAACAGCAACCATCACCTCATGGTGGGAAACAGTGGCCAGGCAATGTTCCAGGAATAGAATCAGTGTCAAATCTCCCATTATGCAGCCATGCTGGACCTAGCACCTGCCCTGAGTTTGCTCATGGTGGAGGGCAATCTAGGAGTTTTAATCTAAAATAAACTCCTTCTTTCCTTCTTTCCTTCCCTCCTTCCCTCCTTCCCTCCTTCTTTCCCTCCTTCCTTCCTTCCTTCCTTCCTTCCTTCCTTCCTTCCTTCCTT
>NC_034594.1:89288959-89304067 GCF_900095145.1 Mus pahari
TCCTTCCTTCCTTCCTTCCTTCCTTCCTTCCTTCCTTCCTTCCTTCCTTTCTTCCTAAGTTATGCCTTTGCCAACAATTTTTGCTATAACAATAGAAACACTAAGACAGACAGTCACCCTCATGAAGCGACTCTTAGTGCTTCCTGCGTGCTTTTCTAAATCATACAGCTAGACTCATAGTGACCAAATTATATATGATGTTTGATAGGTCTGTGTCAGAGTTCATTCCATGTTAATTGTCTGCATCCATCTTTCTTTGTCTCTTTTCCTCTTGTGGAACAGAGGAAGATAATTTAAAATGGCTGTTTTAAGATGCTTACTAGGGAGGTGTCCTAAATTTTTACCATGGGCTGATTCAGGAAAGGACTTCCTTATTATTTGCAATGGATTTCACTGATAAATCTGTTTATGTCATGTGCATTTAGTTTTCAAAACTATTAACAAACCATGAATTTAGAGTAGATGTGTGTGTGTGTGCGTGTGCGTGTGCGTGTGTGTGTGTGTGTGTGTGTGTGTGTGTGAGTGTGTGAATATGTGTCACTGCATGTGTGCCATGGGTCTTTTCAGGTCAGAGAACAATATTAGATCCTGTGTTCTTCTTGTTTAGGAAAGGTGCCTGGGAATTGTCACTACATTCACAAGGCTAGCTCCCTTCTAATATCTGGAGATTCTTTTATCTTCATCTCACATTTCTAAACAGGAGAGCCAATATAACAGCTTCATACCAATGTATGGCCTTTATGTTGGATGTGTAGATTTAAACCTATGTTTGTATAGCAAGGATTTTACCAATCTAACTATCACTCTAACACAAATTTGTCTTAATCAACTAGGGGTCCTCATGAATTATTGAATAAAGAAAGTGATTTGACTTATTACTTTATTGATTCTTCAAAGAATAGTGTGCAATTTGTACTACCTTAAATGCATGGGAGAAAACTTTACTCGCTGGATACTGTGGATACCTTAAGGATTATTGTTTCTAAAGAGCTCTGCTGAGTTCACTGCCAATTTCTCCATTTCTGCTCTTTTTTTCACCTCTGGTCTATGACGGATATTCACATTATGAATGAGCAATCTATGTTGTGAGATGTCCTTTAATCTTTCATCTATTTCAGGGACAGCTACTTATAGGGTTTTTCCTACGTGGATTACTGCTGCAGAGTACCTGGCTAGCACTGTCATAACTTGAAAAATGAAATCTCAACATCCGAGGAGAGGAAGAAAGAATGCTGATGACATAATTGGTCAGTATCAAGACCTCTTTGTACAGGTTCATGATCTAGCTGTGAACATTACAGCAGAAAATCCTACTTCCAGTAACAACAAAAAAATAAAAATAAAAATCAGTGACAATAGCACCTGATAATTTTTGAGTAGTTGCTTTATGGATAATGTTATTAAATCTTTACAAAATCCCTAATTCATTTACAACAGGTTATTATTAAAACTTTTTTAGGGAGATGAATGGATAAATGTCATTTTACACACAGTAGAGCTTCAGTAATAGAATTGACAACCAATCCACTCTATTCTAGGTTGGCAAAACAACAAGTTTAATTGGGGTTAGTTACATGAGTTTTCATGACTGCTTAATTACTGGGTTGTGGTCATCTCATGACTGGATATGCCACTGAAGGAAGTGCTTCTCTCCCTCTCTGTCTCTGTATCTCTGTCTCTCTCTTTCTCTTTGCCTACAACATAACATTACAAATATGTAAGTTTATATATTTGTGTATAGTCTGTGGGCTACTCACTCCCTATTAACTCTTAACTGTACATTAATCATTAAGTAGAGCAATGGACACCTTTCTGCCCATCCATGGTGGAAAGATTATGTGTCCAGTCTTGTTCAGGTTTCCTTCATGATATAACAGGAAATCATAGCTCAAGACGGCAGTGGTTATGCCATGCTAGGATGACAGTGACAGTGTTCCACATTCATCATAAAGGTAAGGAACCTTGAAGAATTATGTGTCTTATCCAGGACCCAGAATCTGTAATCACAAAGACAGTTTACAAACCAAAGTATCTTTCTTAATGAACTTTAAACTATGAAGCCTTTTTTTCATGGTAAATGTGAGTCTGGTTATATTTCTAACAGAGAGGGTGTAGTAGCCCTATCTTTCTCCTCAGAGTCTGTTGGCCACTAGCCTGAAAGAAAATAGAGAAAAGAGGCAGAAAACAGGCTTTTGATATCTGTGATTATGGTGGAAATTATCTCCAGAGACAACACCAATGAGACAAGTTTATTTTATTGTTTTAGGGGTAGGGCTCTTATTGGACTAATTGGCCATAACAACAAGGAAGCAGGAATGGCCGATTGGTTATAACACACCACCAAATTATCATGTGGGCAGGAAGTCAGAGCAGGATATATGTGTACTGAGTTATGCAGCATTTCAGAGGGCTCTGTACAAGGTCACTTTTCAGACAAGGCCATCCACTTGTGTTCAGGGAAACCCTTTAGAAAAAGATATTTTCCAGAGGAAGGCAGGGCAGGGAAGCCTGCTAAAAATGGAGTCTCCCATTTTTCACATAACTCAAAAAATCTTTCAATCATAGGGTTTGCTACCTTAATAGAGGAGTTCCCCCCAAAAGAGAATAGGTCAGACCACATGAAGATTCTATGACTGTCAAAGTGCTAAGAAAACTGGCCAAGCATGGTGAGAACTACAACTTAGGTAGATGGTAAAGGAATGTTAAGCAGTGCACATTCAGTGTACTGAGGATATTGAATAAGAAAGGTTCTCAGTTTCATATCCAGCAAAAACCAACAAATGTATAGAGTTTATTCAGTGTTTAGAGGAACCTTAGGACATCAAGAGTAGTTAGTGGTTTAAACATAGTTATAGGAAAGATAGAGGCATGTGGTTATACTAGCTACTGATGGAACCTGAGCTTCTACATGGGGTTGTAAGCATATGCAGTGAAATAATCTAGGAAACTCTGATTATTTCCTTATACCCATTTCTGATGTCTTCTCTAGCATTCTATGCCACACTCCCAGAAATATAGATGTCTTCACTTATTTAAAGGTTTGTTCAGGCAGTGGAGGAGTTATTGTAGAATATGTGAGTCTTAAGAGTTCACATTCACTCTAAGGTACATTTTTAGAGACTGACAAAATTTGTTAGGTGCCTTGCTCCCTGGCCTGGGTGACACGATACATAGATAACTACTAAGTTCCTTAATTGACTGCAAGAATGTATGTAGGTGCTTTTTTGGGTCATTGAAGTGACCAACATCTCTTCTGGCTCCTGCTTTCTTTACTACATCTGATTTTCTAATCTTATTGGTGGTTTGGGAAAATAATTCACCTAAATAATATAGTATTGATGCTTATGTATTATATACCTATATTCAAACATATTAAAATTTCATGGGAAGTGCTGTTTGTTGAATACAGATGGACCATAACTAAAATGCACTTGGAAATCCTACTACAGAGGATATTGGGGCAATTTTCATCTGTCTCTGCTACTAGATTCATAATGTGTGAAATGACAGTAGTGACAAGTTAGAGGAGTTGAAATTCACTAGGTTAAAACACATAAAACATCAGGACACATGAAAAATTCAAACAAAATAAGGTTGGAGATATCCGTACCCCAAACATATACATTTAAAATAATTCACTCATCACTTTATATTGCAGTACAAATCTGTCTAATATATAAAAAATGATGATTAATTATGCAGCCAAGCTTTTCTAAAGACAGTCAATGCCCAGTTTGAGCACTGTACTGTGACTGACAGTTGGCAGTAACACTCAGGAGGCACTGTGGTCTGTAGAAAGAGAAATAAATACTGCTGTTTGTTCTGTCACTTTAGTATATGTCACTCCTGAATTGATCTTCACTAGTTCTCTCACAGAGATACATGAAGAAGCGGTTTTCATGGCACGGATAAATATTAAATGTTCATTTAATTTTCTACACTGAACAAGGATGTGGAGACAAACAGGCCCATTGTGGTCGAATGCTTTTGAAGGTAGGTTAAATAAAGGCTGATCATCACAGTGACTGACAAGGCCATAAAATCTTTGCCTTGTGGTGAACCTAATGACCTTTTCTCTCTGGCTTTGTTTTAGTAGGGTTCCTTGGGATTATCCTATGTGATGGTTAATTTAGACTCACAACTTGCCACAATGTAGAATAACCTAAGAAGGTTGATTTAAGGAACAATTGTCTAAATTAGATGGCATTTGGGGCATGCCATGGGAGGGTTTTCTGAGTTGAAGTAATGGAAGTGGAAGGAACCATCCTGAACATGAGCAGCACTGTTTCATGAGTTGGTCCCTACACTGAACCAAAAAGAGATAGTTTAGAGCGTGAGCTTAGTGTTAACATGCACACATTAATTAATTGTTCTCTTCCCTTGACTGTACAGTGTCTCAAGTTCCTTCCATTTGACTTTCCTGAAATGGTGGACTGTAACCTGGAATTGGGTACCAAGCAAGTTATTTTTCTCTTTAGTTGATTCTTTCTTATACTATTTCATCCCAACACCAGGAAATGAAACCATGAAATCCTCTGTCCTTTGTTCCTCAGTCCTACATGTTTCTTCCTGGATTTATTGTTAAATGTTCTATTTGAATCTACATTGCCAAGACTTCTTAGGCTATAAAATGGGGAATTCTCTAAAAATAGTATAGACTTTAAATTGGTATCTGTCTAATTTGAGAAGACTGAGAACTGATCAACTTCTATCAAAGAGGACTCCTTAAGGCTGAGAGCTGTCAGTCAATAATGTGCTGGTTAATAATGCAAAAGAACCTGAATTTGGATCTCTCTCAATTCTGTAAAAGTTGCACATGATTGCATGTGCTTTCATGCAAGAGATAGATATCTCACTGTCTTGTTATTTAATATTTTCATCTCCCCTAGAATAGAGCTTGACATGCAGCAAGCCCTCAACAAATTTCAATAAATGAGAGTTCACTGCACTTGAAAAAAGTGACAGATCCCAATCTAGTGGCTCTAGTTTTCCATTACACTATGAGAAATGCATTGTTTAGGATAAGTCAGCTACCCTCAACCTCAGTGGTAATGTGACATTCTTGGTTTATCCTAGCTGAATAGAAATCAATCAAATACTTGTTTGAAGTTGCTTCTCAGTGTCTTTGGATGTGGCTCAGTTGTTTTTGCCTGCCTGGCTTTCCCAGGGCCTGCACAGTGGACAACAACATCACATAAACTGTTTATGGTAGCACAAACATTAATTCTGGAATTTTAGAGGTAGAAAAAGGAGGATCAGTAGTTCAAGGCTAATCTGTAGCACGTAAGTCCTGTTCCAATGTGGACAAAGAAAAGGTTAATCTTCAAAATTCTTGCTAGCTAGAAGCTTGAAAACTACCTGGCTTCCAAGAAAAAAAATATCACATCCTTCTGTCTTTAACACACTCTGAAAAGTGTTATTAGAAGCAAGGTTCTATCCATGTAGTCAGAATGCCTACTGAGCTAAGGGTTATGAAGTAGAAAAAGCTTTTCTGATTGGAAGTAATTTCTAGTGTTCCTGGGTTGTTAGGCAGTTATTGTCTCTATTTTTTCTCTATCCTAAATGACTGAATATAGAGCATTTTGATGCATGGTGCCAGCCTTGTTATCACTAGAACAACTCATGAAAGGTAGACAGCAGGCTTCACTATAAGGAGATAACCTGAAAACATATTTTACCATTCTGGGCCTGTAATAATTAATGAACTACAAAAGCTAATTCTGTTTCAAGACTAGGTATCTAAAGAGATTAAATTTAGATGTGATTGATCATGAAAGACAAGAAAAAAGCAACAGCAGACTATAGTAAGATTCATCTTTTATCTTACAATGTACTCCTTGTTAGTTTACTCTGTTTTAGTATTAAACAGCTGTTAATATTAATCACTGTTGCCTTTTCCTTCTTAGAAAAGTCTAAATTTCTCAATTCAAACCAGATTTCTATATTTGCATCACAGTGGAAACTTTCTAGAAGAAGGAAAGTGGGTTGTTACAACTTACAAAAGAGAGTTGCAGGTTTGTAGGAAAGTGGATGAAGGGAGGATGCTCTCAGCTGGGGCCTTGAGAAGAGCAGTCCTTCAGGTCCAAAGAATATCTCCTGTAGGAGGGAGAAGTTCACTGGACAGAGTTGTAGGGTTTCTGAAAAGACCATGCTTTTCCTTTTTCCAAAAGGAAATATCAGGGTATGCTTAACGCCATGGCCATTAGGAACCAGAATGGTACTTTAAGGAATTGGGGAGAGATTCTGAAGTAATGGCTAGAGGTCTTTGAGTTGCCAAGGAGAGATTTAAAAGCAGGAAGCTAGATAGTGTAGTGAGCACAGGAAGGGAGTGCTGGGAAAAGATTAGAAGATGAATCTTCTGTCATTTGCATTTTGAGGGTCACAACTTGAGACCTGGTAACCCTAGTAAATTAGGCACACTTACTCACCCACCCTTAAAAAGCCAATAAAACACACTATACTAGTGAACAGAAGATAAAAGAGCCTTATTATGTGTCCACATTGGAAAGATGATCAAACAGTTTCTAGTGTCCATCATTGCCTCATATTTAGTGTCTGCTGCAAGGCTATTTTAAAAGTGGCAAATACAGATAAGACCCTTTTTTGACTGGTCCTAGAGCCTCAAGATTTTCTTTCTCCAACATGGGATTTTTCTAGAGCAATTTCAGTTTCTCAGGGTCCACTGTAGCTGTATGACATCCAGAGAAAGGGATATAAATGTCTCTTTAGAATATTGGATTCCTAACAGGACATTTAGACTTAAATATGAGTCAGCTAAGTGTGTTTCATATTGCAGCAGGAGAGAAGGGACTGAGGAATCACAGGAGCAAGACAAATGTGAAAGAAGCCAACTGACAGATAAAGACTTCAAGCTTTTTCTCCACCTGTTCTTGATGTAATGAATAGTACATGTGACAAAACCCTGTGTTACAATAGGTACAGAGAAGGAGGGTGCTATTCCGATATCCAGTAAGGGCCATGAGCTTAGTGACTTCATGTTTCATGGGCTTTTTTCCAGCTTGTTAGTTCATTCTTATTCTTAGGACTGTTTTCCCTTTCTCTATACACTGTATATTTCTATTTCTATCCATATGTTCCATGTCTAAATCTCAACCATAGATCAGCAGTGACCCAGCTCTATGACTGTAACAATCTCAACTGTAGAATCACTACCATATCTTTCCTTGCCCCCAGTTCATTAAGATTAGTGCTTGTGGTGGACAGAGAAAACAGGATCAAGAAATTTAAAACGAGGGAAATCTGCACAGTTAGTAAGAGCAGACTGCATTCTCTCAGCCCTCACATGTGTACCTGCTTCCTGATTATACTTAGCTGTAATGTAAGTTTGAATCCTTTAGGATTTTTACAAAAGAGGACTATGTATCACTGTGGCCAGGAAGGCTAGTAATCACTGTACAATCCTGTAGATGATAGCTTGCATTGAGCAGTCCCTTGGGACTCTATAGATTTAGTAATATACCCTTCTGAAAAAATATTTTAATATTGATGCCCCTGAAAGAAAATTTAATGGAAGGATAGCTTTCTTTCTCACACCACTTGAATCTATGCACTACCTTCCATCTTTTAGAACATTTTTCTAGGTAGCAAAAGGAACACAGGTTAGTTTTCCTGAAATGGGATGTTAATAATTCAAAGCAAAATCAATAGGCCTCCTACTTTGAAAGTACAGAGAAACTGACACTCACCCCTGCATAGTGAAGTCAACACATCTTCCCTTTCACCCTTTCCTGATGAAGAGCCGCACTGTGAGATGGAACCCTCTCAAGCTATTTTCTTCAGCTAAAACTGCCCTCCTCCCCTCCTCCTCCTCCTCCTCCTCCTCCTCCTCCTCCTCTTCTCTCTTTAGAACAGAGCACCAGTCCCAGTGTCTTGTACATTGGATAAAGCCTTGGATATGAACCACCATTCTGGTCAATTTTAAAAACCATTGTGTAGTGTCTTATGGCCACAATAAATACGTAATTATAAGATAAAAATTTGCACTGTTGACCAGTTTGCCACAGTGTTCACATATCACAAAAACTGTTTATTTGGCTCCAACTCTGGAAAAATAAGATAAAATAAAATAAAATAAGTGTGTGCTTTGGTGTAAGTTGTTTGTAGTAAAGCCAGTGACAACAGAAAAGTAGGGGAGAATAAAAGGAAAAATCAAAAGTGATGAAAGTAAAATCCCAAATTACTTGCTAGATATTTTGTGGGATTCTCTTGTACGGACAGAAAGCAGCACTATCTGAAACCTGCAACACAGATAACCTTTACTTTTAGCATTTGTTCATGAAAATCATGAATATAAAAAGTCCATATTGACTTTGTAAAGATGAGATAAAAGAGTATACATCCTTATCCAGGTACCTGGCATAAACAGACTGTGGGGAATATTGCCTTTGGTGGATGTTATATGTGGTTGATGTGAGAATTAAAAACTGAACATTTTGATATTTTAACAGTTTTAGATTTTTAGAAATTTTCTGAATTAAGAAAGGCAGAAAGAAATCAGACTTATAGAAGATTTTAGACAAAAGTATATCAGGTGAACAATGACATTGTATCTTGGGGAGGGAGACTGCTTCAAGCAAAGGTCAGGCATGTAATGACAAATTGGTGCTCAGTATGTAGAGATGGAACATGGTTATCTGTCCAAAATACTGATGAATAGAAAAGTCCTGGGAGGAAAACAGTTTGCATAGATGATGACCATTAGCCCTTTCTTTATTTTTATCTATTTAATTAAAATTTAATATTTTAAATAGATTAATTACATATAATTATACCATTTCTCCTCTTTCCTTTCCTCCAACTTCTCCCAAGTCTGTCTCCTGTAGTTCCTCCCATGCTCTGTCTCACTCACTCTAAAATTGATGGCTCTTTGTTCTTAATTTATTATTGCTACATACAAACACACAGATACAGACACACACACACACACATACACACACACATACACACACACACACACACACACACGCACGCACACAAATCAGTAAGTTTATAAACATGCTGCTGAGTCCTTTTTGGTGTGTGTACATGGTTTTAGAGTTAACATCTTTCTATCAGAAAACCAGTTATGTTTCATATTGGGGAAAGATACATTTTCTCTCATCAGTTATTATTTGCCTCTAGATTTGTTTGTTTGCTTATTGTTTGTTTTTTTGTTCTGCTTTTGCTTTGTTTTGTTTCTCTATGGGTGGGGTTCTCATAATATTCCCATCTTCCTCATTACTCTGTCTCTTGGTATTGTTATTGTGTATGTCTTATTTAGGCAACTATAATATTGTAGTAACATGGGTATAATTTCCATGTTATTTGTAGGAGACATAATCTCTCAGGATACTACCTGATCCTATGACTCTAACAGTCGTTCTAGCCACTCTTTGGTTTTTGTTTGTTTGTTTGGTTGGTTGGTTGTTCCTGATACAGGGTTTCTCTGTGCAGTCCTGGCTGTCCTGGAACTCACTCTGTAGACCAGGCTGGACTCGAACTCAGAAATCTGCCTGCCTCTGCCTCCTAAGTGCTGGTATTAAAGGCGTGCGCCACCACTACCCGCTAGCCCCTCTTTCAAGATAGTCCTTGAATCTCAGGTTTAGGAATTCTAGATTTATCTGTTTTGGACTGTGTGTGCCATAATCTACTGATTTGTGTATTGGGACAAGTTGTTTTCTGGAATGGCCTTCAAATGGTGAAGAGGGGTGTGTCTCTGATATGGAATGAAAACTATATTTATGGTTCTAAGGATAAGTTTTAGAATGCAGTTAGAAATGTTACTGGTCTAGTAAAATAGTGACAGCAGGTTCTCCTCTAAATCTTTGATATCACTAGACCTGGTAATTTGCTCAGAGTTTTAGCACCATATAATGACTTAGCCTCCTGCTGAGCAGGTTTTAAGTCCAATTAGACTGCCATTAACTCCCATCAAGTTCTGAGTGCCACTATAGCACCCTCGGGAATATCATGCCATGCTAGTCATTACTGTGGTTCATTTGCATTGTACTTGGTTATAATTATTGTTTGCTTTGCTCCGTTGTCAGTATCTTATGGTCTCATGAGAACTAGACTAACAGAAGGGACTTTACATGTTAGATTCAGCTCAAATATTCAGAATCTGTCCAAAGACTGTGGTGATTTCTTCAACAAGGACATTGCTTCAACCTCTAAGAGGCAGAAAGAGGAACAAAAATAGCTTATGCAGTTTGGGGAATAATTCAGAGAACCCTGACAAAAATCTTTACTCTTTCTCATTTCTGATCCTTGTGCTTTGATTCCATAGTCTATGGGAACTTTTTCAATATCAGATCATGTGACATAACTTCATTTAAGCTGTCTAAGTATGTATATTTGTACATATACATCTATTATCTATTTTATAAATAGAACATAATATGATTACTTGAGGTTTTATCAAAAGTCCTTAGTGTCCCTCCTTCATCAATGTCTTTCTGTATTGACCTTTCTCCTTCTTCCCCAAAATAAGTTCACCTCTTCATTTCCTCCTACCCTTCTCTTATTAATTTCAGGGAAATGATGAAGAAGTAATTACTTTAAAGGGCATTTGAGCTTTCTTATCTATTCTGGTCTTCCATCACAACAGGAATTCAAACATTTTCAATCTTCTGTCATTGTTTGATTTAGAACAATTTGTTTAAACTTTCTAAGCCAGTGTTCTTTCATCTACAAATAGTACTAAGCAGAGTCTCTGGCCCTGTTCTTAATAAGGCAATACTTGGGAATAATTTATTTCTGATAATGTATTTCTCTCTGTGTTCCTGTCTCTTTCTCTCTCTCTCTCTCTCTCTCTCTCTCTCTCTCTCTCTCTCTCTCTCTCTCTCTCTGTCTCTGCACTATATATGCTCCCTTTCTGTGTATGTGTGCATACCTGTGTAGAGGCCAGCGATGGACATCAGGTGACCTATTTTATAATGATTCCAAGACAGGGTATCTCACTGAGACCGGAACTAGTATTTCAGTCACCAAGTCCCAGAGAATCTTCTGTGTCTCCTCTCACTCTGCCTCAATGGGATTAAAATTACATGTTCAAATAAGCTCACAACTGTTTTTTTTTTTTTTTTTTTTTTTTTAAGATTTATTTATTTATTATATGTAAGTACACTGTAGCTGTTTTTTTTTATTGCATGGGTGTTGGGGATTTGAACTTGACTCCTTATGCTTGTACAGCAAGCACTCTTTCCCATGAAAATATTTCCTTTATCTCTCTTTTTTTAATTGTTTATTTTTATTAACTCACAAAACTATTAGACTTCATTATGGCACTTTAAACAAAATTGCTTTTAATTATTTGTCTTTTTCAGTTGTCCCCATCTCCTGACTTGTGTCACTCCTTGAGTAGCCTCCTTTCTACTTTTGTTACATGGATGTTCTTTTAATTCCCTTCCTCAAAACCCGGTTTACCTCTCTCTTTTATCTGGTTTCATAGATTATATCCTCTCTTCTATCCTTTATTTATATATATACAAATATTACATGTTGGGATTTGTGCATAAGAGAAAAAAAATCCTTTTCTGGTTTTCTTGCATCTGAATTATGTCATTTGACACAATTGCTTCCGGATTCATCCTTTCTCCTGAAAATGTCATTTTTCTTTACTTTAACCTTAGAACCTTTTGCTCTGCCTCTCATGGTGTTTTCCCACAGAAGGATGCACGAATGGCAAGCAAGCATTGTTTGCTTTTGGTAGCTGCTACTGGATGTATTTAGATTCAGGAACAATAATAGCTGAGTGAGGATGACCTTGAAACTTGGCAAATGTGTAAGTTTGAGTGTGTGCTGGAAAAGAAGCATCTCTATTTCTGCCCCCTCTCTTTTTAACTCTTGATTGCATCAATTCATATATGCTTATATACATATTTATTTATAAAGGATCTTCACATTAAATATATTTGCTGATAGTTTTAATCTTTCTGTGACAATGATGTTCCCTACAGCTCATGCTTTAATCAAACTTGCTGCAACCCATCCTAAGGAATTTAAAGAATATGTATATTTGAAGTCTGACTTCGCATTTTTAAAACAAAGACTTACATTGAAAATGTGCATCATGTTTTATAGCCAAATGAAATGTTCTAGAATTACAAATGCTTTCATCTTGGGATTGCATGTTCTGCTTCCTGGGAACAAATGTCAGTCATAAAAAGTAGATGGGGGCTGCTTTATTAGTAATTTTCTTTGTTGTAGCAAATCTGTTTGTTAGGTGAATTTAATAAGATGAGCATGCTCATCTTGATTCTTGCAAGAAGAACAGAAAGACTTTACTGAGATTAGACTACTGCTTCGTGTGTGAGGAAAATACAGGGTAATATGGAAATCCAAGTAAACCATAGAGCCAGAAAGTTGGTTGAAGAAAGGTAAATG
The DNA here is from genome assembly GCF_900095145.1 of Mus pahari. Classification (NCBI taxonomy): domain Eukaryota; kingdom Metazoa; phylum Chordata; class Mammalia; order Rodentia; family Muridae; genus Mus; species Mus pahari. The sequence goes on from NC_034594.1 coordinate 89,301,344, forward strand.
TCTTTTTGCTCTCAGCCATCACATAGTTATAAACATTTCAGAAAGCTTAGAGTTTTAAAATGCATTACTAAAATTCTTGAGGTTTTATAGATTAAAAACTATTTGAAATCACAATTTCTTCCTGGAATTCCATGCAGTCAATGTTTATTATAAGAGATATTTATTAATTTGTCAAAAAATCTTCCTTCTAATGAATATATATGTATTATATGTATGTGTGAATACATGTATAAGTGTGTATGTGTGTGTGTACACTACTAGTAATCTTGAAAGTGGACATGCACACACATGTGCACATATATGTGCATTTGTATGTGGAAAGCAATGTTCACTGTCAGGTGACATTCTTCTGTCATTCTTCACTTTAAGTTATGAGATAGCACCTTTGGACATATTTCACTAGATTGGATGGCTAAAGAAGTCTGGGTATTGCATGCTCTGTACCACCTGAGCTGGAAATTCAGGTATGCTATTGTGCTTGCCCTTTTTCTCATGGCCTCTGGAAGATAGAATGCAAGTCCTCTACACAGTATGTCATCTTCCCAGCCTAGTAGGGCTTTAAAATAATATTCACTCCTAAGTACTACATAAATACTAGTGGGGATGGAAGGAATGAGAAGTATATGATATCTGTTCCCAGAGAAATAGTAGCTCACCTATGAATAGGCAAATAGATATGTATATTGGAAACACCCCAGAAGTAATAGTTTATGGGATTGATGGTATCCTAGTTAACTTAGTTTTGTTATTTTTTGTTTGTTTGTTTGTTTGTTTTTAATTGCCTTTAGACAAGGATTTGCTAGATAGACCTGCCTGGCCTGAAACTCATGGAGATCTATCTGCTTCTGTCTCCCAAGTGCTGCTGGTTACAGGTATGCTAGCTTTAACTACCAACTTGAGACAGCCTTCAGTATTCTGAGAAAAAAAGTCTCAACTGATAGGTTGGCTAGAGCAGACTGACCAATGGGGGTAGACCTATTGTTAACAGGGTAAGGGGGTGTATCCCATAATGGGTGGCACAGTTCCCTTGTCAGGTGGTTCTGAGCTGTATAAAAAGGCTAGGAAAATGTAGGGGGAGTTTTCCTAATTGTCTGATTGGCTAAATAAAGACAACAAAAAACCAATCACTCGGGGAAGATATGTAGGCGGGTTTTCTAGGCCCCAAAGAGGAAGAGGAGGACACAATATAGAGGAAGGTTTTTAGGGCAGCCAGAGGAAAGAGGAACATGTGCACAATGTAGACAAGGGGACTGTTAGACCCAGTGGCAGTCTCTTCCACCAAAAGAATTCCAACATATACAAGCTGAGGAGTTAAGGATAACAGGCTCCAAGTCCAGTGGTTATGGCATCTGATTGACTTCAAATATTAAGATTGTCTGGTGTTTTCCATTTGTAATGAATAAGGTGAGCAACAGAAAGGGCACAGCCCTGTGGCAGTCATTGGTGGTCTGCAGAGCCAGCCACAGGGATGGATGGTTGATGTAGAACAATCAGAGCTCCCTGTGTTTATGGCAAAAGTATAAACTAGCCATTGGAGCCAGGTGAGATTGTCATTGCTGGGGCAAAGGACAAGCAGAGACCAGAACAGCTTGGTGAAGCTAGGCATGGGGGCTGGGTGAGACCTCCAGCATCTAGCCAAAGCAAGTGAGGATTTATTAAAATTACACACACCCGGTAAGCATGAACTTGAGTGATGTAGAAAGCAGTATTACTTTGTAGTTAATTCTTTAAAGTCCTGTTCCAGCATCCCTCAATGACAGACTGAGAATCATAATCTGAAATTAACTCTTTCTTCCATGCTAAGTTGCATTTGGTCAGAGTGTTTTATGACAGCAACAGAAAGGAAACATGATCACATGGCGAAGAGATCAGGGAGTGTTCATTGCACTTGTTGGTAAAGATTGTGTCTATATCATAACAGGCTTTTGGTGTGTGTGTGTGTGTGTGTGTGTGTGTGTGTGTGTGTGAGAGAGAGAGAGAGAGAGAGAGAGAGAGAGAGAGAGAGAGAGAGACCAAGAGTCAGAGAGAGATAGAGAGACAGAGACAAAGACAGAGTCAGAGAGGCTATGATGACTTAAAGTATTAGCAGATGCTTTACAGCACAAACTGGGACAAGCAGGCCATGGGAAAGAGCAACATTTGAGCAAAGACATGAGGATTCACAGTGTGTATGTGAAAGATGAGCATCCCTGTGGGAATTTATTTTAATGCTTTCATACTCTGTATGTATGCATGTGTAGGTCAGAGGTTAACCTCAGGTGTAATTCCACAGATACCATCTACCTTGTGTTTTGAGTCGGGGTTTTCATTGGCCAAGTACTCCAACTAGACTAAACCAAATGGCCACCATGCTTCATAAATCTCTTGTCTCTCCTCAACACTGATAGCATTATAGGTGTGTGCCATGAGATCTAACATTTTAATATGAGCTTGAGATATACTGAATTTTAAAATGTTATGAAGAGAAATAATGGATGGTTTGTTTTGCCTTACTTATGATACTTATCCCTTCCCGAAATGGCATTAATGGAAACTGACCACAGTATTTATGTTGGAGAGGCATGGAGAATGAATAATATTTAATTAATTGAAAAATAAATTCACTTGGGAATGGAGAGAACCAATGCCCTCCAATCTCCATATGCATACCTGTTGCATGTATATCCTTCAGCCCCAACTTCAGAGAGAGAGAGAGAGAGAGAGAGAGAGAGAGAGAGAGAGAGA
>NC_034594.1:89304202-89309434 GCF_900095145.1 Mus pahari
ATATATATATATATATATATATATATATATATATCTCAGATAAATTAATATATAAATTCAGATATATATTTTAGACTGAAGAAAGTGAATATTTTCAGGACCTTATTCAATTTATCTTAATCAAGGTGTTCCTTTTGAAGTTTTTTTTTCTAATGTATGTAAACAAGAGTTGACAACATTTTGGTAACATGTCATGCATTACTATCATCTTTGGTCTTATCACCACCAAGTGTAGTGAGGTGATAACTCTACCTTGTCATAGATCTTGAGAGTCAATATTATCCCCAGAAAACCAATCTTGGATCATTACTTCTCTCTTTCCTACTGAAAATCTTTATTAAAATGTTACTTTTCTTTTGTTCCTAATTTTTGATGAGTTATCACATAACCTGGACAGCCCTTGAACTGGATATGTACTCAGAAATAATTTTGAAATCTGATGGTCTTCTCTTACCTCTCATTGGGAAAATTGGGAAGCTTGTTAAGGCTTCACAATTTTCTCCACTTTTTTTCAGCTTGAGTAATCAGAATTAGGCCTTTGTGCTGACTCTCAGGCACTTTAATAACTCATGGACACTGCAAATAGCCATATTCATATTCTATGAAATAATCTTAAGAGTTGTAGCAAAAGCTCAGTTTGTAAAGCACTTGCTTTGTAAGCCTAACACCTTAAGTTTGAATTCCCAGAATCCATTTAGAGAAAGTATTAATAATCCCCATAAACTCTTTCGAGGATATGGCTGAGACTTGAGAATTGCAGGAAGCTAATAGGTCTCTAGCCTGGTATATATTGCAGCAAACCAAATTATCTTTTATCAAACAAAATGTGTAGTGATTACTGAATTTTAAAGTTGTCCTTTAACCACAGGTTCAGCTGGACACTTGCATATCTTAATTCACACACATCACAGAGACACATATTCATAAAAACACACGTAAATACAAATAGAAATGCATCACACGCATATGTATGCATATATCACATACATTAACATGAACACATATATACACACTAATATCACACACTTATGTGAATTGATTTTTCATATATCTATAAACACATCACACATATGTACACATGCACAAACACCCATAAACATATTCAAAAACATATAAGCACACAGACATCACACATAGACATGATTACAAACACATCACATCAATAAACACACACATATATATAGGTGCACATAACATGTATAAACATTTCAGAGAGAGTTAGAGAGAGAGAGAGAGAGAGAGAGAGAGAGAGAGAGAGAGAGAGAGACTTAAAAACACTTAAATAAATCTTCAGACTCACAATTTGTCCAAGGCTGGACCTCTAGGGAGCTGTAGTCCCACAGTCTGACTTCTAATTGATGCCCTTTCTCCCCTTTACTTCCCATAATGGAGTATCCTGAATAAATTTATAGAGAAAGACCTCCATGACTTATTTGTATTAATTAGTAAACATGCAGACTGCTTGAAGATTGTCTACACTTATAGAAAGGATCTTTTCACCCATAGGACAACAGGGAACTAATGAATCAAATGTTGCAAAGGCAGTACTCATTGAAATATTAATCTTTCAGCTTTTAATTAGGTATTGTTCTAGTTTGCTTTCTGTAGTGGTGATAAACATCATGAGAAAAGCAACTTGAGGAGAAACAGGTTAATTTCAACTTATACTTCCAGGTCATAGTCCATCATTAAGAAAACTCTGGGCCAGAGCTCAACCAGCAACTGAAGCAGAAAACTTGGAGTAATGCTGCTTAGTGTCTTACTCTCCAGACCATATCTAACTACCTAGTCTTTCCTATATAGGGATGGAATCACCCACAACAGTCTCATTCCTTCTATATCAATTAGTAATCAAAAATTGTTCCACATGACTCACAGACATGCTCACAGACAAATCTGATACTGGCAATTTCTTATTGAAGGACTCTCTTCCCAGGTATGTTAAAGTTTAAAGTGAAGTTTAGCCATCAGAATTCTAACAGTTGTCAACTTGAGAAACATACATACCACTATTAAAACGTAACCTTTCCTTGTCCCCATGAACTCGTGTTAATAAGATATAAAATAAAAATCCCAGAGACTTTAAAAGTTTTAAGACTTTAAAAGTTTGATATCTCTTTAAAAGTAAAGTCTCTGAACTGTAGGATCTTGTAAAACAAAACAGCAACAAAAGACACAAACAAAAAAATAAGTTTATTTTATATATTCTTATTCTAAAAGGAAAATTATATGGAATTAAAAATGTAACTGTGAGGGCAAACCCAAAATCAAGCAACGTAAATAGCTCAAAGTCTGACATATAGTACTCACTTATGATCTTTTGGGGTCTAAAGCGATGGAGCAATCCTGTATCCTGCCTTTTTGTGAGCTGACCCTGAGGTACATGCTCATCCCAATTTCACCTCAATGATGCTTCTCTCTTACTAATCATAGATGATTCCAGCTGAGCTCCAGATAAACAGCACCTATGATTCCAATGAAAGATGGATTATAGAGAATATAGAATTACAGATTCTTAGTTCAAATATAGTATATGAATTTTCTTTATAGATTTTTCCAGGGACTCTATAGCTACTTTCTGAAAATTTATAAGACAAGCCTCTATCTTCCACGTTTCTCTCAGAATTCTTTTCTTCTTACTTATATTTCTTATCTTAGCATCCACAAATGCAGAACATCAAGCTTTGAGCATTCACTGGCTTCTCCAGCTCATCACTCCAAATAATTCTAAAATCCTCTCAAAATAATAGGGTCGGACATATCACAGTAGTATCCCACTTCTGTTTACCAGTTTTTCCTCAAGGTTTATTTTCTATTGCTGTCTAAATATCATGGGAAAAAAATCTACTGGGGAGGAAAATATATTTTATCTTATATTTTCAGATCATAATCCTTGAGGAACATCAGGGCAAGAATTCACAAAAAATCTGAAATAGAAATTTGGAACAAACCCTGACTTGCTTCCAGACCTCATGTTTAGATACTTTTATTTTAATATATATATATATATATATATATATATATATATATATATATATTTACATACATAAATGTGTTTGCTGTGTATCCTGATGCTGGTATGCTCATGTGATTATGGATGCCTGTGGAGGCCAAAGCCATCAGAGGCATCAGATCCACTGGGAAACTCTCATCTTCTGCTTGAACAGTCCATGTTCTTTTCTTCTGAGCCCATATACATTAGGCCAACCTGTCTAGGGATGATAATACCTACTATGAGCTTGTTTTTTATATATCATTGTCCTCCTGCTTTGGTGTTTCTTTTTTCTTAATCAACTAACACAAGCTAGAGTTATCTTAGAAGAGGAGTTAAATTAAGAGAAAATACAGAGATGAATGTTTGCAGTAAACCGTTGGACTGACCATGTGGTCCCCAATGGAGGAGTTAGAGAAAGGACTGAAGGAGCTGAAGGGGTTTGCAGTCCCATAGGAGGAAAAACAATATGAACCAATCAGATGCCCCAGAATTCTCACGGACTAAACCACTAACCAAAAATTACACATGGAGAGACCCATGGCTCCAGCCGCATATGTAGCAGAGGATGGACTTNTTGGACATCAATGGGAGGAGAGGCCCTTGGTCCTGTGAAAGCTCAATTCCCCAGTGTAGGGGAATGCCACGACAAGGAAGCAGGAGTGGATGGGTGGTTGGGGGATCACCCTCACAGAAGCATGGACAGGGGGATAGGATAGGGGGTTTTCTGAGGGAAAACCAGAAAAGGGGATAACATTTGAAATGTGACTAAAGAAAATATTTAATAAAACAAAAAAAGAAAAGAATTAACAAAAGAGAAAGAAAAGAAAATGTCTCCATGATATTTTCTGTAGGCAAGTCTGTAAATGCAGTTTCTTGAGTAACTGTTGATGTTGGAAGGCCCAAAACACTAGAGACAGTGACACCTCTGGGAAAGCGTTACAGGGTTCTATAACAAAACAGACTGAGCAATTTATGAGGAGTAAACCAGTAAGCAGAATTTCTCCATAGCTTCTGCTTTAGTTCCCGCTTCCAGATTCATGCCTTGAGTTCCTAGTCTACCTTTCCTCCATGATGGATTACAAACTGTGAGGTGAAATAAACTCTGTTTTCTCCATGTTGCTTTTGGTCATGACATTTTATCACAGAATTATGGAAAAAAAATGAAGCCAATTAGCAATTGAGCAAATGTCCTACAGACATCTAAACAAGCCAGTCTTGCTGGGGATCAGCTGAACTGAGAGCAGGACTTGGAACGAGTGGTTGTAAGAGCATCCAGGGAAGAGCCAGACATATGGCATTGCTCAGTTTCATTTTAGAGAAGCAATAGAGAGGAAGCACATCTTGGTATGGCTTGACTTACTACTCTGACATTCTGTGTCTCTCACAAGCTTTATTTATGCATGAAATCACTTCCTCAGAAACTTTATACATTGGTTACACAGTGTTTCAAAATACATTTACTTCTAGATTCCCCCTTGATTACTTAAGAATATCGAAAGAGAAACAACTCAGGAAAACAGCAATTTTATAAGAACTAAAAAATTATCATGGAGACACCACTAGGGAAGCAGAGAACCGGCCTGACCAGGGGCACAAATCCCTTCAGGTCTGTGCCAGCACCGGGTCACCTAGGGAACAGAGTAGGCGAACACCCCCACGGTCCCTAGAGGACTGCCCACGCGATCTTAGGATAACTGGTGAGTGGAACACAACATCTGCTCAAATACAATTGTGCACGGGACCAGAGACAGCACTAGGAGAGCAGAGAACGGGCCTGACCAGGGACACAAGCCCCTTCTGGTCTGCACCCGGTCACCTAGGCGCAGAGTGGGCAGACAACCCCATGGTCCCTAGTGGACTGCCCAAGCGAACTTAGGATCACTGGTGAGTGGAACACAACAGCTGCTCCAATCCAATAGTGACAGGCCTGTGACAGCAGGAACAGGGACACCAGAGCCTTTTCTGACAAGAGGCTCAGGTTCCTTTGAATCAGTTCAGGTTTACCTTGGTTTCAAACAGACCAGACAACTCCACGGTCCTCAAAGGAGACAACATTTCCACGCACTGTAACAGGCCCAGGATCTTAGAACAAAAGGATCCCTGGATAACAGGAGCTGCGTCACACTAGTTATTTATTTGAGTGTCTCAGAGGACCTTGACTGCCAAGAACTCAGACACACCCAGAATCTCAGGTTTGAAGGAGCCCACAATCAAAGAATCACAGAGAAATCTGGACT
>NC_034594.1:89309445-89310410 GCF_900095145.1 Mus pahari
AAGGAACTCCACATAAAACCAGAGACACTGAAACTTATAGAGGAAAAAGTGGGGAAAAGCTTCGAAGATATGGGCACAGGGGAAAAATTCCTGAATAGAACTGTAAAGGCATGTGCTGTAAGACCAAGAAGTGACAAATGAGAAATCATAACATTGCAAAGCTTCAGTAAGGCAAAAGACACTGTCAATAAGACAAAAAGGCCAGCAACAGATTGGAAAATGATATTTACAAGTCCTAAATCAGATAGGGGACTAATATCCATTATATATAAAGAACTCAAGAAGACGGACTCCAAGAAAACCAAATAACCCCATTAAAAAATGGGGCACAGAGCTAAACAAAGAATTCTCAACTGAGGAATATGAAATGGCTGAGAAACACCTCAAAAAAATATTCAACATCCTTAATCATCTGGGAAATTCAAATCTAAACAACCTTGAGATTCTACATCACACCGAGTCAGAATGGCTAAGATCAAAACTTCAGGAGACAACAGATCCTGGCGAGGATGTGGAGAAAGAGGAATACTCCTCCATTGTTGGTGGGACTGCAAGCGTGTAAAACCACTCTGGAAATCAATCTGGCGGTTCCTCAGAAAATTGGACATAGTACTACTGGAAGATCCAACAATACCTCTTCTGGGCATATACCCAGAAAATGTTCCAACTAGTAATAAGAACACATGCTCCACTATGTTCATAGTAGCCTCATTTATAATAGCCAGAAGCAATGTCCCTCAGCTGAGTAATGGATACAGAAAATGTGGTACATCTACACAATGGAATACTAATCAGCTATTAAAAACAGTGAATTTATGAAATTCTTCCGCAAATGGATGGATCTGGAGGGTATCATCCTGAGTGAGGGAACCCAATCACAAAAGAACTCACATGATATGCACTTACTGATAAGTGGTTATTAGCCCTGAAACCTAGAATACCCAAGATACAATTTGTAAAACACA
>NC_034594.1:89310785-89358841 GCF_900095145.1 Mus pahari
ATAATCAACCACCCAATGCAGACACTCTTGCATACCAGCAAGATTTTGCTGAAAGGACCCTGATATGGCTATCTCTTTTGAGGCTATGCCAGTGCCTGGCAAACACAGAAGTGAATGCTCACAGTCAGCTATCAGATGGAACACAGGGCCCCCAATAGAGGAGCTAGAGAAAGTACCCAAGGAGCTGAAAGGTTCTGCCACCCTATAGGTGGAACAACACTATGAACTAACCCTAACCCCCAGAGCTCATGTCTCTAGCTGCATATATAGCAGAAGATGGTCTAGTCAGCCATCATTGGGAAGAGAGGCCCCTTGGTCTAGTAAACTTTCACTAGGGCCAAGAAGGGGGAGTAGGTACCAAGGGGAGCGGGGGTGCAGGGTATAGGGGACTTTCAGGATAGCATTTAAAATGTAAATGAAGTAAATACCTAATAAAAATTGAAAACAAAACAAAACAAAACAAAAAAAAAATAAAACCAAAATCCAAAAAACAAAAATATTAACACTATCCTAAAATCAAATTTGTTTTAACTCAGTATCTGCTCCATTAAGACTGGTGTCATAAAATTTTGGTACACACATGCTGTACAAGATGGCTCTATTTGAATTTGGTTCTGTTTCAATTTTAAAATATAGATCAAAAGTTATTTCCTAATACCGGTTAGATCAAACATAGCTTTCTAAAAGATTTCAATATATCGGACACTTATGTAATTCTCCCTTTCCTTCCACCATATATTAATTTAATTTTTCATAAAAAAATGATCTTTTTTCTTTGATTCTTAAAATATTTTACAGTACACACCCTTGCTTAAGCAAAGATGGTCTCTCTTAATGTTTGATTTTTTGGTTTTTTTATCTCTATAACATTAGTAAAGTTCTTTACTGATAATTCAGTTCACAAGGCAGAGAGTTCATTGAACCAAAATGTTCTCTATGTCTCTGTAATGGACCCTTGTTTCACCATGATTCTTAATTTTATTACAATTCTGTAAAGAATAGAAAAATAACAGGATTCGTTAAACTGCTTACTTTTGCCTTCAGGAAGGTTCCAAAGCTTGTTATTAACTGTGTGATAAAAATCTCTTCCTATTCATACCAGTTTGATATACATGAAGCCAAACAGAAACTTGATGATTTAATTAAAGTTTTCAGTTTCTAGAATTTCCATAAGATTTTTTTCATTTACATTTATTCTCAAATCCTCTGACTCATATAAATAAATAAATAAATAAATAAAGCTCATTAATGATCTAAATATTTTTTAAGTAAAGTTCTTAAGAAAGATTGATTTTCTGCATAACTGTTTTCTCTGAACAACTTTGATTAATTTCTTTCCTGCACCAGATTTTTGTTATCCTAGCTTTAACTTTCAGAGAGTCGGGGCTTTAATAGTAAGAAGTCAAAGTATAAAAGGAAAAGGTATATGGCAAATTTCCACCAAAAGAAGTGAAGGTTCAGCATATGCAGCACTGGAATTTTGTTAAACAGCAACTTCAGGATACTTGGCTCTGCCACAATCTGATAAAGACAGTTTTTCAATGAGGTTCTCTATTTCCAGGTATGTCAAGTTTATAATCAAGGTTTTCCTTGGCTGGTGCTCTGTAATACCTCAAGTCACAATGCCTTTTTAATTTTAATTTATTTGGTTGTTTTCTGTGTGTGAATGTTTATGTGTGTGTAAATGTTTGTGTTTCTGTGCGTGGGGGGACATGATAGTCAGCTACTTCAATATTTTTCTCAGGTACTGTTCTACCATTAGAGAGAGGATCTCTCAGCATTCTGGAACTTACTAAATAGTTTAAGTTAGCTGGACTGCAAGCTTCATGCTGCAAACTCCTTGTCAGATATTACAAGTGTGTGTCGTCATGTTCAGAATTTTGTTTAATATATATATATATATATATATATATATATATATATGTGTGTGTGTGTGTGTGTGTGTGTGTGTTGTGTATATATATGTATGTATATATATTGTACATATTACATGTATATAATATGCATGTAAATATATATATTTTATATATATAAATATATATAATTTATATATATATATTATATATGTACATATATATATATATATGTACATATAATTTTGGAGATTGATCTAAGATCAGCATGCTTATAGAGAAAATATTTTACCAATCAAGCCACCTCCCTGGGTCTAACATCCCTTTCTTTTATGACATGCTTTTTGACTTTCTCATTTACTTTATTAATATACTAAACATTGGGTTTTGAATTATTATCCAACCAAATAGCTGTAGTTGAATAAAATTCAACATTAACAAGAATGGAGATTTAGAATCTAGGAAACAGAAGATTAATTTTATAGACAATTGAATAAGAAGAAAACAAAGGAATGGCCTTGGTTGCAGCACATTATCCAGCAGCATGAGTTAACTACCCCAGCCTTCTAGGAAACCAATGTGGGAAACTTGTCTATAAGTCTGTCTTTTGAAACAGGATAACAAAACCCACCAGAATCAACTCTATGCACCCTGAAAAGTACAAATATCCATATCTGTGGCTTGGGAAGATGGGTTAGTGGATAAAATCTCTTGCTGTTTGAGCCCAAGAACCAGAGTTTAGATCTCTATCAACCCTGTCAAAACCTGTGCATGGCTTTGCATGCCCATAATAAAACTATGGAGAGCAATTGTAGGAAAATACTAGGAGATTATAGAGCAGGCAGCTCAACCAGACAAAGGTGAAAGTTCTTCATTCAGTAAAGGGTGGAGGAACACAAGCAATATCCTCTGATCTCTGCATGAAGACATGTGCATCTATACCTTCACCTTCTCACATTAATATGAACACACACACACACACACACACACACACACACACCATACACACACACACACACACAGTTTCAGTACCAAAAAGTGTGAGCATGAATGTGAAGTTATTCTACCTTCTACTAAATACTCATTTATTAAAACTCATCCTTCAATATTTATCCTTCAATATTTTCTCCATCTGAATTCTCATTTAAAATGGAGTAGAAACAGTTATTTATAATGCTGGTGAAATATTGGATATTAAGGAATACTTGAATCCTGTGTATAATGTTAATCTATTTTATTTTCATCACTAAACATCTCAAAGGAAAAAAAAGGTCTCTCCATTGATTCTTGCCCGGTGCCTAAGACGTTGTGTGTTGTTAATATGTGATCATGATGCCGTGAATGATACTGTAGCTAATATCAGGTTAAATCTTAGGTAAATTAGAGGGTTTTTCATTTTTTTATAGATCAGCCTTTATTAACATTCCTTCAATAGTTCTTACCTAATAGACTACATTGATTTTAATAAAATGTGTATTGACTAAGGAAAAATGTCAGTTTTCTCACTTGAACACAATCTCCTACAGTCATTAACAAAACACTAGAAGTTTATGAAATCAAGTCATTCTCTTTAATTATAAATGGCTTTTATATGACCTTCATTTGATTTAGGAGGGCATTCAGTAAAGATTTAGCATGGTATCACTTGAACCAGAAGCATTACTTTGAATCTTAAAATGATAAAATTCCTCCATATGTTGCACATATGTGATCTTGAACATTTTATACCATAGCATATTCAAAATGTGTCAGTCACATCATCATAAATTTTAATTGGGGATTTTAAAAAAAAAGTGTTTCAAGATGCCTTTCTCTAATCAAAATTCTTGTGTTTATATCATATACTGAAATCAAAATCACAAAGCTAAAGAGATTCTCTTCTGCATCTTCATCTTCTAATAGTTTTCTTTCTCCTACATTTTCTTTGTTTTCAAATTATCAAATTGATTTGTGTGTGTGTGTGTGTGTGTGTGTGTGTTTATGTGCAGATGTGGGCATTTTCCATGAATATATCTGGAGATTAGTAGATGACCTATGATTTTGGTCCTCACTTTCCATCATGTTTGAAACTCAGTCTTTTCTTTTTGGCCACTGTCTGTGCCAGGCAATTCAGCCCATGAGATTTCCACCATTCTCCTTTCTCAGCTTCCTATTTTACCACAAGAGCTATGCATCTGGCTTTATATATGTACTCAGGAATTAAAACTCAGTTCTTCACACTTGTGTGTCAAGTGCTTTTCCAACTGAATTTTCTGCCCAGGCCCCTCAGCTTGTATTTCAAATGAGAAACTATACGTAAACAAAAGTTCACCGAATTCTAACGGCAGATATAGTTCATGCACACTGTTCATTCAAACATTTCTATCTTCTAATAGAAGAAAATATTTGAATCTTTAATATCCACTTTATTTCTAACAGTGGACTGCTGAATGCACTGCCTACATGCAGAGTTCACTAGAGACTGATTAAAACAACAAGCTAATGAGCTTGGGACTTCTGCTTGTTAGCCAGCAGGACCCAGTTCTGCCTCGTGGCACCACTATGCTTCTGATAGCACCAAGTGCCATGCCTGAAGGATTGGCTCAAAGAGTAATTACACTCAAAGCATATTCTAACTAATTATCTAATTCTGATGAACTATTTATATTTAATTTTGTGAATATTGCTTTTGGAAATGCGTGACCTTGTGAAACATTTCAGACAAAATAGATGCAGGTATTAAATATCCTCTAGGTAAAATGAACTTATATTCAAGTCCCATCCAATTCTTTTATTTAACATGTGAGTTGATAATTAACTTATGAAAATGATAATATGCCTAATGCAGTCATGTTTCAGGGCATGTGGCCACTACTTGAGGTTAAGATATCAAAATGTTATGACTATATTTAAATCCAAACTATAAAAATATAATAATAATATTTTATACTTTTGTTATTGTTGTGTGAATATTTTCCTCCAAACTGAAACATTTTCTCCTAGAGGGAAACTCTGAACACTTTGGAATCCAACAAAGTTTAAGGTACATGGGAGGTCAGAATGTTACCAGATCATAGGGCCCTTTCCTGAAGTTTTAAAAATAGCAAACAATTACTGAGAGAGGAGACTCTTCAATGGAGCTGCCCTGTCAGGAGCCATAATGGCACAAGCTAATAACTAGCAGGTGATTATTTTGAAATGGCATGCTTCAGATTATTATATAATCTGCAACAGGTGTGCCCTTATTAAGCAAGGGTATAATGGATTCATTTTAGGAAAGATTCATGATATTAATATGCTTTTCCTGTTATTATTAAGCATATATCACAAACACTAAGTAATAGCACTCTCCTTTGGAGCAAATCTCTGCAGATCCATGAAGATGTACTGTCTTGTAGTGATTTTATATAGAAAAATAGATAACTTAAGTTTTAATGATGATCCCACAAGAATTCCTAAAATTATATATGTGATTATTAAGCTCTTTTACAGTGGGACTGCTAGTATGTCATTTTCTGATAGTCAAAACTACAATGAGAACTCTGCCAGTCTTCCAAGTGTCACTAGTTAATTGCACTTATGGTAAGCAGTCTTTCTCCTACTTGGAACACATTCCAAGAGGTTGTAAAACAATTATCCAAAGTTCATAAAAATGGAGTTAATGATTTATTATAGGTGCTAGGACATAATGGATATGCATGTAAACATTCTCTGTTGTAAAGGTCTATTTCAATTTATGATTTTATTTTCTATGTGAACTTTTAATGGACTTTTTAACATGTGATCATGTACTCTGAAAGATGTTTACAGGCTGAGGACAAAGAGAAGAGTCAGAACTGAGATACTGAGGTAAGAAGAACAGAGGTGAGACTTAAGCTGAGAGAGGAACTGAGCTGAGGAGAAGTTTTTAGACAGAACACTTTTTAGATTAGAAGGAGAATTCAGAGTGGAATAACTTAGAAATTATAGGTAACTTAAATTACTGAGAGGAATGTGCAGAATTCAGAGGGAAAGAGGAAAAAAGATGCTGCAGAGAACAGAAGGAGCAGGCAGGCTTCTCCTTAAAGTGAGACAGGACAGGTCCCAAGGTAAGTACAAGGCAGGTCTAGTCTTATTAAAAGAAACTGCTTTTTTCTTACAAACATGGATTTAATTCATTTAGCATTAAAGGGGTAAAAGCCTTTTCTTTCTTTTTTTCCAATTTTTATTAGGTATTCACTTCATTTACATTTTAAATGCTATCCCCAAAGTCCTCTATACCCCCCCCCCCGCTTCCCTGCCCACCCACTCCCCCTTCTTGGCCCTGGTGTGCCCCTGTACTGGGTCATATAAAGTTTGCGAGACCAAGGGGCCTCTCTTCCCAATGATGACTGACTAGACCATCTTCTGCTACATATGCAGCTAGAGACACAAGCTCTGGGGGTGCTGGTTAGTTCATATTGTTGTTCCTACATAATATGCACTCACTGATAAATGGATATTAGCCCTGAAACCTAGAATACCCAAGATACAATTTGTAAAACACATGAAACTCAAGAAGAAGGAAGACCAAAATGTGAACACTTCGCCCTTCTTAGAATTGGGAACAAAACTCCCATTGATGGGGTTACAGAGACAAAGTTGGAGCTGAGCCTTTTCTTTGTGTAATAAAGATTGGAGCTCAATTTTCATCCAGAATGAGTGAATTCTTTCTGCACCAGTGTGTGGTCTTTTTGCTCCATATGAACATGTAAGTATGGATATGTGTGTAAGTATGTAATTGTGAGAGTATATGCATGTATGTATGTAAGTATATAATTGAGAGAATGTATGCAAGTTGGGTTCAACTGGGTTTGAATGGAAATGTGTAAATGATAATGTATAAATGAATAAATGAGCATGCACTAATCTGTTTATGGATTTATGTGAGATTATGCAGATTTGCTTATGTAAAAGTGTTATTCTCTTTTCCTGGTTCATTAGAAGTTTATTTCTCCAAACCTCCCCTGCCTAAACTCTTCCCTCTTCACTGCCTCAAGAGGAAGTTACAAGAGAAAAGAAACCCCATGCAGATGATGGTCCCTAGCACTGTCCACAAATTGTGCAGAAATTCCAAGGAATTGGCTTTTAATAGTTGTCATCTATGCTTCCCAGAATGTTTTGGTATTATACATTTCAGGTTCCTCAATTGTTTATGTGTGTGGAGAAGGTTCTGTAGACTGCTTAGTTTTGCTGTGATACTAAAACTATATTGATAATAAATTTGTTTGAAGAAATGAATATAATACTCTACTATATGTACATAAATCAATGGTTTGCACTAGTGTGATGATTATTGCATGTGCTCATTATCTTAGAAGCTCTGATCTCTTTCACTTCTGCACATACTCTATATCTTGTCTAGGAAAAAAAACACAGTAAAAGTTCACAATATCATTTTGGTACATTTACTAAATATACTTTCTCAAAGAATTGGGAAAATCAAGAGGGGTGAAACAACTAAAGCAGACTGTATTTTTGAATGAATTATGAATAGTTAATAGTAATAACAATCCAGTTAGTCATTGGATTAGGTCAGAAATGAAGAAATAACCCAGTTTTGTTCAGCCAGCTTTTGATAAATATGCCAAGAACAGATGAAGAATTGGGATATACTCAAAGTAATCACTACTGTGAGAGAAATACTTTCAAGCCATGAAGATAAGGCCTTTGTAGCCATGATGTTTGAGAACCTCAATGCAGGAAAATAATATATCAACTTAAAGCTTCCACATGATCAAGAAAAAATAAATGGAAAAAGATCATTAATCACTGGAGAAATACAAGCAAAAAATATAATATGGAGCAAGAAAGTTGGTTCAGAGGTTATGATCATTTGCTGTTCTTCCAGATGTCCTGAATTCAGTTCCAAGCATCCATTCATGGACTGGAGATACAATGCCCTCTTCTGGACTTTGTGTAACTCACCCCCACATACACACATAGGCACCCACACAGCTATTTAGATTTTACATGTAAAAATAAAAGAAATAAATTCTTAAAAACTCACAATAAAATATCACCTTTTAACCAAGTGGAAAGATCAGTAAGATGAAAAATAACCAGGGTTTTAGATATAGAAAATATAGAACACTTATTCACTATTGTCATAAAGAAAAATACCACTTTTGTCCTATCTCCTGAACTGCCAAAAGAAAAAATTAATGAGGGGAGAGAGGAGTTGAGAAGACAGGAATAAGAGACAAAGAACATGTAACTCATATCCCCAAATTTAAACACAGATCCATAGGAAATGAACTCAGTATATGAAGGGAGGGTGTCTTCCCATTCTATTTCTAGCATTCCTCATAATAATCAAGATTTTGAGTCAACTTAAATATCTATGAACAGAAAATGTGGCATTTATGCATGATAGAATACTATTTAGAAAGAAGAAATAATATCACTTGTGGACATGTAGGAGGTTATTCTAAATGAAAGAAGTTGTGTCCAAAACACCAAAATCACATCATCTTCCTCATACATGGAACCCAGTACATTTGAACTCACATAAGTAAAGAGGAGAACAATGGCTACTGTTAGCCATTACCACACCAATTTGTAACACTCTTCCACTTTGGTTAACGTCTAATTCTTGAAACCATAGTAATTTTAGCCTTCAGAACTAAAGTGACTTGTTTCTCTAGACCAGTAATCCTCAACCTTGTTAATATTGTCACCCTTTAATGCAGTTCTTCATTTTGTGATGACCCACAAAATAAGATTTTTCAACTGTTATTTCATAACTGTAAAAATGCTACTGTTAAGAATCACAGTATAAGTATTGATATTTTCTGATGGTCTTTGTCTAACTGTGTAAAAGGGGTCATGGGATTCTTAAAGGGGCTGCCACCCACAGATTGAGAACCATTGCTCTAGACTTTTGTACTTTCTCCTCCCCACAGACCCACCTTTCCACTGCCTCAGTCGCATGGGACAAGAAGTATGTGAAGGACTCCCCAGAGTAATGGACAAGGTTGTAACAGTAAGCAGAGGGGTCTTAAGGAGTGCAGACCTTAGGGGCCTTAAAGGTAAGATCAGCCATCTGGTTTAAATAAGCAGGTAGTCTGAGAATGTCCTGGGTTAATGTATGCCCTGTGGCCAGTCAGTATTTCAAAAGCATTAAGGTTACATTCCAGGTTAATTCTAGCTGGATTCTCAGCCAAGTCATGATATGCAGTCCCCCAATAAAGAAACATGGTTAGGTTGAGCATTGACTTAATGAGATTATACCAATCATAATAACTCTGGAGGTGCATGGTCAATGCTTTAATATGTGCTCAAAATGAGGGTGATCTGAGCCAGAATCATTGGCAGCTTTTCTGATAAGTGTCAAATCTGCCAGAGGATTTTGAAACCATGGCCTAGTCACCACATCAGGGCCAAGATTGCCAGGAATAACCTCATAATATGCTTGAGGAGAGTGAAAGCCCCAGGGCAAAGGAAGTATGGCAGACATCAAAGAAGTGAATACTGTAGGAGTGTTGCCAAAGGCAAGGTAACACTGGATCACACTAGTAGTAAGCTTAGGGGTACCTGTGATGGAACAGGAAGAGAAGGACTGGTGAGTGAGGGACCTGGGAGAGCAGGACTAGTGGACAGCTACCTCATGCTCATAGCTGAGATCATCCTATTTGCCTGGAGAAAGTGGATGAGGTCAGTAATGGAAAGGTGAATACTAGCTTGATTTTTTTTCTGTCTGTTATGGTGGCCACCGCTTACTTTGGGGAAGAATTCATAAGATTGGTAATGACTGCAAGGAAGATGGTGAAAAAGAACAAGGAAGGGGGTACCAGACTATACCTCAACCTTGAAGACTGAGGAAGAAAACATGTATACATAGTTCAGGGTCCCCTTTGTCAGCATGTTCTTTGGTGATACCTGGTGTGTGTGTGTGGGGGGGGGGGAATTAGCAGCCTCTTCTCAAAATTAGTCCATATCATAAGTTTTAACCTTGATGTAACCAGAAGGGTTTCAGCACCCTAATCTGTGATTCCTAGATGGTGGGGAGAAGGGGACCCATAATGACACAAAAAAACATGCAATGAAACAAAAACAATGAGCAGATGAGACAGATATGACTGACTAGGTGACAAAAGTTTCATACTAGGCAGGGGACTCCCACAGTATAGCTCAAAGGCTGTATGCCTTCACAGTGTCGCTGACATGGAAAAGGCGTTTGGAAGCCTATTCTCCATACCATAGCTTGAGAGAACAGCCTCTATGTGAGGTACTGGGATGAGTACAAGCCCAAGTGAAAGTGAGTTGCTTGTAGAAACAAACAAAGACAAAGAAGACAGAGTAGATGCCCACAAACTCAGCCTCAAATGGAAATGGAAAGGGAATGCATGTCAGTTGCCAGTATGAGCAGACAAACTAAGACAAAGTCCTAAGAAAAGCGTGCTTTCCCTTAAACCTAAATAGAAAGTGAAAGTATGACAGTCACCAGGACAAACAGACAAAAAAGACAAAAAGAAAGAAATGAGGTTTAAGTGCTCACCTTTGCAGGGCCCACAACATAGAACACTAAGGGCCAGCACACCCAACAAGCAATCAAAGGAGGCACAACAGCAGCACCACAAGGAGAAGAGGATCAAATCAGGTCCTACTGTGAGCACAGTCCTTGTGGCCACAGGGCGGAAAAAAAAACCCACCCCCACCCCAGTAAAGGAGGTTTAAAAGCAGCCATAGATGAGGATAATGTAGTTAGACACCAGATACTGCCTGTGACCTAGAATACCTGCTATACCACCTTGCTTGCCCTTAGGGATTGGAGATGAGGGGTTGAGTAATCAATGGCAAAGACTCTGAGAGCAAATTAGTACTCAGGCCATCTGAACACTTTGCATACCCTCCACCCATTTCTCATTGGTTCCCAGCAAACATCTTTTCCAAACAGCAGTTCCCAATTGGTTGGCTTTGTCTGTGTCACCAATTCTTGCTTTTTCAGCTAGGCTACAATTAGGTCCTCCTGCAGGAATTGCTTTTGTGGCTGTGTGGCCCCTGGCATTCATGCAGAAGCAGCCACTGCCAATCCTCCTACAATTAGACTAGTAAGGGAGCAGAATATTTCAAATGGCAACTAAGCACTATGAATGTTATAAAATGGGATGTGCTTTGAAGTGGACCTGGAGCTGTAATAGTATCTGGTATATGCATGAAGAGGTTCAATTTCAGATGATTGAAAAATTATTTAATGAGTAATATTAAGGTAAGACTAAACGGTGAAAATTTTCAGTTAAGAAAAGTTATGAGGTTTTGGTTAACACTGTTCTCTTGATGGGAACTAGTTTCATCAATGAGACAAAGCTCTGGATATGTATGTGAGGGAGTTTGTAGATTGAGTTAAATGAGAAGAGAAGACCCAATCTTTGAATAGAACCATTCTATGGTCTGAAATTCCGAATTAAATAAAAGGGAAAGGAAGGAAGGTGGGCAGCAGCTTCCATCTGTCTTTGCTTCCTGACTGTGAATATCACAAGAGCATCTGCCTCAAACTGTTGCCATGACATACATATAGTTACAAATATATGGAATGAGCAAGTGCCAAATACCTAAAATGAGAAGGAAACAGATATATTTTGGTAAAAGATGAAATTTGAAAATGGTAGAGCATCAACTCAACCTTAACTCACAGAGGGACTTGAAGTTTTTGGCAAAGACATTGAATTTCATTCAAAGTGGAAGACAAAAGGGTACACTTAGAAAATCACAGAAAGAAGGACCATGAACTGACTAATTAACAAATGATTTATTGTGAAAATTGGATTGATAAGTCGGGGATAACTGAAAACACATAAGAAGTGATTACAGCACTGTGGATGGTGGATAGCATTAGTGACAGGAGTGGAGGCAACAAGAGAGTAGATTTCACAATATGTATTTGTGGAGTAATTTGTTCTAGTATGACATAGGAGCTCCAGAATATTATTGAGGGGTGGAGGGCATATTTCTGAAGCTAATAAGACATTAAAAAGAGAATAATCTATCAGTTATGTTTTGAGACCAATTTGGATAAGATACCTGTAGAACAGAAGAAAAACTGGAAATCATTATTTGTCCTAGTTAGCATGACTGTCAACTTGCCACAGCTTAGAATCACTAGAGAGTCTCCACTGAGGGTTGCTTAGGCCAAATTGCCCTCTGGATATATTTTGGGGGAAATGCCTTCATTTCTAATTAATGCATTAGGCTGAGGAGGGCTCAGCCTATTACAGGACATTTTATTCATAGATAGGTTATCCTGTTCTATGTAAGAAATCTAGCTAAGCATGAAGAGATGAGCAAGTCAGCAACAGTACAAGTCCACATTTTTTTCCAGTTTCTGCCTTTAATTCCTGTCTTAGTCAAGATTTCCATTGTTGTGAAGAGAGACCATGTCAAAGGCAAATCTTTAAAGAGATGATGTCAAAGGCAAATCTTTAAAAAGGACAAATTTTCTAGGTAAGCATGCTCCAATTGAGCTAAACATGGAGTACTACTCAGGTATTTAAAACAATAAATTTATGAAATTCTTAGGCAAATGGATGGATCTGGAGGATATCATCCTGAGTGAGGTAACCTGATCATAAAAGAACTCACATGATATGCACTCACTGATAAGTGGATATTAGCCCAGAAACTTAGAATACCC
Organism: Mus pahari; assembly: GCF_900095145.1. Lineage (NCBI taxonomy): Eukaryota > Metazoa > Chordata > Mammalia > Rodentia > Muridae > Mus > Mus pahari. The sequence goes on from NC_034594.1 coordinate 89,323,269, forward strand.
AAGATACAATTTGCAAAGCACATGAAACGGAAGAAGAAGGAAGACCAAAGTGTGGATATTTTGTTCCTCCTTATAATGTTGAGCAAAATACCCATGGAAGGAGTCACAGAGACAAAGTTTAGAGCTGAGATGGTAGGAAGGACCATCCAGAGACAGCCCCACCTGGGGATCCATCTCATATACAGCCGCCAAACCCAGACACTATTGGATTTGCCAGAAAGATTTTGCTGACAGGACACTGAAATAGCTGTTTCTTGTGAGGGTATGCCAGTGCCTGGCAAATACAGAAGTGGATGCTCATAGTCATCTATAGGATGGAACACTGGACCCCTCAATGGAAGAGCTAGAGAAAGTACCCAAGGAACTTAAGGGGTCTTCAATCCTATAGGAGGAACAACAATATGAATTAACTAACCCCCAGAGCTCCTATAGTTGCATATGTAGCAGAAGATGGCATGGGGTGGAGAGGCATTTGGTCTTGGGAAGATTATATGCTCCAGTACAGGGGAATGTCAGGGCCAGGAATTGGGAGTGGGTAAGTTGGAGAGCAGGGTGGAGGGAGGGTATAGGGGATTTTGGCAGATAACACTTGAAATGTAAATGAAGAAAATATCTAATAAAAAATGACAACTTTTCATTGTGGCTGATTTACTGGTTCAAAGACCAGTCCATTATCAACAACGTGGGGGCATCACAGTTTTTAGGCAGACATGGCATGGGAGGAGCTAGAATTTCTACATCTTGATTAGAAGGCTGACAAGAAAATAATGACTCCTCAGGCAGCTAGAAGGGTCTTAAAGCCCACCTTCACAGTTACACAAGTCTTCTAAAAAGGTCACACCTATTAGAAAAAGGCCAAGCCTCCTAATAATGTCACTTCCTGGGTTAAATATATTTAAACCATCTCACTTCCTTGAATGATCAACTTTGACCTGAAGGGTATAAACCACATAGACTCTTTTCTCTGCTCCTTAAGCTGGTTAAGGGCAGAGTGTTTGATCATAGAAAAAAACATACCATAATATTACTGTAGAGATTAATTTAAAGTCTTGAATTGGATATATTCCACTAATGACAATGTTCTCATAAAAGAGGACAACTGAAAATAAATTACAGGTGCCCTTTCACATTTGAAATAAATTGAGGAGAGAAGTCAGAATTAAGTTCTTTCAATATATAGCAATTATTTATATATAGGCATTAAAGCAGATTTTTAAACATATGTTTCAAAATCTAACAGAATTGAGGGAAGAAATATTGAATTTCATGATAACAGCTGGATTCTTCAACACTCCACTTTCAATAAAGTGTAATTAGAATGTAAAAATGTTCAAAATATGAACACTGCATACCAAATTAGTCATAATGTACATCTATCAATAGCAGAGTAAAGGTTTAAGTACATATACACAATTGCATTAGTTTCATTTCTCTTGCAGTGATAAAACACCATGCCCAAACTTAGCTTGGCAAGAATAGTACTAACTAATTTTGAGGTTACAGGCTATCATCAGAGGAATTCAAGAGAAGAACTGAAGGAAGGACCCTGTAAGCAGGAACTGAAGTACAGTGCATGGAGGAATGATGCTTACTGACATCTTCCTCACGACTAATTCCAACTGCCACCTGCTTGTGGATGGTGCCATATGCAATGAGCCAATTCATCACACAGACTTTTATATAGTCACCTAGTGGAAGAATTTTTCAGTTGAAATTTTTCTCAGATAACTCTAGTTGTACTTAAGAAAAATTATGAGCAGGAAAAGAAGGTACATTTTATAGGGTATGTGATAGGTTAAGCAAAAATCTATCTAGGTATGGCTTTATTTCAGGAGACTACTGTAAAGAATGTTGTCTAAACAACATATAATAACATTAGAATTCAGCAATGTGTTTTTAAGCAAGTATTACAGCACTGAAGAACAACAAAAGTAATTTAAATAAACAAAATTTAGGTACAGTTTTATTTCTCTTTTAAAGATAATTAAAAAATCATGAGAACTATTGATCTAATCTCTCAAATTACTAAAGTTACTAAAGTTCAATTAAGAAGGTGTATGTTACTGTAGGATCTATAGGAAGAACAAAAATTATAGGTGCATAATATCAAGATTGTCAACAAAGAGCAAAAGTCAGTCATTTGATAAATGAAAAATATAAGAATTGACCCCCAGATAAAGGAAATATAAATTGACTTGTAACAAGTTAAGGTGGTCGAATTATTAACATAGTTCAATTGTACATATTACTTTAAAAACAATGAACATATAGCCATTAAAAAAAATCCACTTTCAATTTTTTTCCATAAGGTCATCGTTGCCTTGCTAGTAAAATGTACAAAATACCTTACCGCAAAAGTGGTAAAAATTACCATCCCTTTGTATAAGCATATAAAAATCATCATCAGAATAATCACGTCTGTATGTACAAGTACATAAAATGTGAAGATAGAACTGGTCACAGAACTATAACCAATTGTGTATTTTTTTTCCATGAGTTAAAATTTGGTTTGGTATACAAAACTATTCAGTGTTAAAAAGATGATCACTGAAAACCAAATGATACTCTCAACTGAAAATGCTAATGATTTAGACAAAAAAGAAAAGAAAAGAAAAAAAAAGAAAAAAACTAACAGATTTTTCATGATAAAAAAAAAATGGTCATCTAGAAACCAACTCAACTTGAGAAGCAACCCATGTGCAGGCACCAAATCTGAACACTATTACTGGTGCCATGTTGTGCTTGTGGACAGGAGCCTAGCATGGCTGTCCTCTCTGAGGCTCTACCAGCAGCTGACTAAGACATATGCAATTACTTAACAGTCAACCATTAGACTGAGGTCAGGGACCCCTATGAAAATGTAGGGGAAAGACTGAAGGAGCTGAAGGAGATTGCAATCCCATAAGATACAGCAGTATAGACAATGCCAGATTCCTATGATCTCCCAGAAACTAAAACACCCACCAAAGTACATACATGGTTTGAACCATGGCCCCAGCTACATATATACATATACACATATACATACACATACATACACACACACACACACACACACACATAACAGAAGACTGCTTTGTTTGGTTTCAGTGGGCAAAGACGTGCTTAATCCTATAGAACTTTGATGCCCCAGGGAAGGGTGATGCTAGTGGAGTGAGATGGGAGAGGGTGTATGGATGGGGAAGAACCATCTCAGAAGCAAGGGGGAGGGAGGATAGGATGAAGAATTTATGGAGAGGAGACCACGAAGGGAGCAGCATTTGGAATGTCAATAAAAAATTAATGAAATGATAATAAAAATGATGTAGAAATAAAATGAACACAATCAAAGATATTTATTGAATAGCATACAGCCATCACAATGTATAGCACTGACAGATTAAAAGTTTTCCACTTTTATGATTAAGAACCAGAAAATATGCCCAGTGTTGCTTCTAGATCAAGGATTCAGGGGAAAAAAGAAACTCAAGTTCTCTAGAATAGAAACAAATAATTAAAATAATCTATGTATAAAACTGGTTTGTCCTTGTATATTGAAAACTTTAAAGAAAGAAACAAAATTATAGAAACTGTTTTACAAATATTAACCGAGGTTTATAGTATCAAATGATCTCTTTTTAATATACAACAAATATTTCTGTCTCTATATTCTGACAGTGAACACATATATTAAGCATTCCATCAAAATAGAATCAAACAAAGTCATCTTACAGACTGCTAAAATAAACTACCTTTAGAAAAATTGAATGCCTAAATAATAATTTACAACACAACCCACTTTTGTCAACTGAAGTAGTGAAGACAGAATGCCTTCCATAAATACAGTTTTGCAGATTATATGCAATTTCTGTCAGTTTTTCTCAAGCAGCTAAAAAACTTATATGAAAATGTATAGATTGTATATAATAAGGGGAGTTTTATTAAAGAAACATTATTAGTGGGATGGTAAGATGGCTCAGTTGTTAAGAGTATCTTCTTGTCCTGCAGACTTTAATTTTACATAGCATGCATAATACCTTGAGAGTGCTTGTAAATACAGGACCAGATGATCTGACACCTGCTTTTACACACCATGTGCACCTGAACTCATATGAATATACCTATGCAGAAATACACCTACATATACGTTAAAAGATAACAGAAGAATCATATTTCTGATTTCAAAATGTATTACAAAGTACATCAATCTGGATAGCCGTATATGAGCAAATGTGTAGTTATGTGGAATAGCACAGAAATATAGAAATATAGTTGCCTACTTTTATAAGATTCATTTTAATTTTGAACTATGTGTCTATGTTTGCTTGTGTATATGTCTGTGTACTTGAGTGCAGGTATCTATGGAGTCCAGAAGACTTCCGATTCTGTGGGGAGCACTTCCTGGGTTAAATTTGACTGACGTTGTGCTTGTGATTAATCATGAATGAGTCTGTCAACATTCATCTTTGTTTTTAAATAAGATATGCATTATACCCTGACAAGTACATCTGCTTATGCATACGTCCTTGAGAGACTATCCTAGGCCCTGGAAAATGCTCTCAGTCAAACACAGATACTGTGTACAATAAACTTACTGAGTCAGGATTTGTGGTCATTTTTTATTTTCCTGGAATTGGTCATGCTTTATGTTACTTGCATTTAAAAGACACTGAGAAAATATACTTGCTCACTGGCATGGTATTCACTAGTAGCCCTGCCATAATTGTTTCTTGCATCTTCTTTCTGCCTTTCCTATAATCATCCTCACTAACCTGTTTGTGTTTTCCACTTTTACTGACCAGCTGTATCCAACAAGATTCATCTGAAGCTAGTGCTACAGATGTTTTTGAACTGACTTTATATGTGAGGGGAGCTAAAGTCATATATTTGTAAGAGATGTACACACTCTTAACATCTGAGTCAACTTTTCAGCCCCAACATATCCTTTCATTCAGTCAATTATCTTTTGTAGAATTTTTAATCAATTTGATAGGCAAAACAGTCTTTTGAATAAATGATGACAGATCATGAGAGTCAAATGAGGCTATCATACAAATCTTAATAACCCAAAATATATGAAAGATTTAAGTGTAAAAGAATCACATTAAACTCTTATATTTACTGATATCATGTTACTAATATCTGTTACAATATCATAATCTTCAAGGGAAAATAAGTAAATGTGGCTTCATTAAACTTTAAAACTTATAAGTAGCAAGACAGCTCACAAGATAGAAAATATACTTGCAAAGCCATACTCTAATATGAAATTATGTTAGGATCTTAATTTCTAATATACCTAATAACAGCTCCCTGTTATTAGTCACTTTCTTATGAACATGTTCCCTGACAAAACCAACTTAGGAAAGGTAAATGATCATTTTGGCTTATAATTCGCAGGAAATGGAGTACATCATTGTGAGTAAGGTATGCAACTGTTGGGGAATGCATTAGAGCAGGAGGATGAGTGATTACATTTTCAGAAAGCAGAGAGGAAAACAAGTCTGCAAAACCACAAAGCCCCTCATCAACTTGCAAGTTGAAGGCTCACATATGGTCTCTACACACATGGACATAGAAATTTATACATGTATATTTATACACCCATGTACATATACATCCCATCAACATTAACTCACATGTACAAAAATGGAAAAAATATAGATAATTTAGGCTTTCTGTATGATGGTTCTGAAGGGACTGAGCAGAATGTTAGAGAAAAATCTATTATGTATTTCAGAATTCCAGAATCATTAGAGATGGATGGTGAGTACAAATATCAATGCTGAAGTGATGTTGATAACGCCCTTGAAAGAAATAAGAATCATGCAGTTTGAGGCTGGAGGGAAAAAAATCATTGCTATAGAATTATACGGAAGCTAGAGGAGTTTCTCCGACCATTTTTCTATTATATAAGAAGGAGAGCTTTAGATGGTGTTTTGTTCAGCTCTGAAGAAGTCCAAGAAAAATGTTGACTACATGGTCTGTTTTATTGGGGTTCTTTGGCTTATTTGTTTGTTTGTTTGTAGTTTTTATTGTTATTACTAATACCAATATGTGAGAACTCAGCTGAGACAAGGAATGTTTAGACAAAGTGATGGAGTCTCTCTGAATTGCAAGGCACTCACTCTTCAGGCTGTTAAACACTTCAGTTAGGAGAAGCTGAGTAGGTGACCCAAAGTGCAGTCAAGATGTAAACAGGTCACCACTGGTTAGCATGTGGGGAGGATAACAATAACCACACCTTTATGATATTGACACAGTACTCAGACATTTATATAGATACCACCCATAGATATCAGATTGTTTAAGAAAGAAGGAAACAGAAGAAGAAGAGAAGAGGGTGGAGGGAGAAGGGCATGGGAAAAGGAAGATCATTAAAGAGTCTGCATTATAAAGAACTGAATATCCAGTTATATCCAGGAGACTCACAGGATTCTTCAGAATGTTCTAGGAACATACACACTGTCCACTGGGAAAAAAAGACAATGGTAAGAATTCAATGAAAAATGATGATCAAACTTTCCAAATGTTGTACAAAATATATAAATACAATAAAGGGTTTCTATCTGTCTTTAGATCATTCAGTTCCAGAATAAAAGACATATCATTTTCATTGTTTATTATAAGCCTTAAATAGCATAAGAGTTGGCAGACTGTCTTTGTTATTATGTTTATTTTCTTTCCAATAATCCCATAATATTATTTGCCATGTTCTGTTTAGGTTGATTTTAAGTCTAGTTGTTCAACCTTTATGGGCATGATTTTAAGATTCCTAGTTTATGGTGTCTTTTTCTCCCTCATGTTCTTCTGTGGGTGTCCTCCAACCCCAAGTCAACCCTAAGCTTTGCATATCTCAATTTTGCTCAAATATAGATGGCAAGCACCTTTATTTAATCAATCGTAATTAATATTTTATTACTAACCTAAAAATATCTTCTTCAGCCTAGAACATCCACATGCAAAATAACTTAGTTTAAATGTGAAATTAATTATCTACTCTATCCCATCAGAGACCTGAGAAGGACTAAATATTATTTTGGTATGCATTTCCCAATATTCTTTATAATATCTTGAGTCTTGTGTTCTAGAATATCTGACAGACCTTAAGTGAACCTGGAATTATCAAGTACTATCTTATCCTGTCTTGGCAGCACTTAGCAGTTGACTATGCAGCATTGATTTGACCTTTCTGGACAGCATTTTGTCTGAACATGAAACTAAGACTCCCCCACCCCCACCCTGCCCCAGCCACTGGCTAGTGTGCCATAACTGAAATAACTCTATATAGTACTTATTGCTGTTCATCATCTTCTTTGAGGTGGAAAGGCGGTACTGTCAAGAGCAGATATATCTCATACTCAAAATAGTTATTCATAATGTAATGATTTTAAATGCCATATTTTGTGGATCTCTGATGTTTTTTAAGACTCTCTATTTATAGGATATCTGAAAAAGCAAATACTGCCTATCTCCAGCTATCTATTATCTGTGCAATGTAGGATATATATGATGATTTTGACTAATATCAGACATGACCATGAGTTTGATTGTCTGATTATTAACTTAGGTTATTTAATTAATGATAAGGTTTTTATAGCAGCTACTTAAAGAATTGAGACTAAACCTTGTATTTTTAAATAAGTTGTAGGCTTAATGTCTATCTAAGAGTTGAAACATATATATGTTATTATAGAACTAATCAAAATTTGTAAGAATATTTAAAGATTTTTCTTTATAGCTAGTTTGAACATATAAACAGACTGTAATATAAATCTCCACTCGTGCCATATGAAAGAATGGCATGTTGAATATTAAGGACTCTACACCTAACAAGATTTACTGGTTATTCATAGGTGAAGTTCTGGCTAGAGAATCTTTTATGTCTGAGCCAGTTTAGCCCTGCTTCCATGTAGAGATCAGCAAATTACATTACCTGTCCTGTTTGGTTTTTTATTTTTTTCTTCCTGTCTGCAAAAAAAGATATTCAGGTGCTCTTCCTCGATCATATCTGAACCTTATTAATTTAGAAGGAGTCTAACACTTATTTTAAATATCCTGTTACCACAAGTACAGACCTTTTTTCCCAAAAGGTCATGTCTTTGGTCCAGCAACTTAAAGTCGTTAAAAGTACAAATTGATTCACTCTAGAAGTCCCTTTTTGTTTTTAGGTCTGCTCTATTTGAACTCTCAGAGATGATTTGCAATAAAGGAATGACCACCAGACTTGTAACCACTTTCACTTTGATAATTAAAATGATTTAAAGCAATTAAAATGATTTAAAACTGTTATTATAATTCATTGAGATAGGATTTCTCTGTATAGCATGGGTATAAATGGAATAAATGCATCTGTTCTGAATATTAGGATGGCCTAGAACTCTCAAGAAACAAATCTGTCCCTGTCCCTGCCTTTGATATCCAAGTATTGAAACCAAATGCCTGTGTTTATTTATTTATTTACCCTTGAAAACATTTATATCAATTCTCTTTTCTTTATCCTTTTTTTAGAGATGAATGTGTGTGTGTGTCTGTGTGTGTGTGTGTGTGTGTGTGTGTGTGTGTATAAAACCCTGTCTTAGTCAGGGTTTCTATTCCTGCACACACATCATGACCAAGAATCAAGTTGAGGAGGAAAGGGTTTATTCAGCTTACACTTCCATACTGCTGTTGATCACCAAAGGAAGTCAGGACTGGAATTCAAGCAGGTCAGAAAGCAGGAGCTGATGCAGAGGCCATGGAGGGATGTTCTTTACTGGCATGCTTCCCTTGGCTTCTCAGACTGTTCTCTTATAGAACCCAAGACTACCAGCCCATAAGGGGCCCTCCCACCTTGGTCACTAATTGAGCAAATGCCCTGCAGTTGGATCTCATGGAGGCATTTCCCCAACTGAAGCTCCTTTCTCTGTGATAACTCCAGCTGTTTCAAGTTGACACAAAATTAGCCAGTACAATGCCTATATCCCCTTTCTCTTTATATAAATTAAATATCCTCTGTATATTCAACTTCATTCTAATTCCCTTCTATGCCCTGTATTGGGATATTGTCAAACCATCATATATGTGTGATATGCTAGGCCAAGCAGTCCCAGTTTTTCTGTGGAAGTCCATGTGTATTATAGAGACTGGTAGCTCACAGTAGCCTTGAGATCTTAATTTATATTACTTTTATCACTTTGATTGTGGGAGGCATGCAGCCTTGCTCTCTGCATTCAGGGCAGCAGGATATTGCCAGCTTTATTGAGTAGCAGAGGTTATTAGCATCCAGACAATAAGGTTGCATCTCTGGGGCAGCAGAAAGCAATACTTTGGAAGCACCTAGGATTCCCCCCAGTTTGTTGCTCATGGGCTTTTCCATTTGGTGAGCAATCATTTGGGGGGCATAGCTGTAATTTTTAGCTCTTCTTTAAACCCTAGAAATTACCCTTTGGAATCATTCCCCACTCCATGCTGTTTGAGGAAAAAAAATCTACTTACTAAGAAACCATCATGCCCTGACCTTCCCAGTCTAAAGGGACGGGTATAGTTTTTATTTGGGAACCTAAAATTAATTTTGTTAAAAGTGAATTTTTGTCCCACATTGGGGGCAAATATGTTGTGTAAAATATTTAATGTCAATCAGAGGCTTCTGTTCCTTCTTAGATCATCCAGTTCCCGGGGGGGTGGGGGGGGAAGACACAGAAGTTTTATTTTTAAAATAAGCCTTAAAAAGCACTAGAGCAGTGCAGACATATATCCAAGAATGAAAAGACAGTGAAGTAAGAGGCCAAAACCACAGGAATGAGGACATCCTATCCCAACTTATAAGGTATTGTGAATGAAAACAATTAGTACAACAGTTGGGGAAGAGAGGATGCTGTTTGCTCAAGCTTGCCCTATTCCAGTTTCAAGTATACTCCCATTCCTGGAATCTATCTGTGCTCAGGGCTGTAAATTTGATCTACTGCATCTGTGAAGCAGTCAAAGTTTTGCCCATTTTAGAGATGAGAAGATTATGGTTTGGAGAGAATAAGGAAAATGTTCATTGCCACAAACATGGTGTGAATTAACAACTGATATTCTCTTCTAGTTCTTAGAGTCAGATGTGCTAAGATTGAGTCATCGAGTCCCCTTTCTCCTGTTAGTGAAGCACAGAAACAGTTAATAAGTCTCACCAAAAATTGAGGTCCATGTCAGTTCAAGGGAGGATTTTTTTTTTCCTGTAAGCTGATTCATTCCATTAACAGACAAGAAGGAAAAAATATTGACTTTCGGGGAGAAAAGTACATTAAGAGATAGAATGGGAGAATTGCTTCGAAATCCTTTCTTCAGGACATGATATGACTTTTGAACACATAAAGTCACAGTACCTTGGTTTGAACGCTTAAGATCAAGCCAAAATGATCAGCCAACTGTGGAATATTTTCTTTGGAGATTTGGCTATTGGTGGGTTGCCCATGTCCCCAGATGATGGCCCTATACCCATGCATTAGACTCATGGAATTAATAACAACCGTAATAATGAAGAGGACATGAAATCCAGAGGTAAATATGTAGAGGAGATCCAGTGATCATTGATAAGTTAGTCGTGAGTGTATATGATCAAAATACATTATAAAAATGTATGAGATTTTATAATAAAATTAACAGTAATGATGATGATGATGATGATGATGATGATGATGATGATGACAAATATCTACTGTGAGTAAGAAGTCAATAATGATCAAAGTACTCCTCCATTCCTACACCAGGCTCTCATTTACAACAGGCTGCCTGAAACTTACAAAGAGTTAAAGTAAGCTCTTGGAGTTCATCAAAGACCACAGAGATCACCATTGCTGCAAACCACAAGAGTTTTTTGTTTGTTTGTTTGTTTGTTTGTTTGTTTGTTTTTGTTTTTTCCAACATGTTGGAGACCCTCCTCTCAGCATTCAGGCCAGAAGAGAGACTAAGAACAAACAAAAACCACAATTTTTATACCTTGTAAAGGGCAGATTTGGGCAACAGGGTAGCTGGCTTGTTCTCATCAGTGTAGCAAGTAACCTTTTCAGGCATTAGTTGGTTTGTATAGTGACGACCTTTGGCCTAGTGACTCATTTTGCTTGCCCCCATGGTGGGTTATTAGGATTTGGTCAGCAAATCAGTAGTACATTTTGAACTTCTGGGTCAGCTATTAACGTCACAGTTATTAACGTCGCAGGGAATTCTAGCAAGGTCAGGGTGGTTTATGGTTTTATTCATAATTCAGTGTGGGACAGGGGTAGGGGAATTGCTAATCTTGTTATGGTTATTTCTCTGAGAACAGCTAATATTACTTGGGCAGCTGTAGACTTAGTCATTTTGACCACTACGTTTCTGAAAGTCCCTTCAGAGGGGAAGAGACTAGGTGGTCTTGAACTTATTTTGCCTATTACAAGCCTTAAAATTCTAATTCTTTTGCCTCTTCCTCACAAGTGCTGGGGTTATAGACATTTGCATCCATATCTAGCTTATAGGGTACTTGAGACAGAACCTAGGGATTTAAGTATGCAAAGCAAGCCTTCTACAAGCAGCCATGTTATAGCATCTTTCTGGTTCTACCTATAGCTGGTGATTCCTGAGCAAGATGTAGATGATAAACAGGATGATTATTAAAGCATTTCAGATAACTGAAAACATAGTGAAATAAGTCTCTCGTGGATAGAAATAGAGACTGACTGATAGATTATATAAGTGAACAAGAGTCAAATATTGTACTTGATCTATTTTTTCAGGTTTTTCTGAATTTTCAGAATTTATTCTCCCATGAAATAGCACTTTGTATTGAAATTTAATTCTGAAATTCATCTGAACATTGCTGATCATTATCCTCTGTTCTGGTTTCTCTTTCTGCTAGGAGCTTCAGACATGTTCACATATTAAAACTTGTCTTTCAATGCAATATTTCTATTACAATGTAAAATTATTTAAAAGTGATTAGTCTGAATAAACTGACAAAGTTATTTAAAAATGTCCTATAGTAGTTTCAATACATTATAGAGTACATTAAGAGATTATACATTGGGGTGGGGAGATGATTCAGTTTCTAATGTGCTTGCTTTAGAAAAGATTCTCTCTATTAATATGCTTTTTGTTATTATTAAACCTATATAACTATTACTAGGTATTAGCACACCCATTTGAGCAGATTTCTGCAGAACTATAAAGACATACTCTTTTGTAATGATGCTTTATAGACAAATAGATGATTTCTTAAATGTTAATGATGACCTTATAAGAACTCCTAAAATTAAATCACTATTTATTAAGCTCTTTCATAGTGGGACTGCTATTAGGTCCTTTCTTATAGTCAAAACTGCAATAAGAAATGTGCCAAATTTAATAACACTTCTGATAGTAAACAGACACTATACTTCTCACACCACATTCTAAAAGGCTGTAAAACCATTAACCAAAGGTCATAAAAAAGGGAACTAAAGATTTACCATAGGTACTAGGATAAAAGATTAAATATTAACTGGGTTTATCTGTACAAAACCTCACTAATAACTTAATTGTGTTTTTTAACTCTTCATGAACCTGTGGGGCTGTGACTGGTAATGAATGTTTAGGCAGATAATTACTCCGAATGAATATGCATGTAAATATTCTCTGTTGTAAACTTCTTGTTTGATTTATGATTTGAATATATGTATAAACTTGTGATGAGTATTTTGCCATGTGATTATGTATACATACTGAGGACAAAGAGAAGTGATAGAACTGAGTTGAGGAGAACTTTTAAAACTGTACACTTTTTAGACAGATTTGAGCAAAACTTTTAAAAACAGAACTGAGGATAATTTTTTAGCCAGGACACAAGAGAACTTTTTAGACAGAACTGAACTTAAGAAGAACTTAGAAGCAAAGGCATAGCATTGGGAAAAAAAACACTGAGAGTAAGAGAATTATTGTGACATCAGAGTAGGAGAAGAGAGCAAGATTAGAAGGAGAATGCAGAGTAGAACCTTAGAAACTAAAACAAAACTATTAGAACAATATGCATTAAACAGAGGAAAAGAGCAAAAAAGAAGCTGCAGAGAGAGCAGAAGGAGAAAACAGACTTCTCCTTACCATGGGACAGAACAGTTTTCTGTTAATAACAAGACAAGCTTAGTCTTGTGAAGAAAAATAAAGCTTTCTTATTACAGACTTTTTTATTTAGCAATAAAAGGATGGATCCTTTTTTCCTTTGTGCAATAATGATTGGGCCTCATTTTTCATGCAGAATGAATGAGTTCTTTCTGCACTGGTACTTGATCTTTTGCTCCAAGTGCATATGTAAGTATGGATATGTATGTATAAGTATGCAATTAAGATATGTGTGCAAGGTAGACCAAATTGCTTTGAATAGAAATGTTTAAATACGCATGTGTGTATCTGTATATGGATTTATGTGGTTTTATTCATATTTGCATATGTAAAAGTTTTTCCTTCTACTGGTTCAATAGAAGTTTATTTATGCGAAAGTTCCTCTTACTCTGACAAGCAAAAGGCACCTGGACAAAAAGGAAAATGCTCTAGCAATTAATCCTCTACTTAATACCCTGCAGTTTTAGGATGAGGTGCTAATGTCAGATACTGCAGTTTCTGGCCTCAGAGGAACACAGAAGGCAGGTTAGTTATAGTAACAAAGTAACTTCAATAAGTAAACTTTGTATTATTATACATTAGCCCTAAATACCTCTTGAGACAAAGTCTTACACAAAGTCTTTTTCTCCCTCTGCTGAAACAATGAGAACTGATAACAAGAAAGAAAACCTGAAGGGGGTGGCTCCATGGCATTACTTATGGCCCCTTGAACAGTGACTTCTTGAGGTAAGCTCCCAAAATTCTTTGTGTGTCTCTGAAAAGCTAGGAGTCTCATATGTGGTCTGAGTACCCCTCTGAGTAGTGAAAATCAGTTGGGGACAGTCAAGTAATATGAATCTGTGTAGCCTGAAATAAGAAAAATTCTGCTTGAGAGAAAGCATTCCCCACCTAAGCAGAAGGCAAAGTCCCCCACCTCCTCCAATCTGAATGAAGGCACCCTATCAGTTGCTAAGTACAAAGCTCTAGGATTATATCTCTGTGGGCAGCCTGAAGGAAGGCTTCCAGTAGGTTATTGATAAATGCGTAGCCACTTGTCACTCCTAGTGGAAATTTCATTGGCTAATATTAAGCACTGGCCTGCTATGTGATCCTGACACTGTAACTGTAAATACTTTGTGACTACCAGAGGAGATTCCATCAACTACTGTTAACACTGACTTGAATCAGGATGGACCAAAGTGAATCTACAGACAGAGAATTCTTTACAGATGTTATTAAGCATAATGTTAAAAGACATTAAGGCTAGCACTAGCCAGCTTACTGACTTTCTTCAGTTTATACAGTCACTAGTGTCCAGAAAGGGAGAATTTTAGGTGTGGATACATAGAAGAAAGTAGGGTTAGATATTAAAAACTAGTTCACAGAGAATCGAGTATTAGACATGCCCCTTGCAGTGTTGGCTATTTGGAATGTGCTTAGGAAGGCATTGGTGGATGACAAAAATGCCATATGTGCTCAGGTTTGCCTCCTTGTAAGAGGAATCCATTACTTCAGCCTAATTCACTTGCTCAGAATCTAAGAACATTGTTTGCTCCTATACAAAAAAGTCTGAGCTCATGAGAGTGTAGCAATGAATCAGAGGAATAATCATCCTCAGAAGAGGAATCTGACTCAGAAAAGAAATTAAACTATCATAAACATAAGCGGCCTACCATACAGAATTTAAATATAAGTCATTCCACAAGACCCGTGAAAAACATAAAATGAAAACAAAGAGGCTGTCAGATATGCTGCTCATGTACTCCAAGCTCAGCTACTGGATAAGTCATTTTTCTGTTTCCCAGTAATTATGGAGAATAAGGAAGATAATAAGGATCCCTGATAGGAACTTCTGATATTTTTATCACTTAAGACTTCTCATGATTGGTTTAAAATAGTCAGAGCCTGGGTAATTATCAGGAGATATGGGGCCAACATGTCTGGTGCCTAGCAGATGTAAAATCACGATCAAAACTGATAATCCAACATTGGAGTGGTACAAAGAGTACCTTAGCTCAAAGAATTCAGCAATGAAGATTTTTCTAAGAAGTTACCTTGAGCTTAATCTCCTGGTTTTAGATTATCACTGCAGTATGTGAGTGTGAGATGTTGGATTATTCTGTGTCGGGTCAGGGAGTTGAGTAAAAGAACGAAGCTTGATGTGTTCATGTGGCACATTAAGTAAATGTGGAAAAAAGTTAAGAAGACTCAGTAGGGTTAGGTTTGCTATCATCATGTTTGCTAGGCAAGCATGATGATATGAGTGCAATCCCTAGCAAACGCTTTTATCTGGGAGTGGTTGCTGAGGCTTGTAATAACAGCAGTATGGAGTTGGAGACTGACAGATACCAGGTACTCACTGGCCAGTGAACAGAGCCTAACTTGGAACTTCAGGTCAGAGAGATGTGCTGTCTCAAAAAACAATGTGGGCAACTTCCTGAGGAACCTTGGCTTTGTTCTAGCCACCAGGTCCACACAAACCCACAGACACACAAAGACAAAAGAAAAAGAAATGAATATTTTCAGATAAAAACAGCAAACTCATGGACCTCACATAAACTAGAGGCGCAATGTAACTCAGTGTTTAACTCTCTAAGGTGTTCATAACTCACTTGAGTTCCCTTACTTCATTGTAGCAAGATGCTGTGTTACTGAAGGGATCTATGCTCCACAGAGCTCAGTGCTTTCCCTTTCTGAAGACTGCAAGCAGTTAGTTACTTCTTTATGCAATTCAGTAAATTGAAAATTGTCTTCAGCAAACTTGCTTCACTATATAATCCACTAATATATCAAGTTCTTGAAATAAGAAGAGTTACAAAATACTTTTCCTGTGTGTTGAATACATGTGTCTGATTTCTCCTGGTTGAACTTCTGGTAGAACTGAGGTGTTAAGCCTTTTATCTCATGTCTGGAGGTATAGTTCAGTTGGAGAAAAGCTTGCCTATCATTCATAAAGTTGTGGATTAAATTCCCAACACTGCAATAACCAGGTCTGTGGGAGTACCTCTAATCTCAGCACTCAGGAAGTGGAGGCAGGAAGATCAGAAGTTCAAGGTCATCCTCAGCTATATGATGTTTCTGAGGCCAGTATGGGAAGCATAAGGCCCTATATCAAAGGGGGAGGGGACAGTTAAAATCAGGCTGAAAAGATCGTCCAGAAGATAAAGGAGTCTGCTGTGAGTCTGATTACCTGAGTTAAATCTCAGAGACATAATTGGTAGGATAAATGACACCCAGGTTAGTTGTCCTCTTACTTCCATGTATCATGGCACACACACACACACACACACACACACACACACACACACACACAAACGCACACACCATATAAGAAATATTAGTGAAAAATTAAAAGTAGTTTTTATCTTGGAAACTTAGATGTCATAAATGAATACATCAGCATGATCTAAAAGAACTTTTGGCATGGTATAGAATGGCAGGATGAATGTGGATATTGAAAGTAGTCCCTAAATGCTTAATCCTAGAGTCAATGCCCACATGGACAAGTCAGAGAACAACTTGAGTCAGTAAATTCTTTCCTCCAACCTGGTGATCTGAGGGAGATGAACTAAGGTTGGTAGCACATGCCACTATTTGTTGAACTATTTCTTCAGCCCAGAAATAATATTTTCTTTAAATCACACTTTGTTACTATCATGCCAGTTTTTAAAAACACATGACTAGATTTTTAATTATAGAAATCTTGTTTCAACACAGGCTGTTTTCCTAAGATTCAAACAGGGAACAGAGGCTGCAATTCCTCTGTTTATCACACTAAAATATGGACAAAGTTTCCTCATTTCTGCATCTTTTGTCCCTTCTCAATTCCTGACACTAGGATGTAGTCAAGGTCCAAGTGCTGAAATAGTGTACTCTCAACAGCACCACCATCTGCCCCTCACTCACAATTTACATGCTAAGCAAACTTGTCATGTAGTGACAAAAAGTGCCACATGAACCTGATTGTATTTCCTTAGTGCCTTCTGTGTATGTCAGACCGAAATTAACCCTGGTGTCTTCTGAAATGAAGTCATTCTTGTGTTTCAGAAGAGCACAGTCTGAAGCAGGTGACAACTATCTAACCTGTTAACAAATACCTGGAAGTGTTGGAAGAGGGATTTTGAAAGATTTAGCCTGCCAGGCCTGCGGGGCTGGTTTTGATCCCATTTTGATTGAGAACCACAACATCGTTTTTTTCCCCTCAAATGGGAAACAGTCTTAGAGATCATGACATAAAACTTTAGTCTCTCCAGAGGAGTTAGATGAAACATTCTATAAAATGATGCAACAGGCAGCAGGAGCAAAGGCATTCTATCATTTACTACCTTAAATAAATAATCACTCCTTCAAAGAAGAGTGACTGAATACCCATTTACATATCACAGGGACTTGTGCTCCCACTCTCCCAGACTCACCAGTGCTAGCTTTCTGTTCTTATATCCTTTATCTATTATGAACTAATATCTTCAGAATGGTAGCTTCAACTTCTCCCTAGAGAATTTCCAACTATATTTCAAAACTGATTAATACCACTGGGTTTACTGCTAAGAAGTTTATCTAAATCTAAGAGATTTTTCAACTCATATCCAAAATACAATTTGTATATTATTATGGCATATGCTATAGCAAACATATAATCAAATATATATTTAAAAATTTGTTATCATTTGTGTGTGCGACTGTGTTTGTGCACATGCACATATATCAGGTCTGTGCAAGTAACTATAGTGTCCAGAAGAAGGTACTGAAACTCTGGTTCTAGGGCTACGCTACAGATGGTTAGGTGATGGCTGATCAGTGTGAGTGCTGGGAAGCAAATCTAAATCATGTGCAAGAGCAGCCAGTGATCTTCACTACTGAGCTGTCCCCATAGCACCAATATTATGTTTTTAAATTAATTGTATCTTGTTTTTATATATTATACACATTTAATTTCATATATTCAATTTAAAATGGAAATGTCATATGAATACTGAACAGGCAGAGCTACTCATTAGATTTCATAGAAATTCTAGTACTGGGCAATAAAGTTTTCTTGGTTGAGAAAGAAGATGCTATTTGGGCAAGTAGCAGAGAATGATCAAAGAAACATATAGAACGTAAGAACAGCACTGACTAAAAAGCAAACATCACACATACACACACACTTCTTCATAATTTTTACATCCTCCTTATAAGTAAGAATGTTCTGTCATTTCAGAGGAATAAAAGTGGGCAAATTATAACAGTGGTTATTGTTAAAGCCACATGTCTATATCTTTTGAGACTTCAGCCATGCATGAAGCATGTTATACTCCCAAGTGCTGAACCACATGTGAGAGAGTGGGGTACAAATACAGAATCACAGACGTGCTGAAAAACTGTGATGGAACATGGAAATATGATATCGTGAGAACTATTATGATGCCTCATCAAGTAAAGATGTTACCCCCAAACCTGATACATGGCACCCACAAGGGAGAAGGAGAGAACTAATTCCTGAATATTTGCTTATGACCTCCACATGCCTACCTTGGCAGAAAATAAAAATGACAAAATCAAAAAAGAAAACAAATCAATCAAACAAACAAACAAACAAAAAAATCAAGACCAATCAAACAATTACAGCTAATGGTAGTTGTAAAAGCAAAGAGATACTTCTGTGGATAATAATTTTATACATTTGTTTATTTTGCTTGTATACATATTTGTTGATTTTATGGTTATTTTTCTTGGCTATGTGGCTTATTTTAGAATCACCTGAGTATTGAGCCTTACCTGTGAAAGTGTCTTGATGACTTTAATTGATGAAGGTAGACCTCTCACTTTGGGTAAGACTTGCTGGTACCAGCCCAGATAAAAAAGTGTGCATCAGAAGGTCTTCCTACCTTTTGCTTGCATGACTTCCTGAATTCCTTTATCCTGGTTTTGCTGTTGATTTCATCATTGGTAGTGGAACCAGGGTTTCCATTCTTACATCGTAGACTAAGGAATAGAAGCAACATTTCGGTCTCTGGTTGCCAGGTGGGACTGCTGAAGCATTCAGGCTTTCAGACAAAGCAGCAAGGACAGGAGCCACAGATTGTCACAAGCTGCTCACCTCCCAGGGAGAGACAGCTATCTGGAAAGGCACCCAGCATCAAGGACAAAGTAATTGCAGGTTTCTCAGATGTATCTGCATTCCATTGACATTGTCTTCTAGAGAACTCCAAATAATTGTGAGTTGGGGATACTTGTTTCATGTTCAAGAGAGACAAGTTGTGTTTGGCTTCAGATCCTGGGTCAAGGTGCATGATTTACATATCCAAGCTGACCTGGGCTCCAGATTCTCCCATAATCCCTCAGTCCTGCTCTCAACCCTAAACATTGTGGCTCAGGGGCTGGGCACAGCTTTCCCAGGCACTTTAACATCTCAGAGACCCTCTGAGTATGGCATTAATGGATTAAACTTACTATGGCAGACAGAGACTCCCATATCCTAACAGTGATGCCTCTAAGTGTACCAAGAAGATTTAGCCATAGTGCAGTTAAAACACTCCACCTGGATTTTGGTAGCCCAACCACTGACTGAGAGTGCCCCAAGTGACTTACCTTTTGCCAGGCCCCAGCCTTAACTGTGGACAAAGGACAGGCAGAGAGCTAACACTTTCACATTTTCCCATGTCTCTCACAGAAAAAAAGTCTCTCTCACCTGCTGGCCAGACTGCCTCTGCCTGACATGTCATAGAGGCCATAGGAACCTGGGAGAACTGTATATGTAGCACTCTGTGGACTAATCTTTGTCATTTTAATTAGTATATGACACTGGGGATGAAATGGAATATTGAAGGTAGGGACTGAGGGATGCTGGAAAAACCTAGAGGCCAGATCTACTTTTATATTTAAAATATGTACATCTGGGGGTCTTTAACTCATATTTATCTTCTGCCAGTAACATCCAGGAATCTCCTCAGAATCTGCACCTACCAAAGTTCCATTTTGTTTTTCCCAGAATCATTCTGGCCTAGTCTCACAGACTGATTCAATGGGTCTACAGACTCTTACCCCAAGATGAACTCACAACCTGGAAAACAGTGAAAAATCACCTATTCCTGGACTTTGCCAATCTTTCAGCTTTTGTCCACAGCCCATACCAGTACCTTAAAGTCACCAGGAAGAGGTCATAGATTATTTTGCTCTCCCTTATTCATTAATTATCAATAAAAGAGTGGGATGTTTGATTCTGTAGCCTGTGACAAGGGATTGAGGTGCATATTTTACATATCAAAGTAGATCTGGCCTCCAGGTTCTCCCAGCATCCTTCAGTCCCTACCTGGAATACCCTACTCCAACCCTGAACACTCTAGCCTGAGGGCTGGTCTTCCCTTCCCCCAGAGGCTTCTCCCTATATATTCCAGACATCTTGGTTTCCTTAATATGTCCTTTTCTCCATCTTTCTTTGTGCCTGCATCCTTTCTCTCCTCTTCCCTCCTCTCCTATTCTATCTCTCCATGGTGACATCACTGGTCTTGATCCTTTTCACTAGAACAGTTTCCCAATACCCCTGACCCATATATAAACTAATCTGTTTTGGATTTGCAAGACAGATTTCAAGAATAACCTATCAAGACATAGGAGTTGTTTTCACTTATGCAATTTGTTCACATTGATTGATCTCAGTTTGTCAGGGTTTGTGTTAAATGCTTTTACCTGCTGAGTCAGTTGACCAGATAATAGTTGTATCTAAAAAATATTTAGTTATTCATTTGATTGATTGATTCACTGATTGATCATTTGTTTTCTTGTGTATTTATTTGTTTGTGTGGACATGGTAACAGGAAGCGTTTTCTAAGTCACTTGCAGGTGGAGTAGCAGATTACAGGTACTTGTTTCCCACCTGAGAGGTTGCTTGGAATGCCAATGCAGCAAGTACTCTCACACACATAGCATATATTCATTCAGACATGGACATACATAAACATACTTAAAACTATACTTGAAGAAACCATTGAATTCTCTGAAAAAAAAAAGATAATGGGTAATGTAAAATACAAAAAGATTGAAAAGGGAGGGAGGGGCTTTTGTAAAAACTGAGCTGAAAAGCAGAGATCCAAGAGACTGACAATACAAGTCAAGTAAGTTTGTGTAGAAGAATTATGGTGGATGATGAACTGATGACAGACCCATAAATAATGTACAGTTCATAAATTAGCAACTGCAAATCAATAAGGAACACACTAAATCCACAGTCAACTGATGGATCAAGATGAATGAAAAATAACCCACAAAGCAAGAAAATTAAATGGTCCCCACAAATGCAATAGGGCAGTTTATGAAGAGCAGGCTGTGAAGAACTCTCTGACATTATGAATGTTGTGTTGTTGTTTGACCAATCACTCTAGGAAACATTTTCTGAAATTTTCTTTATAGCATGATTAATGATCAAATTGAATTTTTCCCTTGATTTAGGCTGTAAATCCATTTTTGTTTCTATAATAAAGTTTATTATGCTCAAGTATCTTGTGTTTGTCCTGTTGGAGAAATGTATGACAGTATTAGTTCTCCTATGATTGCTCTAACTTCAACTACATATTCATTTCTTTAAAAAAAAAAAACAAACCCTATATGTGTGTGACTGCATACATGTTTGTGAACCTATAAGTGCAGGGGACTTCCAAGTCTAGAAATGGATGTTGGATCCCCTGAAACACAAGTTACTGGCATGTGTGAGCAGCGCTTCTGCAAGAGCAGTATGAATCTTAACAACTGAGCCATCTCTCCAGCTCTAACTTTGACTATTGGAAGTCACTATGAACCAACAATCTACTTGTTACCCAATACAATCTATGCATTTTATTTTGTAATCTGGATTTACATACATTTCAATGATGTGAAAGTATGAACAGTTTTGAAGTCCAAGAAGGAATAACTGCTGATAACGTCACTGGTGAGTATAGGATGGATGAGCTGAACTCTGTTTTCAATGTTTAGCTAAACAGGAAGTGTGGTACCACTCTGCTAAGGAAAGAAAGGCAGGACTAGCATGTGTAAAGCAGACTCAGTAGAGGGTGGAGCAGCTTCTCAGAAATCATGGAGCTGTTTTTCCTATTAATAAGGAAGCAAACTCTTGTGAAATGGAAGAAGCATGAATATCCAGGCAGATTTTGTATGTGTTACAGATTAACATGGCCAGACTCAGAATGAAGCTTTGTTGGTGAAGTCTCTATTTAGCATGCAGGAAGTCCTGGGTTAACTCTTCAGCAACTCATATAAACATCATGGTGACACTCACTTGTAGTCACAACACTTGGTGCTCTGATCACCTCATATTATCAGGAGATTCAGGCAAGTGGATCAAAATGTCAAGATCATCCTTAGCTATATCGCCAATCCAAGGCTAACTGGGTCAACATAAGATCCTATCAAAGAAGTAAAAATAATAGTTGCTGTGGTATTTTGAGTAGGAATGTTCCCCATAAACTCATGTGTTTGAATGCTTGGCCCACAGAGTGTTTTATTACTAGAAGTTGTGGCATTGTTAGAGAAAGTATGTCACTGTGAAGGCAGGCTTTAAGGTCTCATATATGTTTGTCTCCTTTTTTGGCCTGTGGATCCAGATGTAGAATTTTCAGCAGCTCCAGTGACATGTCCAGCTACACACTACCATGCTTCCCACCATGATCATCATGATCATAACGAACTGAATTTCTAAAACTGTAAGCCATTCCCAATGAAATATTTTCCTTTTTAATACTTGCTATGGTCATGATGTCTTTTTACAGCAATGAAACCCTCAGTAACTAAAACAGTGGCTAATAAATATTTGAAAACATATTAGAAAACAAAAGTTAAATTGTCTACAAATATTGTAAATAACCATATATTTCATCTACATTTATAAAAATGATGCAGATATTCAAATTTAGTAATAACATATCTGGATACCAAGATTTATATGTGTAACAAACAGATCACACACTTATCTCTGTATTCTCTTATTTTTAATTTTAATTTTAATTTTCTTTCTTCATATATGCATTGCTTTCTAAAACAGAAAGTATTTCCAAATCAATAAAATGAAGGTGCTACTCTTTCAACTGTTCAAGGAAGAAATGCAAAAGAATAAAAATAATTGTATCTAGATTCAAGCAGCAAACTTCATGACAACTGCCTTTGAGAATCTGCTATCTTCTCCAAGGTAGACTGCTCATTATGGGAATTTCAGTAATGTAGAACCAAAATATGGTAAAGTTACTAAAGAATGATGGTTTTCTCAGGATTCACTTACCACAGGACCATACCTTCTCCATGAATACATTTTCAATCAAATATGTTCCCATAGACTTGAGTCATATCATCATGCCTAAGTCTGACAACGCCTCTTAGTAAAAGTCATACTGACACATCTAAACTGGTTCATTTTAGTTCATGATCCAGGCTCTGTGTTTCCAGGCTCTGAGGAGCCTGATGATTTTATGACCTTTGAATATATATAGCATACAGTTTGAGTTTTGCATATGGTCTGCATGGGATGACTGTAGGAGCATTTTAGCATCACACCTGTTCAGTGGTTGGTGACATTATCTAAGAATATGTGCTAATTATAGAGAATGATTAAGATTTGAACATGTGGCAATGGCTTTGCATCGCAGTGGAAGCAGATCAATGCATAAATGTTCATGCCAATTACTTTATTTTTGTCTATTATACATATTATATATTATCAATGTAATCTATCTGTCACCTATCATCTGAAATATCATCTATGTAGCATTTGTCTACCTGTCTGTCTATTATTTATCATCGATTATCAACAATATATCATTTTTATGTTATTATTCTGTCAATCTCTCTACCATCTATATTTCAAATAATTATAGTTGGTATACATTTCATGAATCTTTTGATCGCTGAAATAAAAATACATAATTGTGTAGTGTGGTGTGGTATTTTAAGGACTAATCATCTCTAAAGTTTTAGGACAAAGTACTTCTATATTGCTGAACTAATATAGTTTTTGTTCTTGTTAAGCAGTTTGTCTCCAACTTTGTTAAACTAGCCTAAAGAGTTTGTAGAGCTTAGCTGAAAGTCTGAGAAGAATGAAACAGACATATCTAGGCAGAACTCCTTTTTCCTTCTCTAGCTTTCTGATAGAAGACAAGGTTTCCAGTCTCTTTCTTAGATCAGCTTCAGCACTGTAACTTAATGGTATTTGGAGGCAACGATCTCTATCCCAAGCACTGGATTATTTATATAACTGACAGGTCTCATCTTTCAATCTGAATTTGTTCCTATTTTAGATATAAAAGAATAATCGTTAGGGAGGATTATTGGTTCATTATAGGTGTTAAATGGAGGAAGGCTTATAAAATACAATGCTTGGGGCTCTAATCCCTTGTACATGCTCAGTAAGTACTTATTCAATCCTCAAACATTGACAAGAGTAAGACACATTGGGGGACTAAATCAAATAATTAGTTAATGACTTCAAATTCTAAGTACCAATTTATTTGCTGCTGGTCAAGATGTCTCCTTTCTTCCTTGAATATGGTGAATTTCTACCCTTAATTTAAGATTAATCATTTCTTGAATACAGCTTCCCACTTCTTTTAAGTCCTCACCACAAGCTGTGTCCCTTTCTCTTTAAATGCCATGAAATTGGAACTTGGGGAAAGATTTTGAGTTTTGGAGGGCAGGTTTTTCAGTCTAAGTATATGATTTACTCTGTGAGAATTCAAGATACAATTTCATTTCCCTCTGTAATCACTTCTTCCCCTGCACTAGGAGGGACATCAAAAAAGGCACCTCAAGGGTAGTGTAAAGAGATGTTGAAATGTCCGCTGAGATAATAAATAAATGAATGGATGCAAATAATAGTTATCTATAAGTCATAGTTCCTGTTCCTAAACCCTAATACTGTGGGATCACAGCATATTTTTAACTGATTTGCCATTGTATATTTATTTGTGTGTGTACATGAGTGTTCATATATGCTGCTGTGTGTGACATATGCATTTGGATGCCATAGGACATAATTGAGTGTCATTTCTTAGGTGCTTCTCACAAGTTGTTTTACACAAAATCTCTCAGTAGCTTAGATTCACCCATAAGACTAGACTGGTATGCAAGTGAAACCCAGAGATCCTCCTTTTTTTTCACCACCAGATCTAGAATTATGAGCTTTCATTACCAATCCAGACTTTTAAAACCTGGATTCTGAGAGTCAAACTCAAATCTTCATGTCTCAGACTTTCAGACATGACAAACAACAGCAACAAAAGCAACAAAAATCCCCCTGTGACTACAACATTCTAACACTTGCCTAAGTTGTGAAGAATAAGTGTCATTTTCAGAAATGAGCCACAGGCAATTGTTCTCCTCTTTGGCTTAAGGTTTATGTATCATAAGACACTTCAGTGGTTCAAATATCACTGTGCTTGTACACATGCAGTTGCTGATCCATAAAGCATGTGACATTGCCAACAAGTAGGAGACGTTAGTGTAGTCCATGTTTCCAACTGCCACAGAGGGAATACAGAAGGAGAAGTACAAAATTGGAGTAAGTGAAGTTCCTGTAAAAGGGAAAGCACAGTTGGC
Source organism: Mus pahari (assembly GCF_900095145.1). Lineage (NCBI taxonomy): Eukaryota > Metazoa > Chordata > Mammalia > Rodentia > Muridae > Mus > Mus pahari. Next base: position 89,348,874 of record NC_034594.1, read on the forward strand.
AGAGGGGCTCATGACAGAGAATAATAAATTATGGGAAACATTATTGTAAATGCTATCTCTGCCATCAGGCACCAAAGGAAAAGTCAGACAAACAGGCTTTAACTGCCTCAGTTCCTTGCATCTCTAGGTTGATTTTGAAGACAAAATTTCAGCATAACAGCAGGAAAGGTCAGAAGGAAGTTGATTCCAGGGAGATAGTTCCCATGTGGGGTTCAGTCTCCTCAGTGAAGCATGGAAATGAGTAGATGAGAAACACAGAAGATAGCTCTGCTCAGGGAAGATAGCAAATGGGAGAAAATCAAGAGCATCCTCCTAAGGCTTGTAATTTTATGAAAAATTGACAGTTTGTATTTCTGTTCTATATCACTTGTGTTAAGAAGTCATACAGATCCTTAGTTTTATGCACAACTGATGAACTGAACTTTCCTTTCATTGCTTGATTTCTTAGAAGATTTTGCCATATCTTTTCAAAGTATTTCTATAGTTCCTTCAGGATTCGAGAATAACCAATTTCAATATGTGAATCTTCACAGTAGTCCTTGCCTATTAGTTATCAGAGAAGAGAGTATCAAAACATTTTCTATGCGTTGCGGTGTTTGTATGTAAAAATGTGTGTGTGCACCAACATTCTTGGGCGTTGGTCCTCAGACAGCGTGTACTCCCCCACCTTCTTTTGAAACAGGGTCTCTTAGTGGCTTGGAATCTAAGAAGTAGGTAGGCTATGTTGGCTTCTCAGTCAAACATAAGGATCTGAGAGTCTACAAACCTCAATTCTTTATCACTGGGATAACAAATGAACAGATTTTTATATGGGTTTGGGGATCAAATTCAGACCTTCTTTTTTGTACAGTAAGCACTATACCAACTAACTTATCTCCCCAGCAAGTCTGAGTAATTGAGGAGTCATCTAGAAGGATTTTTAGGATCATAAAGTTCATACCCTACCCATCGTACAAAAGAAGAGGCTCTATTCTAAGATTTATTTCTCATTTTCATTTGGAACTGATTCCTAATTCACTGCAGAAAAATGAAAACCCTGAAATCTTCAATTCTGAGACAAAGAATAAACATTGGGAAAAAGGAAAAAGAACCCAAATTAGTTTCTGTGTTTAGCCAATAAGATAGAAAATAAACACATAATGTAGTGCTTATGAAATTATGGGATATTTTCCTGTTAGACATTTTCTTCTGTTTAGAAGTTTCTTACAGATTATGATCTACCTTGTCCCTAAAATCAAGCTACAGAAATCCTCTAAAATATTTTCAGAAGTGTTTTTTACACTATGGTGTAGAGACAGTTGTGAATAACTAGTTCACTTGTTCTCTCATATTCCAGTCACCTATCATGTAGAGAGGGACATAAGAATACTGCAGGGCAGTGAGGTTCTCAGAGGTCTGCAATATCCTTACCACACTGAGGCCAATAAAGGTCATTGTGAAGCCCAATAAAGGTCATTGTGAAGTCTGCCATTTGTTCCTAATTTATTTTTCATGCTGTGTATAACATTCCAACCAAGAGTATCTGAGAGGAGGAAAGGGATTATTCATCATACAGTTTTTGTTTACAGCAAGTCATTGTAGGAAAATCAAGGGAGACACTTCAAGCAACACATCCACAAGGAGATTAGGTAAAAGAGACTAAATCCATGCTGCTGCTTCTTGTTTGGCATTCTCTTGCCTAGAGCAGATCCTCTCGATATCTGAATATGGTACACCAGCCATGGACACCATTCTACAGGCTTGTATGCAGGCTCAACTAATCCGAATAACTCTTTAACCAGACCTCTGTCCCAGGTTATTTTAGGCTGTGGCAAATGGATGGTTTAAAACTAACATACACCATTCTGTATCTGTTATTTAAAAGAAACTGCATGTTACAGACACTGCCTTAAAAAGAAGGGGAGCTTCCCTTAGACCAGGGCTTTGAAAATAACACTTTTCGCTGAAGCCCCCTGGAGCAAGAAACACGGAAGAGCCATGCTTTTGTGCTGGGTAGCAGCAGTCCCAGACCATAACACTGACAACCACCTACAGACACTCTCACATTTTTCTTTTGCAGATATGTTCAGGTATGCCTGCCCTTTTTGTGTATATATATATATATATATATATATATATATATATATATATATATATATATGTATGTACTGTATGTGTAAATATACATATATTTATATATTTATCCACGCATGTGTGTGTGTCTAGCTCAGTGAACATCTTACAGAAATCAGTTCTCTATTTCGACTAAGTGAGTCCTAGGGATTGAAGTCAAGAGGACAAGTTTGGAACCAAATGCCTTTACATTGTGAATTACATGACCAGCTGTAAACCTGCAAACATCATTTTATAAATTTTGAATACACACATTTTGGACACCGTAATTCACAATGGGATGGTAATGAAGCTGGAATTAGCTGTTTTCTTCTGAAGTAGTCATTTTCATTTGAAGTCAGTTCTTATATTAATATAGCTAGCTCTTCAGAGACTCAAATGTTGAAAGTTTCAATAGATTTGGTACTCTACAAAATGACCACATACCTATATAGCATGTGTACATTGTTCCTGCTTGGTATTCTCATGCTAAGTGTAGAAAAAGCAGTACACAAGCACTGGTTGCTAGCAATAGACACAAAATACATTTCTGGATTTGAGAATGAAAGTTACTGGAGCAGTAAAAGCTATTAAGCAAAGAAATAGAGAAATAGGAGGGGAAGCTTCCTTGATCACCAGGGCCCATGTGAATTTGCATAGAAATGCCTGGCTCTGTGCTGTTGTCTCAGCATTTCTTTCTTTCTTTCTTTCCTTCTTTCTTTCTTTCTTTCTTTCTTTCTTTCTTTCTTTCTTTCTTTCTTTCTTTCTTTCTTTCTTTTTTTCTTTTTAGAGACAGGGTTTCTCTGTTTAGCCATGCCTGTCCTGGAACTCACTCTGTAGACCAGACTGGCCTCTAACTCAGAAATCCACCTGCCTCTGCCTCCCAAGTGCTGGGATTAAAGGCTTGTGCCCAACTTGTCTCAGCATTTCTTAACACAGCACTGCAATCTTCCAGTTGCTAGGACCTTTTTCCATATCTCTGTGGAGCTCCAAATGCAGAGTTCATAGATTATAGGAGGTTCCTGAGGAGGCTGTTCCTTGAAATTAATCTGTGCAGAAGTGAAACTGAAAACAAGTATCTAGCACTTTGAAGAGTAGAATAAAGTATGGGAATGCTCTGTTGGTTGCTGGGTTTTGGATGTGCCTGAAATAGCACAAGGGATGTGGGTGTGTTGGCACACATATCCTTTTACTAGAATATATCTAATGGTTGGAAAGAAAGATATATTGGTAAAATGCTTGCTGCATAACATGAAGACCTGACTTTGACCCTGCAGAACACATGTAAGCTAATAACATACAGTGAGATATTGGGAGGTGGAGATCACTATAGTCCAGGACACCATGTCTCAATAAATAAATAAATAAATAAATAAATAAATAAATAAATAAATAAATAAGTAAATCCCCATACACATAAACACACATGTTATAAAATCTTATCTATTATCATGGAGCAGACTTGTGGTTGCTTGTTCAGTTTTGTACAACTGTCTGAGCAACATTTTAGTTTTGAGTAATCAAATTGAGGAACTTTACATTTTTGTTAGGATACCTTCATTTTACTCATTTCCAAACCCATAAAAAGCCATATGCTCATTCCTAAGTCATTTTGACTTATCAATCTTTCTGATAGATTGGGGCTTGGTGCTACTCAGGCTATGCTCACCTGCAGGAGCCCCTTCTCCCCTCCGTTGCTCTAAAAGTAATGGAGAGGTATCCTTAGATGACACTTGATAATTTTGTGATGCTCACTTTATTATGCTATAAATGTGGCATATCCAGTCCACTGCAACGGACTTACATTAACTGAAAAACTGAGCCTTTGTCATCTGGGAACTGGAGGCAGTCTCATTATAAGTGCATTCAATAGGCTTCTCATAATCTACACCATGTAAAACTTCCTCTCTTCCTTTCTGCCTCCGAAAGAGGACACACATGCTTGTCCTCTGTTACCTCAACTCCTTTCAGTATCCCCACAACACTATCTTTCATTGACCTTAGTAATTCCCTTACCAAATAAATCTTTTACCAAAATGGAAAATCTACTGTTTCTGTTGAACCTCAAATCTGAAACTGTAGTCTCCAGTTCTCTTTCTTTCTCTTATTGTTAGCATTAGAAAGCTACAATGACTGAGGTATAGTACAATGTTTGCATGATGATAGCTGACATTAATGATGCAGACACTCAACAGGGGATATTTATCCTGTCACATCTTCATCTATGCTTGCGCTGTGGCCCAGAAGTTACAAGTATGTTGAGAACTGAGCCAGTTGTTAGAATATAAAAATAGATTCAGAACTCCCAAAGCCAAATGAGCATGTAACATCCTCCAGCAAACAAGGCTGATCATATTAGAGTTTTAGCGAGCAATCACAAGTTGGCATTACTCTTGAACACTAATATCCAAAACTAGGCAAAATTTCTTGTGGCAATTGTTATTTATCATATATTTGGCTCTAATAAAGTACTATTATTTGGGTGCATGTGGTCTTTTAGCCTAAAATGGAGTTGACATATACTTCAGGGGCAGCTTAAATCAGTCTCTCATGCTTTAGAATAAGAATTGTGTTACAGTAGTTCATGGAAAGGATTTCAGGATATTGGTAACAAAAAGAAAAGTATGTAAGGAGCTACAAACTGCAAATATATATTGTCTGTGGTGAGTTTGTATCAACCCAATTTTAGAAGCCATGGAGAAAACTTAAAAGTTTTCAGATCTGGACATAAAATGGCCAGATGTAAAAGAGGAGCCAGAAATGGCCAGATGTAAAAGAGGAGTCAGTGTGTGAGTTGTGTCGTCCCTACTGCTTTGTGACTTTGTGTCCGTGAAGATCAACTTCCTCAGATTATCTTAGCTGGCTGCCCTTTTCCAAAATTTCTAAAATCAGAAGATATCTGGGTCTAGGTGAGAAATTGATTATCCAACAACAATGGCAAGGAAGCAGGTATGTCTATCTCCACTAGTCTCCCACCCTAGGCTTCATTCTTAAAGCTATAGTTTTGTTATGATCATACATAATACCTTCATGGAGATCAAGGTTAGGTTCATGATAAGGTACAAAGTGGTTCACTACTGTTTCTGGACTTAAGGACAGTCCCTATTGATATTGTTTGTCTTCAAATTATTGAAGTGTTTGAGGTATTATTTGGCTAAAATGCTCTCTGTCTTTGCTAGGACCAGTAAGGCAGGATGTATCATAGGTGTTTGGGCTGAGTTAAGATATTCTGAGGATACAAAACTTGAAGTAGGAATCTCAGCCAGGTTGTGAATCATATTGCAGAGTAGGTAACATACATGGCTGACCAAAGAAAATGGTATTGGCAGAAAGAGGATGGCCACTAGAAAAGAGGAGTCCAGTGGTTACCATCTACAGTAAGTGCTGATAATACTAAGTGCTGATAATGCTTCAATGGGACTGCAGGAAGCTCTTTGTATCTTGAGGTCAGAATCAAATGCAACAAAGTACTGAGGAACTGGGGAAGTAGTTCTTATGTGATTGTGGATTAGTCTTCAGAATTACTTACAAAACTATTGCTAATGGCAGTAACACCATTAATAAAATAGTGTGTTTGTGTGTGTGAGTTTGAGTGTGTGTGTGTGTGTGTGTGTGTGTCTGTGCACATATACGTGAGTATATATTTGCAGTTATGGCTGTGTTGAAATGTATGTTTGTTTTTGTATGTATGTGTGTGTTTATATGGTTGTGAGAATGAGTAAGGATGTGTATTGTGAATGTGAATATATTTGAGTGTTTGTGTGTTTGTGTATGTTTGTGTATCTTGCTGTCTGTGTAGGTGCACAGTAGTGTGAGGGTGCTCATGTGCATATGTGCACATGTTTGTGGAGACCAGTGGATAACTGGAGGTATCCTTACTTATGTATTGTCCACTTTAAAAAATAAATTTTAATACAATCAAAAAGGCAAAGCATATGAATAAAACTACCCAAGACCTAAAAGGAAAAACACTAGCAACAAAAACAACACAACTGAGGCAGCCCTGTAGATGGAAAACTTAGGAAAGAGAACAGCAACTACAGACATAAGCAGTATCAACAGAATACAGAAAATATCAGTGAGATTCTCAGGCACAGAGGATACAATACAAGGCATCAAAATATTGCTCAAAGAAAATGCAAAATCTAAAAAGTTCATGATACAAAACATCTAGGAAATTTGGAACACTATGAAAAGACAAAATCTAAAAATAATGGAAATAGAAGAAGGAGAAGATTCCCAGCTCAATGGCCCAGAAAACAGCTTCAAAAAACCATAGAATAAACTTCCCTTAAGCTAACAAAAGATATGCCTATAAACATACAAGAATCTACAGAACACCAAACGATTCAACCTGAAAAGAAAATCCTCCTGCCACATAACAATCAAAACATTAAATATACTGAATAAAGGACAAAATTTAAAAGGTGCAGGGGGGAACAGCCAAGTAACACAGAAAGACCAGCTGTAGATACGGATGACATAGTCAGCCATCAATGGGAGGAGAGGCCCTTGGTCTTACAAAGATCATATGCCCTAGTACAGGGGAATGCCAGGGTCAGAAGTGGGAATGGGTGGATTGGGGAGCATGGCAGCAGGAGGGTATAGGGGGCTTTGTGGATAGCATTTTAAATGTAAATGAAGAAAATATTTAATAAAAAAGGAAAAAATAAGAAAACATTCAAAAAAGATTCTAAAATCTAGACCTACATGGGAAGAAGTCCTAGAGACAGTAGGAGACCATAGATGACAGCTGAGACTGCTATTCCCAACAAAACTTTCAATTACCATAGGTAGAGAAACCATGATAATCTATGACAAAACCAAATTAAACAATATCTTTCCAGTAACCCAGCACTATATACTAGACAGAAAACTCCAACCCAATGAGACTCACTTCATTCAAGAAAATAACTTCACATCATTAAAACCATCAGACCCATCCCAAACACCTCCACATAGCCAACACCAAAATCAGGCTAACAGAGTGGATGTTTGAATAGAATCCATTCTTCTGATGTATACAAGAAACATCTCAGCAAAACACATAGTCCATATATTAGTATAAAGTGTTACAAAAAGGTTATTCAAGCAAATGACCTAAGAGTCAGGTTGGAGTAGCCATTCTAATATCTTATAAAATAGACTTTCAACTACATAATATCAAAAGAGACAGAGAAGAATACTTCATGCTCATCATAGGAAAAAAATCCACCAAAAGGACACCTCAATTCTGAACACCTATGTCCTAAATGCAAGGCTCCCTACATTATAAAAGAAAGATTACTCACATTTAAATCATACATCAAATACCATACACACATCACTCTTACCAATGGACACATTCCCAAGTCAGAAACACAACAGAAGAATTTAAAAAAAAAACACAAAACAAAACAAACAAACAAAAAAACACTAGAGGCTATGTCTCAAATTGACTGATCAAATAATTATAGAATATTTCACCCAAACACAAAAGAATGTATCTGGTTCTCAGCACCTCACTGAACCCTCTCCAAAGTTGAGCATATAATTGCTCAAAAACAAACTTCAACAGATACAAGAAGATTGAAATATTCACATGTATGTTATCAGATTGATCACCACAAATTAGAGCAGGAGGTCAACAATAACAGAAACAACAGAAAGCCTACATATTCATGTAAACTGAAAAATTCTCTGTAACTCTCTACTCAATGATTAGTGAGTCAGGAAAGACATAAAAAAGAAGTTACTTTCTAGAATTCAATGAAAATGAGAGATTACTGCACTGAGTACCCTCAGAATTTGAAATGTTTGCATCCTTACAAATTGAAAGTACAGAGGCAGCTGAGCACTCCAGAGGACTCTCCAAACCACAGATCCTCAGGATCATAGTCCTCTGTACCACAGGTGAGTGGAACACAATCAACTCCAGAGAGTTCAGCAGGGGGTTGTGCAGGCAGGAACAGGTACAAAGGAACACTGCCAGCCCAGAGGCTGGGTTCAGTCAGGTCATGGCCAACCCTGCCATCTCTCTTCTGAATCCCAGCTGAGAAAGCTGAGCACTCAGTAGGACACTACACACCTTGAGATAGGTCCTTGAGATCACGGGTCCTCTGGATCAAGCAGGGAGAGTCTGCCTACAGGGAGGGCTCTGACCCCAGGACTCAGAAGGAGGATCAGAGCTCCAGGCTTCTGGATACATGAAGTGAAAGAGGAAAGATTGCCTGAAGAGAGTGTGCTGACCAATGGGACACAGGGGAGAGTTGGATTCCCATGAGTGCCAACAGGGGCTAACAGATGGTGAAAAGCAAACTTAAGAATCTGACTAATAGAAACCAAGAACACGGGGCACCATCAGAAGCTAAGACACCCACCACAGCGAGTCCTGGATACCCCAACACACCCGAAAAGCAAGATGTGGATTAAAAATCATATCTCATGATGGTGGTAGAAGATTTGAAGAAGGACATTAATAACTCACTCAAAGAAATACAGGAGAACAATGCTAAACAAGTAGAAGCCCATAAAGAGGAAGCACAAAAATCCCTCAAGGAATTACAGGAGACCACTGCTAAACAGTAAGAAGTCCTTAAAGAACTACAGGAAAACACTGCTAAACAGGTAGAAGAAACACAAAAATCCCATAAAGAATTACAGGAAAACACAAACAAATAGGGGATGGAATTAAACAAAACCACTAAGGATCTGCAAAAGGAAGGAGAAACAATTAAGAAAACCCAAAGAGAGACAACTGTGGAGATAGAAACCCTAGGAAAGAAATGAGGAACCATAGATGTGAGCATCAGCAACAGAATACAAGAGATGGAAGAGAGAATCTCAGGTACAGATGTTTCAATAGGGAATATGGACACAACAATCAAAGAAAATGCAAAATATAAAAAGATCCTAACTCAAAACATCCAGGACACAATGAGAAGAAAAAACCTACAGATAATAGGAGTAGATGAGAATGAACATTGTCAACTTAAAAGGCCAGCAAATAGGTTCCAAAAATTATAGAAGAAAACTTCCCAAAACTAAAGAAAGAGATGACCAAGAACATACAAGAATCCTACAGAACTCAAAATAGACTGGACCAGAAAAGAAATTCCTCCAGACACATAATAATCAGAAAAACAAATGCACTAAATAAACACAGAATATTAAAAGCAGTGAGAGAAAAAGGTCAAGTAACATATAAAGGCAGGCCTATTAGAATTACTCCAGACTTCTCACCAGAGACAATGAAAGCCAGAAGATCNTGGACANATGTTATACAGACACTAAGAGAACATAAATGCCAGCCCAGGCTACTATAACCAGCTAAACTCTCAATTACCATAGATGGAGAAACCAAGGTATTCCATGACAAAACCAAATTCACACAATATCTGTCCACGAATCCAGCCCTTCAAAGGATCATAAACGGGAAAAACAACACTAAGAAACTACACCCTAGAAAAGGGAAGAAAATAATCCCTCAAAAAAAAAAACAAAAGAAGACAACCACAAGAACAGAATCCCAAATCTAACAACAAAAATGACAGGAACAAAAAATTATCTTTCTTTGATTTCTCTTGACATCAATGGACTCAATTCCCCAATAAAAAGACATAGACTAACAGACTGGCTATACAAACAGGACCCTACATTTTGCTGCTTACAGGAATCCCAACTCAGGGACAAAGACAGACACCACCTCAGAGTAAAAGGCTGGAAAACAATTTTCCAAGCAAATGGTCCAAAGAAACAAGCTGGAGCAGCCAATCTAATATCAAATAAAATTGACTTCCAACCCAAATTTATCAAACAAGACAAGGAGGGGCACTTCATACACATCAAAGGTAACATCTCCCAAGATGAACTCTCAATCCTAAATATCTATGCTCAAA
>NC_034594.1:89358906-89359942 GCF_900095145.1 Mus pahari
ACAGATACAAAAATATTAAAATTATCCCATGCATCGTATCAGATCACCATGGTCTGAGGCTGATCTTCAATAACATCATAAATAATAGAAAGCCAACACTCACGTGGAAACTGAACAACACTCTACTCAATGATAACTTGGTCAAGGAAAAAATAAAGAAAGAAATTAAAGACTTTTTAGAGTTTAGTGAAAATGAAGCCATAACATACCCAAACTTATGGGACACAATGAAAGCAGTCCTAAGAGGAAAACACATAGCTCTGATTACTGCCAAAAAGAAACTAGAGAGAGAATACACTAGCAGTCTGACAGCATACCTAAAAGCTCTAGAACAAAAGGAAACAAATTCACCCAAGAAGAGTAGACAGAAGGAAAAAAAAGCCAAACTCATGGCTGAAATCAATCAAGTGGAAACAAAAAGAACTATTCAAAGAATCAACCAAACCAGGAGCTGGTTCTATGTGAAAATCAACCAAATAGATGAACCCTTAGCCAGACTAACTAGAGAGCACTGGGACATTATCCTAATAAAAAAAATCAGAAATGAAAAAGGAGACATAACAACAGATCCTGATGAAATCCAAAACATCATCAGATCCTACTATAAAGGGATATACTCAACAAAACTGGAAAACCTGGATAAAATGGACAACCTCCTAGACAGATATCAGGTACCAAAGTTAAATCAGAATTAGATTAATGATCTTAACAGTCCCATTTCCCTTAAGGAAATAGAAGCAGTCATTAATAGTCTCCCAAACAAAAAAAAAGCCCAGGACCAGATGGGTTTAGTGCAGAGTTCTATCAGACTTTCAAAGAAGACCTAATTCCAACTCTGCTCAAACTCTTCCAGAAAATAGAAACAGAAGATACTCTACCCAATTCGTTCTATGAAGCCACAATTACTCTGATCCCTAAACCACACAANGATCCAACAAAGAAAGAGAACTTCAGACCAATTTCTCTTATGAACATCGATGCAAAAATACTCAATAAAATCCTCACAAACAGAATCCAAGAACACATCAAAATGATC
>NC_034594.1:89363102-89376102 GCF_900095145.1 Mus pahari
ATATACCCAAAAGATCTTCCAACTGGTAATAAGGACACATGCTCCACTATGTTCATAGCAGCCTTATTTATAATAGCCAGAAGCTGGAAAGAACCCAGAGGTCCCTCAATAGAGGAATGGATACAGAAACTGTGGTACATTTACATAATGGAGTACTACTCAGCTATTCAAACAATGACTTTATGAAATTCTTGAGCAAATGGATGTATCTGGAGTATATAATCCTTAGTGAGGTAACCCAATCACAAAATAAGTCATTAGATATGCACTCACAGAAGTGGATGCTCACAGTCAGCTATTGGATAGAACACAGGGCCCCCAATGGAGGAGCTAGAGAAAGTACCCAATGTGTTGTAGGGGGCTGCAACCCTGTAGGTGCAACAAAATTGTGAAATAACCAGTATTGCCTGAGCTCAATTCTCTAGCTGCATATGGAGCAGAAGATGGCCTAATCGGCCATCATTGGGAAGAGAGGCCCCTTGGTCTTGTAAACTTTATATGACCCAGCACAGGGGAAGGCCAGGACCAAGTAGGAGGAGTGGGTGGGTAGGGGAGCTGGGGCGAGGGGGGGTGTATAGGGAACTTTCGCGATAGCATTTGAAATGTAAATAAAGAAAATTAAAAAAAAGAAAAGAAAAAAAGAAAAACAAAACAAAACAAAACAAAACAAAACAAAAAACCAGGATGGCTAAAACAATTCTGAATAATAAAATAAAGTCTGGAGGTATCCCTGACCTCAAGCTGTATACATAGCAATGATAATAAAAGCTGCAGAGTATTGGTATAGGAATTGACAGGTTGATCAACAGAATCTCATAAAAGACCCAGAAGTAAACCCCAAAATCTAAGTGCACTTAGTTTTTGACAAATATTCCAAAACCACACAGTGGAAAAAGGAGGATGTCTTCAACAAATGGTGCTGGTCTAACTGGATGTCTGCATATTTAAAAAATGTAAATAGATCCACTCAGCACAATACTGAAGTCCAAATGGATCAAAGACCTTGATGTAAAACCAGACTTTGGCCTCTTGCAATATGTATCAGATGAGCAGCTTGGTCTTCATCTGGGTACCTCAAAAATTGGACCGGGGGGGGGACCCTGAGCCTGGTACCTAACTGCTTGTGGATCCCACCACTCTGCATGGACCTCCTTATCTCTTCTCTGTTGGAGAGGATGTGCATCAACTTGATGTGCAGGTACAGTTAGTTAGTGGGAACAGGGGGTGAGAAAAGGGAAGGAAAAGTTAGATTTGGAAGATTTTCATAAGGGGTTATTTTGTGGAGGAGGGATTGATATTAAGATATACATTAAATAAATAAATTTTAAAAAATATTTTAAGTTATAGAGATTCTGTCCTCAGATTTGTACTTAGTTATTAAATAAGACTAGTGGATAGAAAGACAAATGGATCCATCTACATTCTTCTCTCCCTCAGGTGCTAGGATTACAATCAACCAAGTAAACTTGCAGAAGAAATAATTTATTGGGAATTTGTTTACAATTTCAGAAGATTTGTCCTTGAACATCATAGTCAGGAACCTGGCAGCAGGTATGGTGCTAGAAGAGTAGCTCCTAGCTTATAGCTTATCTGCAAACATATGGAAGTGGGTTCAAACAAGAGACACAGAAAGAGAGGCACAGACACACACCGAAAGACAGAAAGAGATGCACAGACACACATAGATTGAAATAGATAAATAGATTGTAGATAAATAGATAGATGGATGGATGGATGGATGGATGGATGGATGGATGGATGGACAAACAAACAGATGGATAGACAGAAGATAGACAGCAAGCACTTAAAATGAAAGGCAGGGACTTTTGAATCCATAATCCTAGTGACAGACCTTCTTCATCAAAGTCTTCCATAATAATTCTTTCCAAATATTTCCACTAACTTGGAGCCAAGCATTTAAATATATGAACCTATGTGGGCCATTTCCACTCAAAGCACCACATTCATCATAGCTGGGGACTAAAATCAGGTCCTCAAGTTTAAACAGCTACAACAATACCATCTCCCCAGCCCAGTTGAAAAAGTGTTAAGGAAGAATTCACATTTATGCAACTACTGCACTTCATTTGCTCGTTTCAGCTTCAATTTCCTTATCTAAAAGCAGGGTGTGGTAATATCTTCTCATGCCTGAAACTTAATTGTGTAGCAGTCTGTGGGAATTACTATCTTGATAGGGTTGTGTTGATAGATTTTGGAGTACAAGGTTTCCAATCTTTAATTCATTATGCCACTATACCTAGAAATCTCATTTGCTGTGTGGCTCAAGTTTGATTTTTTTAAAGGTACTTTCAAAGGTAAAGTAGCTATTAAGTAGAAAGCCTCAGTACTAAGACACTATCCTCAAAAGCTTTCTCAGACTTTAGGGCTAATTTAAGTAGAATGTGGTTGATATATGCCTCTTCTTTGTAAATATTCAACAACTCTAAAGGCACCAATAATCAGTAGATAATATTGTTAGAATTGTTCTCCCAGAGGTGTCGGTAAACCATGTGGTCAAGAATAAAATGAATGTGGCCCAGTACAGAATCTTAAGCCTTTTTGAAATGTTTTAATGTGTGAATTAATCTGGTCTAATCTCAACTAAACTGCACTAATTATAGTAGTGGGCTTACTCTTAGGGTTCATGAACTCCACACCCTTAATCTTTTGGTCTGCTTTGCAGAAAGAGGCATGCACTTCTTCCTATGGAGTGAACCTTAAACTCATTCCTAAAGCATCTGGTTACACGCAATAAATTTGTGCCACTGGCAAACACATGGGCATAAATTGCCATGATTGTCATTATTACAATTGATCAAATTCACCACTAGGGAAGAGTCAGTTTTCTTAAAGGTTATACTCCAGTAGAGGGCCCTACACCAAGAAATATATAGACAGCACAAACTGGAGTATAAAGGTGGTAGTAGATGTATGGGGTTAAGGGGGAGAAATGAAAGTGAATATGACAAAATTACATTCTATGACATTCTCAAACTTTTAGTAAATTATTTTTTAGATATTTTTATTAGATATTGTCTTCATTTACATTTCAAATGCTATCCCCAAAGCCCTCTATACACTTTCCCTGCCTTACTTCCCAACCCACCCACTCCTGCTTCCTGGTCCTGGCATTCCCCTGTGCTGGGGAATATGATCTTTGCAAAACAAGGGCCTCTCCTCCCATTGATGGCTGAATAGGCCATCCTCTGCTACACATGCAACTAGTAACAGAGCTCTGAGGGGTACTGGTTAGTCCATATTGTTGTTCCTTCTACAGGGTTGCAGACCTCTATATCTCCTTGGTTACTTTCTCTAACTCCTTCATTAGGGGCCCTGTGTTCCATTCAATAGATGACTGTGAGCATCCATTTCTGTATTTGCCAGGCACTGGCATAGTCTCACAAGAGAGAGCTATATCAGGGTCTTATCAGCAAATTCTTTCTGGCATATGCAAGTGTCTGGGTTTGGTGGTTGTATATGGGATGGATCTAAGGGTGGGGCAGTCTCTGGATGGTCCTTCCTTCTGTCTCAGCTCCAAACTTCGTATAAATTTTAAAAAAAAATATGAGAAATCTTGAAGATGAACTTCATAAATGGCAATATCTTCTCACAATGGCAAAATTTGGGCTTGATAGCTTCTAGTCACAATCAGACTATCAGAATCATTAACCCTCTCATAAAACCACCAATGTTTCTGCAATGTGTGAACTAGTCAGAATTACCTTTTCAGTAACACACACACACACACACACACACACACACACAAACACACACACACACAAACATGAAGTGGATACAAATCCACAGAATCAAACTAATTATTTGAAAATTTGATCCTATGGTTTTTTATTGCATATTAATTTCATTTATATATCCACCAAGTTCATTTATTCATATTATACACTCTGGTCAAAGTCATTCTTGCATCCTCCACTCTACCCTGTATTTTATTTAGGGTTTTATTGCTGTGAACACTTACCATGACCAAGACAACCCTTATATGGACAATTTAATTGGGTTGACTTATAGGTTCAGAAGTTTATTCCATTATTATCATGGCAGAAGCATTGCAGCATCCAGGCAGGCAGGGTGAAGGTGAAGCTGAGGGTTTGACATCTTCATCTGAAGACTGCAAGTGGAAGACTGACTTCCAAGGAGCTAAGAGGAGGGTCTTAATCCCACATTCATAGTGACATACCCACTCCAACAAGGACACCACTCCTAATAATGCTACTCCTTGGGCCAAACATATATAACCCATCACACCCTGGAACCTATAATACTTCCTATTTCTCCCATCAAGGCACAAAACAAAATTTTACTTGTGTTTTATTTTGGGGGTGTGGGGGGGTAGTTTGTGACTGATTCAGTTTACCAATGGCAGTAAAATGGACATGGCTGTAGAGTTGTCCATTTGGGCACAAGTATTTTTATTAATTAATTAATTAATTTGTTTGTTTGTTTATTTAGTTTTATTAGATATATTCTTTATTTACAATTCAAACGTTATCCTGAAAGTTCCCTATACCCACCCCTGCATGGCTCCCCTACCACATCCCACTCCCCCTTCTTGGCCCTGGCATTCCCCTGTTCTGGGGCATATAAAGTTTGCAAGACCAAGGGGCCTCTCTTTCCAATGATAGCCGAATAGGTCATCTTCTGCTACATATGCAGCTAGAGACATGACCTCTGGGGGTACTGGTTAGTTCATATTGTTGTTCCACCTATAAGGTTGCAGACCCCTTCAGCTCCTTGGGTACTTTCTCTAGCTCCTCCATTGGGGCCCTGAGTTCCATCCAAAAGCTGACTGTGAGCATCCACTTCTGTGTTTGCCAGGCACTGGCATATGGGCACAAGTATCTTACCAAAGGCTTCTTTTTTTTTTTTTTTTTTTTTTTTGGTTTTTCGAGGCAGGGTTTCTCTGTTTAGCACTGGCTGTCCTGGTACTCACTCTGTAGTCCAGGCTGGCCTCGAACTCAGAAATCCACCTGCCACTGCTTCCCGAGTGCTGGGATTAAAGGCGTGCACCACCACGCCCTGCTCCACCAAAGGCTTCTTAAGAGAAGATAGAAGCTTTCTCCATTTTATTAACTTTTGAATCCCATTATCTTACCTGGCTGGGTTATCATAGACCTGTCTTCCATTTATGACTTAATGATTAAGGGTTCAGTCTTGTATAGAATCTATTAGTAAACAACAGCTGCTGAGAGTTCATAAATGTCATGGTGTCATTGTCAAGTCATGCCCATGTGATAGCATTTCACAGCCCTCATTTCCATCACTCAGATTTTATATTCTTCCCACCAACTCTTACATGATGTTCTCTGAGCTGAAGAGGAGGATAAAGTTGTACACTGTTTAAGACTAAACATTCAACAATCACTAGTTTTCAACACTTTGACTAGCCATGTGTCTCTTACTATCTTCATCCCTGATCAATGACGTTTCTCTTCTGTGTTACTTATTTTGGCATTTCTGTCAAGCTCTCTCTCCTCTCACAGACTCTATTTAAGTAATATTATATTCAAAATTACATGAAACAAAAGATTTTTCTGGAAAGAGTCTACCTAAATCTGTATCTATAAAGACAAAAATTCATATAAAATATGAGATTCTCTACTTACAATATCATTTATAGGCACAGGTACCAAAAACTCTAAAAATGTAATAAAAATGGAAAATTCCATTTAATACACATTATTAGGCCTGTAACTCAACAAAAATACAAAGAATCTAAATACTTCCTCCTTGGTTTGCAGTTACTTTCCTGGAGCATTTCAGAGCTTCAGCCAGACTTTTATTCAGTCAATCACCCTTGTAGAATTTGTGTTGGAAGTTCTTATAACAGTTTGTAAGTGTAACAACTGGTTCAGGACCCACAGAATTGTGGGAAGCCTGAGTGCATTCAGCAGCTCTAAGTATAACCTGAGCTTGTCTGTAGAATTTCTACAATTGGAAAGAATGTGGAGTTATCATCAGGGGAAGAATCACAGGAATCTGATACATGTATACAGATGGGAGTAAATATATGAACTGAAGCAGAAGCAATTCTGAAGTTTCTGTTCGAGATCTTGCTTTGTGCAGGATATATTATGTAGAGTGATCAGCTTAATATTACCTATTAGAACTAGCTTACTGAACAGAGAGACTTGTTTGGGAGCTAAGCAACTTGTTCAACATGGAAGAGTTAATGGAGAAGCTGGAACTTTACAACAGACAGTTCCTCACTTCTTGGTCATTTCTATGCAGGGAAGCCATGTGGCCAGCATGGACTGTGGCAAAGTTGCAGCAGAGAGAACGACAGAGCAAAGATAGAATGATGGTAAGAAGTAGAGTCGAAGTCACTCAACTGAAGCAATCCTCCCCCATCTTTGTATATATACTATACTAACGAGTTTAATAGTCAAAGGCTCTATATGTACATGCTTGAGCTAATTTTCATTTAATTATTAAGCTTGGGTTTATTATACAATAATCTACAGGCTCTATTGAAAGCAAAAAGTACTTCTAAAATTTGACCTCAAAAAGTCAACCATAATTCAGGAGATAGTCCATTGTTTTATCTGCTTGCTATTTAAGCAAGAAGACTTAAGTGTGATCTTTAGAAACTAAAGGCCAAGTACTGCAGTTCATGCCTCTTTTACCAAGGGTTTCAGGGACAGGATGACCATTGAGGCTTGTTTTCTAGCTTATCTATTCTAACTGTCAAGCTTTATGTTCAGCGAGAAATCCTGTGTCAAAAAATTACTGTGCAGAGTGATTAAAAAATATATTTGATGTTGACCATTGTCCTCCACATACATGTCCACAATGTACATACACAGCTTCACACACACACACACACACACACACACACACACACACACACACACGCACATGCATATACAATAAAACTAACATAAATGATTTTGAGCTGTCATTGGTAAAGGGTCTTTGTACATCCTCTGAAGACTTAAAATATCCTATATTCTCTTCTGTCTTAAGATTTACTGTAATTCATCAGAACAATTTTGTTTCACCTCTATATATTTCTTCAAAATTCATGCTATGCAAGTCAGTGGTCAACTTTTCAATTCAGTTCCTTTCAAGAAACTATAGGGAATCTAGGAGTAGGTATTATTTTAGGCTCTGGTGGTAAGGGTTTATAGTAGATTTAGTTGACACAAAGGTATGAAATGCAACCACAAAACTAGTTCTTGTTCAGAACTCTCATGGATTATTCATGGAGCACATAGAAATGCTAATGAGACATAAAATTTAGTCTGAAGTACTTGGGCAGGCTTTCTTTAGGAAATGACTTTTGATGAAAGAGCTTAAACATGAATTTTATTGTTCTTTATGGACAATGAGGTCAACAGTACAGCATGCAATTTTACAGGCAAGATAGTTTGTTGGTTTCGGGTATCTTACCCCATAAGGTCACTCAAAATATAAGTCGGGAACCAGAGGAAGTGAGAACAAATCTTGAACTTTTGTACTTGTCACAGGAACGGTCTAGGAGACTGTGATATGATCCTGAGGTTAAAAATTAGTTAAAATAATTGATTTGTGTATGAAAGATGAGCAGGTGAGAGTGAAACTGACAAAAAAAATAGAGGGTGAAGGTGAAGTTGGGATAGCTTTCAGGAAATTATGGGTTCTGAAAAAAATAATAATTAAATATAGTAAAATTTACTAGTGTTCTTAGAGATAGAAACTAGTCCCCATCATACCGAGTAAACAAGACCCATACATACTTGTTACTGACCATAATATGTGTTCGGTGATTCCCATAATGGGCTGGATATGATGCCACTAATGTTGGAGAGACTTCTTACTTGACATCTGACTTCCTGACTGTGTGTTTTTGTCAAAAAACAAAAGAGATGAAGGCACACCTCAGTGGTACACTGATTTCAGTAAAGATATGGTCTACAGTTCAAGACCTCGGACCACAAAACAAAACTACAAAATAGACTTTAAATTTTTGACATAGAAAATGTTTTATTTCAGCTTCAGTGAAGGCTTTACTGATAACACAATAAAACATAAATATATAAGAAGAACATGCGGCTTGTAAGGAACTTTATGAAAGTGGCTTTATTGAACTCTATAGCAGTCCTTGAGGGAAAGTGTTGTAGAAAGAGTTTGATGTAAACACAATAATTTCATTTTAGTGAGGGCATAAGATTTGTGCCAGTGGCAAACAGTGAAATAAGAAGCTGTGTGTGCTGTAGGCCTATGGGCACATGGGTTGTTGTTGATACATGTGCTTGGAGAATGCACAGGAGAACATTTGGGGCCATCCTTTATTTCTACACAACTTATTTCAATGAGACAGGGTCAATGACTATAGAGGGGACTGTACTGTAGTTTGTGGCTGTGTTCTATCTCTCCCAAGACTGTATTCCATACAAAACTGGGGTTAGTAGTACAAAGCCATACACAGTGTTTTAAGTGGGTTCCTCTAATGCAAACTCAGGTGGTTATGCATGACTAGCAAGAACTCTTATACACCAAGAGATCTCTCCAGCCCTGATCAGGTATTTCCCCCAAGTTTATGTAATTTTTATTATAGTCGATATTTTATTAAAATCATAATTAGTTCATTAGGTTTATTATCAAATTCAGAACTAATCATTGTAAGAGATTAAAATAAAGATTAAAATCAACCGTATAACTTATAATTACATAGCTGATATTCTTTATTTTATTTTTCATCAGATTTTTTACATTTTTACATTTCTATAAATACACTGCATAATTTTATATCATTTAGAAGGACTTTTAAATAGTTTGCAGGATAGAGTAAAAGGAAATCAAGTGATATGGAATAGGATAAAATAGGAGCAAATGTAAGCTGTAAGAAATGAAAAGAGTTATTAAGAGTTAAGAAACTGCAAACACAAGACCACGTCAATTGTGTTAACTTATGTTGATTTTTCTTTTCAGTCTAAATGGTAGAGTATCCTTGTGCTGCCAGAACACATACTTTGAAGACACCTGTACTGTCAGGCATCCAAACTTCCAGCAACTAAGCCAAATTTGATTAATTTTCTTGCTCTCTTTATCACTCACACATAGTAGTCACTTGGCTAGTCAGGTACTTGGATTTCTCCCTTTAAATAATATAAGAAAATGTACATTAAGGAGTGAAGTCGCATAATATGACTGTGGGAGACTCTAATTAATTAGGAGTTCTTGTTAAGATCATCCAGTAATGAAAGTACAATAAAAGCAGGGGAAATGAATTCTATGACCTGTGTTCAGAACTTCTTCCAACTAATAGTTTGTGATGGTGATCAAGAGTCAACTAAGCCCTGGGATGGATAAATCTGAGTGAAGGTTAAATAATTATCTTTAAGGAGTTAATTACTATAATCTAGTGCTCAGCTTCATTGCCTTAATAAAAGATCAGCTTACTGCAGCCGTGCAAATTAGCATGTACTCTGGAAACCTGCCAAGATAAGATTTAATACTTGTGGAAAAAGTGAACCTCTTTACGCCTTTTCTACAGATTTCCTTCTTTCTGTAAATTTTACCGGCACAAGTTTATTCTTTATTGTGTGTTATATATTGTGTGGATGTACATATCTAAGTTAGAGGACATTTCTGAATGCCCTTCATGAGATATCCATATTACATTTTGAACAGTGTCTCTCAGTCTCCCTGAGTTCTCCAGGCAAGTAAAGCCTGCTGCAGAGAGTAACCAGGGATTGTCCTCTACTTCCTTAGTAGTAAGATTACAAGCACATACAATAATGTCTGAAATTATGTTCATGAATGTTGTAGATTAAAGTCAAGCCTTTCTTCTTGTAAGGCATCTACTAAATTATTAAGTTATCTTGCTAGCAAAATGTAAGATATTGTGATTATTTAGGTGTAGAAGTCATTATTTATGTGTGATATATATGATCATCTGTGTGCGTGTATGTGCATAGAGGTAGATATTATGTGTGTGTTGTTTATGTTGTAGACATTATGAATATAAGTAGTGTGTGTGTGTGTGTGTGTGTGTGTGTGTGTGTGTGTGTGTGTAAAATAGTGTGTGCTTGTTTTTGTTTAGGGTGTTTGTGTGGAAAGTTGGTGTTACATGTTTATTTTTATTATATGTGTGTGATAGGAATTATGCTTGGTTATGATGTACCATATGTCAGGGAGTCTGTGGGTACACATGTTATAAGTGGTATGTATGTGTGTGTGTGTGTGTGTGTGTGTATGTGTGTGTGTTCATGATATGTATGTACATAAAACACAAATTGTACATGTTTACATAAGAAACATTCAAAACAGGCACAACAGAATTATAATAGACACAAAGAAATGAGAAATGAACTGGTTCACATTCTTAGCTATTAATCTAAAGAGCATCCATAGCTCTATTAAAAACCTTAAGTCACAACTCCCTAATGTTCTTCCAGAAATTAAAGGTTGCTATGGGAGAGGTGGAGATTTTCTCAAGCAGTGTAGCCACTGATAATTATCGACATTCCAATACTAGTTCTAAGCTCTTATACCTGTAAACAGCATTAACATATGTGAAACAATTAGGACACATCCTCATTTGTTATCATTATATTGTGTTTTTAATATAGGACAACCTGACTCAGCAAATCCAAGTGTTCTTAATGGGCTGTAACATTAAAAATTCTGCAATGGACACTCTGTTATTTCTCTTGCAAATGCAAGGTTTTTTTGAGCATCATAGTTTGAGTGGGCTAGAAATAAAGGCATAAATTATTATATACCATTGTATTAGTAAGGGTTCTCTAGATTCACAGAACTTACATACAGTCTCTATATAGTAAAGGAATTTATTCATGACTTACAGTCTGCAGTCCAATTCCCAACAATGGTTCAGTAGTAGCTGTGAATGGAAGTCCAAGGGTCTAGCAGTTGCTAAGTCTCACACGGCAAGCAGGCAGAAGAGCTAGAACTAGACTCCCTTCTTCCAATGTCCTTATATGGTCCCCAGCAGAAGGTGTAGCCCAGATTAAAGGTGTGTGCCACCACACCTTTAATCCCAGATGACCTTGAACTTGGAGATCTCCCTGTCTTAATCTTTTGGATTCAATCACCACTGTGTCTCAAGATCTCCATACCAAGATCCAGATCAGAAACTGCTATCTCCCAGCCTCCAGATTAGAGTCACTGGTGAGCCTTCCAATTCTGGATTGTAGTTCATTTCAAATATAGTCAAGTTGACAAACAGGAATGACCACTACAACCATCTATTTAGTAATGTTTCATATTATAAACTATTTTAAAAATTCCATTGTTTTCATAGGACCAAGGACCTCTCCACCCATTGATGCATGATAAGGCTATCCTCTGCTACATATGCAGCTGGAACCATGTGTACTCCTTTGTGGATGGCTTAGTTCTATGAAGGCTCAATAGGTAGATGCCCCAGTGTACGGGAATGGAGGACAGGGAGGTAGAAGTGCATGGGTGGGTGGAGGAACACCCTCATTAAAGCAGGGGGAGGGAGGATGTGATAGGGTTTTTCTGAGAGGGAGGTAAACTGGAAAAGGGGATTTGAAATGTAAGTAAATAAAATATCTAATAAAAATTCCAATGCCTTTTACAGAAACATATATTGAATACTGGATTTGTTCCAAATGTTTATTAAAGAATGTGAGATGGTGAGGATGAAGAATGTGATCAGTGGTTAGGAGCAATCACAGCTCTTGCAGAGAACTTGAGTTTTTTTCTCAAGATCAGTGTCAGACAGATCACAACTGCATGTAATTGTAGCTCCAGAGTATGTAACACCTCTGACTTCCATGGACACTGCATTCACATGAATGTATGCACATGTACACAAGCACACACACAAATGCATGTGTGCACGGAAACACACACACACACACACACACACACGCTCGCGCACATACACAGAGAGAGAGAGAGAGAGAGAGAGAGAGAGAGAGAGAGAGAGAGAGAGAGAGAGAGGGAGAATATGAAAAGTAAAACAAAACCTTTAAGGTTTGTAATAAATACGAAGTATATAATGGCTCAGTGGTAAAATTACTTGCTACCAACCCCAAAGACCTGAGCTTGATCCCTAAACCTCATGTGGTGAAAGGAAAAAAACTTACTTCCTTAACTTGTTCTCTGACCACTTTAATACTAGCACATACATGTTCTAAACTCACAATATAAGTAAATTTTAAAAGTAGAGGAAGACATATGTCATATTTACCACTTAGTGTCTAATGAACTGTGATCAAACACTTCTTATCATATGTTTAGAGCTCCCAATAAGTGAGAGAGAACTTTATTTTAGATACAGATTCTCTTTGAAGACCTTACCCTATTTCTCTCCAGTAAGTCAATGGCAAATTAATAAATCCATGTTATCTTCTGGTTTTAGACATGCAGTGCTCTGAGGATCACATAGCATTTAAAATAGTGTTAATGGCTTGGGAGAACTCATTTGGCACAATTCTGGCCTTGCAGATTTTATGACATAAGTGGACATGTAAGGTCAAGACTGATAGAAGGGTCCTAGGAGCTCACTGCAGTCAGGTTAATATACTTGGTGAGCTCCAGTGAAGGTCCTTTCAAGAACTTTTAAAAACAAACAAACAGATATGAAACAAACAAACAAAAAAAAAACCACATCAATCAAACACACACAAAAAACTTGGGTTTCTAAGCCTTAAGATCTCTTGTAGTTTTTTCAGAGAATCTGAGTTCAGTTTGAAAGACCCAAAAAAGATGGCTCATAAAAGCATATGCAGGTGAGATGGCTCAGCAGTTAAGAGCACCGACTGCTCTTCCAAAGGTCCTGAGTTCAAATCCCAGCAACCACAAGGTGGCTCACAACCCTCTGTAACTAGATCTGAGCCCTCTTCTGGAGTGTCAAGACAGCTACAGTGTACTCACATATAATAAATAAATAAAAATAAATCTTTGCCGGGCAGTGGTGGCGCACGCCTTTAATCCCAGCACTTGGGAGGCAGAGGCAGGCAGATTTCTGAGTTCGAGGCCAGCCTGGTCTACAAAGTGAGTTCCA
>NC_034594.1:89376247-89389375 GCF_900095145.1 Mus pahari
CTCTCTCTCTCTCTCTCTCTCTCACACACACACACACACACACACACACACACACACACACACACCTGTGCACAGAAATCCTCACTAGATATTTTCTTGAACTGTTCTGAGAAACACAGCTCTTACTTTTCCCTCTGCAATTCTGTTAAAATTAAAAAAATGGAACAGAAAAATGACATACACAATTTTTCAGTGATGTCATATATGTAAGCCTTTGCAATACACTACATTTGACATTTAAATTGTCCTCATTGATGTCAATGCCTTTGTACAGTGATGCAACATTTCTTGAATATGTATGTATATGTGTGAGAGTATATTTGGTGTAGGTGTGAGTCATATAGGTGGTGTCTGCATACATGTATGGGCAAGTACAGGCAACTTTTTCCATGCTCATGAGTTGGGAGCTGGAATGTGATATCAGGTATCCTTTTCTATCACTACCTGCCTATTCCCTCCAAGCAAAGCTTAATAGACCCTACTGCTAGGCTTGCAGTATGCAAATCCTACTCTTCTGACCCTTGTTCCCTCAGTGCTGGGAAGCATATACATATATACACAACATACTACACACACACACACACACACACACACACATAAACACACACACACACACATACCCAGAGAGAGAGAGAGAGACAGAGACAGAGACAGAGACAGAGAGACAGAGACAGACAGAGACAAACAGATGGGGGGGCTTTTATATGGGTTGTGGGGTTTCAACCACAGGTTTTCATTTTTGCTCAGAAATCACTCAGAACCATTAATCCATTTCTTCAGCCCACCATATTTTCTTTCTTTGGAGAATAACACACATTGTTCTTTTTCTTAGAAATTTTCTCTTTTCTTAGATGACATAGATATGTGCCCATTGTCATTGATTAAGTGGCTTAAGGTGTTAGCTTCATAGAGATTTTGAGGTAAACTTACTTGCTGTTGAATCAATCTTTAATCATTGTGTTGTACTGAAGCAAGAGTTGAAAAAGCCAGCCACAGCTAAGCTTCACCTTTAATGAAGGCACCAGCAGGGAGGATGAGATACTTACAATAATTAGCTCCTTTTCCTGCTTTCAGGGGTTGAACTTTGTTCTGTGAGCTTTTCAGCTTTTCCTCTGTGGGAGAGGGAAGCCTGCTATCAATGAGACAGAAAGATGTCTTCTCCCGCCAAGAGACACTTGTACAACATACAGCTGAGAAGCTGTGCTAATGAAGGTGGGCACTTCTTCTGAGAGATTGTTTACATGTGGCTAAATATATTCCACATCTGCTCAAATCCCTAGAGAATCCCCAAGCATGCCTCAGTCAAATCTTTGAAGGATTTTCTTATGAGAATGATAAAGGAGATACTTGAAGTGAAGCTGAAAGGCTGGGGTGGAAAAAGAAGAAAGAACTTATATCTATGTCAATTATTTATTAAAGTATTTACTTGCTATTTATTTTTACCATTGTATAAAAGGAGTAAATAAGTTTTAGAGATGTTGAAATTCAACTTAGGAAATATTTACTTAGTTTCATGGACTCCTTGGAATGATTTTGGACTATAGAAAGACTATACTGTCCAAGGAGTCTAGGCAGCATAAGTTATGTCGGATAAATATACTCAGTGTTCAAACTGTCTTCTGTAGACTTCAGGACAAGAATAACATGCCCAGGACTCATGTAAATCTGGTTGCAGGACTATCTTCCACCATGATAGGAGGTAAAGATTCAGCATCAAGCAGGAGACACCCTCTTTAATAAATTGTATAGAGAGGACTGATATACGATTTTGTCCTCTGACTTCTATATCTAATGTGGTGCACCTGAGCCAGGTATTACATACGAGTGTATAGAAATACACATTGACACTTATGCATGTGCGTAAACACACACACACACGCACACAAACACACACACATACACACACACACAAAAGAACTCACATGATATGCACTCCCTGATAAGTGGATATTAGCCCAGAAACTTAGAATATCCAAGATACAGTTTACAAAACACAAGAAAATCCGGAAGGCAGACCAACATTTGGATACTTAATTCCTCCTTAGAATAGGGAACAAAATACCCATGTTACAGAGACAAAGTTTGGAGCTAAGACGAAAGGATGGACCATCCAGAGACTACCTCACCCAGTATCAATTTCATAATCAGCCACCAAACACAGACACTATTGCACATGCCAGCAAGACTTTGCTGAAAGGACCCTGATATAGCTCTCTTGTGTGAGGCTATGCCAGTGCCTGGCAAATACAGAAGTGGATGCTCACAGTCATCAATTGGATGGAACACAGGGCCCCCAATGGAGGAGCTAGAGAAAGTACCCAAGGGGTGGAAGGGGTCTGCAACCCTATAGGTAGAACAACAATATGAACTATCCTGTACCCTGAGAGCTTGTGTCTCTAGCTGCATATACAGCAGAGGATGGCTTATTTTGCCATCATTGGGAAGAGAGGCCCCTTGGTTTTGCAAACTTTATTTGCCCCAGTATAGGGGAATGCCAGGGCCAAGAAGTGGGAGTGGGTGGGTAGGGGAGCAGGGCAGGAGGGGAGAGTATGGGGGACTTTCAGGATAGAATTTGAAATGTAAATGAAGACAATATCTAATAAAAAATTGAAAAAAATGAATGGATCAATTTGCATTTTTCTACATGCTGTTCGCCAGTTGAACCAGCACCATTTATTGAAAATATTGTCTTTTTTCCACTTGTTTAAGCTCCTTTGTCAAAGATCAAGTGACCAGAGGTGCATGGGTTCTTTCTGGGTCTTCAGTTCTATCCCACTGATCTTCCTGCCTATCTCTGTACCATTTCCATGCAGTTTTTATCACCATTGCTCTGGATTACACCTTGAGGTCAGGGATGGTGATTCCCCTAGAATTTCTTTTATTGTTGAAAATAGTTTTCACAACCCTGGCTTTTTTGTTATTCCAAAGGAATTTTCACATTGCTCTTTCTAACTCTATGATTAATTTATTTGAAATTTTAATGGGGATTGCATGGAATCTGTAGATTGCTTTCGGTCAGATGGCCATTTTTATTATATTAATCCTGCCAATCGATGAGCATGGGAGATCTTTCCATCTTCTTTACTACATCTGATAGAGTGCTAATATCCAATATATACAAAGAACTCAAGAATTTAGATTCCAGAGAACCAAATAACCCTATTAAAAATGGGGTACAGAGCTAAACAAAAAATTCTCAACTGAAGAATACCAAATGACTAAGAATCACCTAAAGAAATGTTCAATATCCTTAGTCATCAGGGAAATGCAAATTAANACAACCCTGAGATTCTACCTCACACCAGTCAGAATGGCTAAGATCAAAAACTCAGGGCAGAACAAATGCTGGCAAGGATGTGAGAGGAACACTCCTCCATTGCTGGTGGGATTGCAAGCTTGTACAACCACTCTGAAAATCAGTTTGGCAGTTCCTCAGAAATTGGACATAGTATTACCTGAGGACTCATCTATACCACTCCTGGGCATATACGTAAAGGGTATTCCAACATATAAAAAGGACACATGCTCTACTATGTTCACAGGAGCCCTATTTATAATAGCCAGAAGTTGGAAAAAAACTCAGGTGTCCTTCAACAGAGGAATGGATACAGAAAATATGGTACATTTGCACACTGGAGTACTAATCAGATATTAGAAACAGTGAATTAATGAAATTCTTAGGCAAATGGATGTAACTGGAAAATCATCTTGCGTGAGGTAACCCAATCACAAAAGAACACACATGGTAGGACCTCACTGATAAGTGGATATTAGCCCAGTAGCTTGGAATACCCAGGATACAATTCACAGACCACATGAAGCTCAAAAAAAAAAGGAAGACAAAAGTTTGTATTTTTTGGTCCTTCTTAGAAAGTGGAACAAAATACTCATGGGAGCAACATGAAGACAGAGTGTAGAACAGAGACTGAAGGAAAGACCATCCAGTGACTACTGCATCTGGGGATTAATTCTGTATATAGTTACCAAACCCAGACTCTATTGTGAATACCAAGAAATGATTGCTGAAAGGAGCCTGATATAGCTGTCTCCTGAGAGGCCCTGACAGAGCCTTACAAATACAGAGGTGGATGCTTGCAGCCAACCATTTGACTGAGTGTGGGGACCCCAATGGAGGAGTTCGAGAAAGGACTGAAGAAGTTGTTGGGGTTTGTAACCCTATAGGAAGAAAAAGCATATCAACCAACCAGACCTCCAGAGTTCTCAGGCACTAGGCCACTAACGAACGAGTACATATGGCTCCAGCTTCATATGTAGCAGAGGATGGCCCTGTCAGGCATCAATGGCAGGAGAGGTCCTTGGTCCTATGAAGACTCCATAGATGCCCCAGTGTAGGAGAATGGAGGGTGGGAAAGTGCAGTGGGTGGGTGCAGGAACACCCTCATAGAAGCAGGGGGAGGGGGAATGGGATAGGGAGTTTCTGGGAGGGGGTGAAACCGGGAAAGGTGATAACATATGAAATGTAAATAAAGAAAATATCACATAGAAGAAATGACAGCCATTTCCATCTGTGAAGAAATTGATAAGTTGCCAATGTGCCTTTAAATAACCCTTTTTCTCTGCTCCTGTAAGAAACTGCAATTAAACTAATTTGTTTCCACACAAAAAATTAAAGTATATGACAGTAGAATGAGTACTAGAGTATTTCTGCCACTATTAAATTTCAAGCCTTTGAATTCAGGTTATGTTATGTTACTTTCTTAATACTTAAGCATACAAATGACATTTCACAATCGTTCTTGGCTTGTACCACCATGTAGGGAACTCCATAATAAATACTCTCTTATTTGTCCATGAGTATTCAGCTGATTCTGTCCCTGGAAATCAATAGCTAGAGTATCAACATTCCTGAGCCTTAATGTTACCATTTTAATATTGTATTATATTCAACTTCTGAAGTTTTAAGTATGAAGAAGAATGACATATGGAAAAAAAAAGTCTTCAGTAGGATTGGAAACCACTTTTTATTTGACTTGTATATGCTTCTTGGATTCTTCAAAGGATAGTAAGATGCATCCTCTGTCCATCTGTCAGATTTACACATCACCAGAGCAGCTCCTCCAAAGAGTGAGTAGTCACATGCCGATCCTTGAATGACAGACCACTGAAGTACCTTACCCTCCTAACTTCTCTCTAAGGCAGCATTAGGTAATAAGTTTCAACATCTACTGTGTTCGGACTGGGAAATTTCAGAAATTCAGAAACAAGAAAGAAATTATTACTATTTGAGCATCTGCGGGAGCAGCAGGGTAGGCAATTCTAACCCAAGATGAGACACTTCAGGGTGCTTGACACTGTGGCAGACTTGTTCAGTATTAATTAGAATTTAATGATTTTTCTAAGAGCATCCAAGAGTCTCAGACGCTTACAATTCTGACATGCTTCTTCTATATTTATATTTATCTCTAGAATTTGTCTTATAGTTTCTTCTTCCTCAAAGACTTTCTTCAGTGTCTTGCACAATGAGTCACCCCAAATTCTTTTCATAATCAGTTTAAGAAATGTCTCAAATTACTTAAAGTAGGGCCTTGATACTTTTAAGAAACTTAAGAAAATTTAAATTTGAAATTTAAGTGCAGGAGTTCTCATGCCATTGGGCCATAGCCAATTGTCTGTATGCCACAGGGAATATACTTGATTTTAATGAAAACCATGATATTTGTTTATATGTAAGCCATTAATTCATATTTTCTTTAAAATTGCATATATTCCTCCTTGAGGTTTATGATTTTTAAAATGGGGAAAAGCAATTTTGGGATGGTTCCTTGATTAAAAATATTTGTTCCATAGTTGATATGTTGATTTATTTATTCATTCATTCAACAATCATTTATTCATGCAAAAGAAAAGCCTCATTTTGAACTCATAGAAAAAGCCCTGGTAAATGAGTAGTTTGAAATAAAGGCACATATGAAACAGAGGTACTTACAAGTTCATTAGTTTGAATATTTGCATTTTATCAATGCTTATGTGCTAGAATATAATCTATAATATAAGAATAATGTTCAGAGATGTTTGCTACTTCTCTGAAGCAGAGAAAAAAAGAGGGAGAAAAGTTTTACTGTCAGGCAGATCCAAGGCAAGTCAGGGTTTATTGGGAGATTTACTGGCCTGCTGTGGCATGGAACAATAAGAAAAAGTGCATTTGAGGCTGAAGTTGAAGGACTGAAGATTCTATTGACCATGGAAGAAGGAATTGGGAAGGGTTTGGATGGGAACAAATGACTTTTTTTTTCTCTATTTTTTCAAGACAAGCCTCATTTTGAACTCAAAGAACTCAAAGCCCTGGTACATGAGTAGTTTGAAATAAAGGCACATATGAAACAGAGGAGCAGATATATGGCTTATGAGATATATGGCTGAAATATCCATAGCTTATGCAATTGTCTGTGGTTATTGCATGTACCTTTGCTACCCTGCCTAAACAGATTTCTCAGTGTATCCCTGGCTGTCCTGGAACTCGCTTTGTCGACCAGGCTGGCCTCGAACTCAGAAATCTGTCTGCCTCTGCCTCCCAAGAGCTGGGATTAAAGGCATGCACCACCACTGCCTGACTGGGAACAAATGTCTTATGTGTATATTTCAGCAAATTATTTCTATTAGCTTGTATCTTTGTTTCCTATGGTACTGAAATATAGAAGGCTATGAGAAGTTCACATCCTGCCTGTGTGGTAATGACAATCATGTACACATGTGCACACATCCATATATGCTAAGTATACATAACCACACAGATATCTCTACACGTGAACACTTAAAAACACAGACACAAATAAATGAAGCTTTCAGAATGTTAGGATGCTGAGTGAGGGTAAGTGTAGGTCTGAAGTACAAGGGGAGGAGGTAGAAGCACATGCAGGATGGGGCTCTAAATTGGAGGCTTGTGCTTTTTTTCTATCCAGTCCTAAGACCTAATAAATGAGGCAGATGATGGTGATTTTGCATCATTGACAATAGTATTTTCAAGAAGAAGGGTGGGTTCCAGACTCTGCAGGATCCAGTCAAATCAGAGATGACCTGTTCTAATTTCTTGATACATGTTCTTATAAAGTCTTGTTTATATGCTCAGATATGACAGAAAGAGAACTGGATGCAATCAGTGGTCTGGAAGAACATATTATCACCTCAGTTTCTAATTCTCTGTCACCAGCTAGGAGTTTAAGCTCACATACTTTCTGCTTTTATTTCCTGGTCGGTTTAGTAAGAGAAGCAAAGTTGTTTTCACTAATGTGTTAGGATACTATAATCCTGTAGCATCAGTTGTGCTAGGGGATGTGATAATCAGCATCTATTTTACCATCATTGCTAAAAACTTTAGATTATGAAATCTCTATCTCTTTTCAGCTCAGATTATATACAATAATAAGTCTGGGATCACAAATTAGACCATTTTAAAGTTTATGTACCTGTGTATCTCACTATTAAATTTTATTTAATATTTTATGTACATTTATGCATATGTGTGTGCATATGAATGCACAAATACCTGTCTATGTATATTTATGTATATGTTGGTCCATGAGCACACCAACAAGTACATGGATGTATACAGACCAGAATTCAACACTGGTTATTAGTCCTTAAATGCAGTTCACCTTGTTTCTTACATGCAAATCAAAACAAAACTGAGATTCCACCTCACGCCAGTCAGAATGGCTAAGATCAAAAATTCTGGTGAGAGCAGATGCTGGCAAGGATGTGGAGAAAGAGGAACACTCCTCCATTGTTGGTGGGATTGCAAATTTGTAAAAATACTCTGGAAATCAGTTTGGCGGTTCCTCAGAAATTTGGACATAGTACTACCAGTGGATCCAGCAATACCTCTCCTGGGCATATATCCAGAAGATGTTCCAACTGGTAATAAGAACACATGCTCAACTATGTTCATAGCAGCCTTATTTATAATAGCCAGAAGCTGAAAGAACCCAGATATCCCTCAACAGAGGAATGGATACAGAAAATGTGGTACATTTACATAATGGAATACTACTCAGATATTAAAAACACAATGAATTTACAAAATTCCTCAGCAAATGCATGGATCTGGAGGGTATCATCCTGAGTGAGGTAACACAATCACAAAAGAACTCACATGATATGCACTCACTAATAAGTGGTTATTAGCCCAGAAACTTAGAATACCCAAGATACAATTTGTAAAACACATGAAACTCAAGGAGAATGAAGACCAAAATGTGGACACTTTGCTCCTTCGTAGAATTGGGAACAAAACAACCATGGAAGGAGTTACAGAGACAAAGTTTGGAGCTGAGATGAAAGAATGGACCATCCAGAAACTGCCCCACCCAGGGGTCAATCCCATAATCAACCACCAAACTCAGACACTATTACATACACCAGCAAGATTTTGCTGAAAGGACACTGATATAGCTGTTTCTTGTGAGGCTATGCCAGTGCCTGCCAAACAGAAGTGGATGCTAACCATAAGATATTGGATGGAACACAGGGCCCCCAATAGAGAACATAGAGAAAGTATCCAAGAAGCTGAAGGGGTCTGCAGTACTATAGGTGGAACAACAATATGAACTAACCAGTACCCCTAGGTCTTGTGTCTCTAGCTGCATATGTAGCAGAAGATAGCCCAGTCAGCCATCATTGGGAAGAGAGGCCNCTTGGTCTTGCAAACTTTATATGCCCCAGTAGAGGGTAACGCCAGGGCCAACAAGTGGGAGTGGGTGGGTAGAGGAGCAGGGAGGGGAGGATATAGGGGACTTTGGGAATAGTATTTGAAGTGTAAATGAAGTAAATACCTAATAAAAATTGGAAAAATATTTATGTGTAAGTCGGTGTACTTGAGTGGATGTAGCCATGTAGCCCAGAACAGAGATACTATGGAGTTGGAGTTATTAATGGTTGTGAGGGAGCTGGAGTTATAGATGTCTGTGAGGGAGTTTGAGTAAAATGGTTGTGAGACAACTGATCTAGATGCTGACAACTGAATCCAAGTCCACTGAAGCTGTCAAGACTCAGATATAACCTGTCTGCTTTTGGGTTGTGAGCATGTACCACCAAACCTGACTTTTCAACATGTTTATCTAATTTTTGATATTTATAATATAATTATTTATTTCTTCCCTCCCTCCCTCCCCTCCTCTCCCTCCTTCCCTTCCTCCCTCCCCTCCTTCCCTCCCTCCTTCCCTTCTTCCTTCCTTCCTTCCTTCCTTCCTTCCTTCCTTCCTTCCTTCCTTCCTTCCAAACAACTGTATTATATACCCCTACTTGTTATTTTTAAAATTCATGGCTAATTTTCACATTAATTGTTAAACACATACATGCACAAACAAACACACAACCTCCTCTTTATAATACTATATAAGTGTATGGTTTGGGGCTGATTATTTTGTTTAGAGTAGTCCATTGATGCACTTTTCCACAGCAAAATGTATTTCTCCTGTATTCACTCTTACATAGTTTCCAGAAATATTTTATGTAGTGTTTAGGCCTCCTGAACATTTGCACATCCATAATGGCATGTCTAGAGTTGTCCTTGTTCTGCTTGTTTGGACCATCATTCCTGTGCGATTATAGGGCTGTAGCTTTTATCACCTAGGAAACAAAATCTCATAGCAAATTCCTTGATACTCTTTGAATCTTTATGTCCTCTCTTCTTCTGTGGTCTCTGTGCCTTAGGTGTAGGAGTTGAATTTTAGATGTATCCTTTGAGTCTGGGATCCATGGCTTTACATTTTGGTTAGTTGTAGTTTTCTGTAATGATTTCTGTCTGTTGCAAAGATTTTTATTTTTCCTGTAATAAGGTTTGAGGACTACAATTACCTGTTGGTATAAGGACAAAATTTCAAAATGTAGTTAAGGATTATGCTGGTTTATTAAAGTGGTGATTGTTGACATTCTCCAAAGTTCCATGACTTCACTGGTAGTTAATTAGGTTTCTAATATGAGGCATGATTTTCTTCTTGATCAGGTTTTAAATCCAATTAGAGGGCTGTTATTACAGAAGTATGTTTGACACTATTGAACCTAAGGGATATCATGCAATGCTGGTCAGCGTTCTGATTCATTGGTGTCATAGGTAGGCAGGACTGTTAACTGCTTCCCTCCTTTAGAACCTTGCATGACATAATTAGTCTCTTGAAAGCTAGCTGTTATGGAGGAGACTTTCAAATCTTTTCTATCTCAGAGGCCTCTGGGTCCTGGTGTAAAGTGTATAATATCTTCATCAATTTGGGTTTCCTATCCACATGTTTGAGGTGACTAAGAGATTGAACAGCCCTGACAAACAACTCAAAAGAGGATTTTCAGGGTGGGTGCTGTGGTTTTTGTTTTGCTTTGTTTTTGTTTTTTTGTTTTTGTTTTTGTTTTACTTATTTATTTATTTATTGGTATTTTGCTTTTGGTTCTTTAAGGGATCATTTTCATCCCAGAAGGAAAATTTAATTTTACACACACACACACACACACACACACACACACACATATATATATATATATATATATATATATATATATATATATACAGTTTTAGGTAGGTAAATAAAAAAGTTTTCTATATACTTACGGCTATTTTACTTTCCATCCTTCTGTATATACTTATTTTAATCATCTCTAATTGGAGTTGCCCATTTTTTCCCATTTCTCCTCTTAGAATACTTGTATTTTATTATTCCCCCTTTCAATTACCTCTCCCTCCTCTCACCACAACCCTAGAAATTTTCACTTTTACTTTTATTCTTTCTGCAGTTGTCTCAGGCTATGTACTCATACCTTAATATCTGGAGCTAGGATTCTCAGTTGAGAAAGAACATATGATGTTTGTCTTTCTGGGTCTTATCTATTTCCACTAATTTACTAGAAAATCGCTTTTTATTTTATAGCTGAAGAGTGTGCATGTACCACATTTTTTTTATTATCCTTTGTTTAGCTGAAGACAGGTATGTTTTTCAGTCATGCTCATTGCTGCTCTGTTCACAATAGTTAGACTTTTCCAACTAAGGCATCTTTCCAGACTTACTGCTAAAAAGACTCCTGTCAGAAGTTACATTGTATCACTGTTCAAGTGTCTCGTAAACACCTTACCTTTGCCTGATCAACTTGCATACCTCTCTGGCAATAGCCCATACTAATGACTCTTTAATACTTTTATTTTTTAGAGTTATTTATGTATTTTATATGAGTACACTGTCACTGTCTTCAGACACACCAGAAGAGGGCATGAGATCCCATTACAGATGGCTGTGAGACACCATGGGCTTGCTGGGAATTGAATTCAGAACCTCTGAATGAGCAGTCAGTGTTTTTTTGTCTTTTGTTTTTTGTTTTTGAGACAGGGTTTCTCTGTGTAGCCCTGGCTGTACTGGAACTCACTCTGTAAACTGCTGAGCTATCTATCTAGCCCCCTTTTATACCCTTAAAATTATCCAATTAAGCACAAAAATATCAACTTGAATTACTTCCCTTATGAGTTTTGTCATACCAGATCCTGTGTTTCAAATATACTTGCATTTAGGATTTGTGGTGGTTTAAATGAAATACTATCCAGTCTTGAACCTTTCAATGTTTGGTTCTTAGTAGTTGTTGATGCTTGGGAGATAAGACCTTGACGATGGTACTATTTCACTGGGATTAGGATTTGAAATTTCGAAGACTCATGAAACTCGCAGTTTATTTTCTTAATATCTGCCTTGATACATGTACTTGAATCCTCATCTTCCTACCCCAGCTGGCAGGCCTTCACTCCACCCTCATGGACTCTACACTACTGGGACTGAAACTACAGAAAAATTATCTCTCCTATATTTGTCTTTGGTTATGGTGTGGTACTACAGCAATATAAATTAAATAACCAAGGATTATGTTCAGTTTTATGTAATCTATAAGTATGTACATTGTTGTACATACAGACATGAATATTTGTTGTTACCCTTGCCTCAGTCACTCATTCTACTTTCTTATCCATAGTGTAGATTGATTAGCCCAGGACAAACAGTTCAACACAATTTATTATTTTAGCAAATTTTCTGCCTTATACAAGTGGACAATCTGGTATTTTCAGGCATGGCTTCTCCAAGAACTTCACTCAGGCATTTTATGTGTTAATTGCCATATCTAATTTGTCTGTGTTGAAATTTTAGGAGATAATTTAAAGACTTCCCCTGTAAGACATTTGTTTTCTCTCATATTGTTTTCTTGCTAGGCTTTAGGATTTAACTACACAAGGCCATGGACATTCCTAGGTTTATTAATTAGACATGCTCAGGAATAATCTTTGGATAAATATTGTTAACTTTAAGATAGTATGCATCTTTCTTCTAGGTCATTTTAGAGATTACCTTCTTATGTACTTTACAATGCAATTAAGATAAGAAAGACTATTGAAAATGAAGCTCCAAACAAGGATTTCAGAGTCATTTATATGTAATGGAATAAGTGCGTGCCATAAGTATCAGTAGCTTACCTAAGATCTCCTTCCCGTCCCCTCTGTCCCACCTTCTCTCTTCTCTTATTTCTCTCCTATTCTTTGAGTATTTCTATTAAACTTAGGCACCCATCTATATTCATACTCTT
This sequence comes from Mus pahari, assembly GCF_900095145.1. Lineage (NCBI taxonomy): Eukaryota > Metazoa > Chordata > Mammalia > Rodentia > Muridae > Mus > Mus pahari. The sequence continues at coordinate 89,388,809 of NC_034594.1, forward strand.
TTCGTCAGTTATATCTGCCATCATTCCCATTATTTATACGAAAGCATGTCATTTATCACCTTTAAATCATCCCTAAATGCAAACCCATAATTTCTCTCATGTTCCATGTACTCCCCTTCTAAGTATTTTGATACAAGCAGAGCACTAAGTTTCAATAGTAACATTTTTATTGATAGAGATTTGAAGTTAGTTTTACTTGCATTTTAACTTGGCTACGTTGTGATTGGGTGGACTTGGAAGATCCCACAGTGTGTGCAAATCATACTTCTCTCTTGCAAACAGGGTAACTCCACCTCCATTCAGTATCTCCTGGAATGCTTTAAGGTCTCTGCAAAAAAAAAAACTAAAAATAAAATAAAATAAAATAAAAAATAAAAAAGAAATACATAGAAGTGGCTGCTGGTTAGGCTGAGCAGCTGGTTTGACTCTGAGTGATCAATAGCTCAGATGGGTTCTATCTCAGAGACATATGTTCTTGTTTCAACAAATCTTTCTTCCTCTCTTTCTTCTCTCTCTCTCTCTCTCTCTCTCTCTCTCTCTCTCTCTCTCTCTCTCCCTCTCCCTCTC
>NC_034594.1:89391858-89418779 GCF_900095145.1 Mus pahari
GGTGATCAACAGCAGTATGGTAATGTAAGCGGAATAAACCCTTTCCTCCCCAACTTGCTTCTTGGTCATGATGTTTGTGCAGGAATAGAAACCCTGACTAAGATACCATGTTACTTTTTGAGAGAGTCTGTCTTTGAATTGGGGGCTCACCTAGCTGACTAATGAGCCCCAGGAATCTGTATGTCCATGTATCCCTAGCACTGAGATCACCAGCATGCACCACTTTCTTATGCTATGTGTTTGTGTGAACTGTGGTCCTTGTGCTTTCCTGAGTAGATTTGTTTGGCACTTTACCATTGGAACTATGTCCCTACCCTGTTCTTGGAAAGTGTCTCCTTAACACCTCCCCTTATGGTTGCTTTCTTATTCTCAGTTGAGACCTGGTTTCACAACCTAATAGGAAACACCCTGCTTTCCCTGTGGGAATTCTTCTCCTGCTTTCCCTCACTAATACTGAATGTTTGAGCATTCCAGATCTCTGAGCTTATCACAGTGGCCTGGTATTCTGAACTGAAAGTCAAAAGCTCTGGAGTAGCCTGGCACAGGGTTTCCTTTTATTCTTGGGGAATCAGCTCTGGATGGTTCTTCTCTTTATTTTTCATTTCATTTATTAGAGATTAATATTATAAATGTGAGAAGAAAGCTCATGTATGACTTGTTTGGAATAAAGTATTCGATGATGCATTATAGCTTCCAGCTCTTCTTTTTTTTTCCTTGTCAGAAACTGCCCTGTGACTGCTCCTCAGTGACTCCTTCTCAGTTACTACTCTTCAAGTCACTGCTTCCTTTTTCCTCTCTGCTCCTTGGTTCTTTCAGTCTTTTTTTTTTTATTTTTTTATTTTTGGCTTCTGTGATATCTATTTTACCTAACTTGGAACAAGAGTATTTCAAACTTCCTTCTTGCCAAAGCCAATAGAATTTTAAAGCTATATTACTATTCTTATTATCATCATTATTATTATTAATGTGTGTGTTCGTGTGAATGTATATGCATGTGTATATATGATAAGTATGAGCGTGTACCAGGTCGTCAGAAGACAACATTCATGAGTCAATTCCTTCTTTCCACACATAGGTGGAGCCTGGAGGGGGTTGGCACTCAGTTCTGCAGTCTTTGTACTTCCTGGGTTTTCATCACCCTGGTCCACAGTGGCTAGGCTGTTTCTTTCTTTTCCATTATGATGTCTCATGAGAATTTGGCCTGGTTAACCACTTTTTTTTTTTTCAGATAGTCCCTTCTCTTTTGACACTATACACTCTGAACTTTCATTATGTTGTACTCAGCTTTCTCCAATTATTACCTGCTGGAGTTGGAATTCTTCCTTAGTCTCTCTGCCAAGCTCTTCTACCCTGCCAATGCATTTACTATCACAATGCTCAAGGTCACTGGGTATGACATAGTAAATTCTAAGAGTTATTCTTGATTTCTGTCCTTTTTTCATGTCACACTAGTTTACAAAGAAACCTTCTCCATTGCAGAAAGCACTAGACAATGTGTATGGCATCTGTCAACTTTTGTGAATGACTTTATGCTACCTTTTTTGCTGTATACAGAGTGTGGTGCATACACTCCAAGGAACTCTGCTTAGTTTCCTCCCTGAAAACTTATTCTGCATATAACAGACCCATGAATAGAAATAAATAGAGACCCAAACCATAAGTCAGTATTTCATTCCAATTCTGTTTTTATGGCTGTTCAAATAGTACCTATTTTCCTAAATATGGTCTCTGTGGCTTATTTCTTCTTTTATCATATATAACCTGTAGGAGCAACAACAATATTAACTAACCAGTCCCTCCTGAGCTCAAGTCTCTAGCTGCATGTGTAGCAGAAGACGGCCTATTCAGCCATCATTGGGAAGAGAGGCCCCTTGGTCTTGTAAACTTTATATGATCCAACACAGGGGAAGGCCAGGGCCAAGTAGTGGGAGTGGGTGGGTAGGGGATAAAATAATAATAAATAAATTTAAAAAATTAACCACTGATCCACCTCTCTAGTCCAACACTTTTTAACTTTTACCTAAATATTCATAAATTTGTCTTTATTAATTGCTCTATACAACCATCTTTCCATTTTAAAATGTAAGTTGAATTATGTTTTTGAGCTACTGATGAGGAATTAGCATTCAGTTCATTCACATTGAATTCATTTTGTTGGAAGCCATTTGGTATTCTTTAGCCTAAGCCTAGGTGGCTTGAGTGATGCAGAAGACAGAGTGAAAAGCAGTCTAGGAGTAGTATATTGAAATGGAATGTTGAAAGAGCAATTTTAAGGTAATTCAACAAAATTGTTTTGCTAAGGGTGAGATTTTACAGATAAAATTCTCAAATGATTAGAAACAGTGCTTTCCTGAGAGTTTCAGAAACCCATTATGACAAGCTTTCTAACTTCTTTGAGATATGGAAGAATAAAATGGAGGATCCTCAGAATTCATTTCAATTCAATGCTTCACTGTTTTAATATTTTGTGATTGTGCAGATATGTCATTTAAAACAATTTGCTTAGTTTTATAAAACATTTTTTATATTTTATATTTGCCCCAATTTAAAAAAAAATAAAATAAATGTTTTCACTAGAAATGTACCATGGGAAACATTTCAGGCTAATATGTGAAGATACCATTCTTAAGTTTTACATTTGTGAGCCATTAACAAAATGTGTGTTCTATAATTTTTCTACAATTTATCCACAATTTTTCCCCTCATATGTCATCCCAGAAGTTTCAAGTACTTCACTGTTTTTCTTCTTACACTGTTACACCACTCATTTTTAGACAACTACCTTATGTGGCTAAGAAGATTGTTTCTTTACATAATCGTTAAAAATGTATTGTTCTGAAATTTTATAAATGTGTACAATGTGTTGTAGTTACTACCATCCCCTCTCATTTCTAACCCACTCCTGTCAACTTCTTCTCTTCCTTTTAAGACAGTTTTGCACATTCATCTATTTTTGTTTGTTTGTTTGTTTTTCACCCACTAATTTTAACCAGGACTAACTATATTGGAGACTTGAAGGTTTCTTAGTGGGTACACAACTGAAGATTATTTCTTGCTATCAGTAGCCAATACCACAGCAGAGAGGTATGGATTCCCATGAGTGTTTTTGGATCCTTGAATGGTTGTTGATAGGTTTAGTCTTGTACAGACTCATTGAAGACACCTGGAGGTGCAGATGCAATGAAATCATGTGAGCAATAGCTGTATCATGTTAAGGAAAGTATCAATTGTCTAAGGCATGAAAAATGAATATTTATGAAGTAGCTTGGCTCCATGGCAGTTTACTTAGACATTAGTAAGTTCCTGTCATTGGAATAATTTCCTTAATGTAGACGGAAAAGTTACTAGTTATCAAACTATTTGCTTTAACATTCTTCTACTTTTCCAACTGAAATTTGTGAAAACTGTGTCTTAAAATATGAATTTTCAGCTATTTATATTCATTGCCTTAGTAGTGTCTTTCCAAGAATCTTCTGAGTACGAAGTTATATGGTAAAACAAGCCTATATCTTCTCAAAATGGGTAGCAGGTTGTAACTCTCTTGAATTCCCTGTTAAGTACATGGCTAATCTGGTTGTTAGATTTCTGCCAAGGTGATCATTTTTAATACTCCTGGACAGTTGATGCTATTCACTGCCACTTGGTCAACATTTGCTATTATAAATTACCATTGTACTTTGTTAGGCCATTTGGATAAATAGATAATATTAAAGCAAAATGGATAAAAGGTTCTTTCTTTTTCTTTTAGATATTTTCGTTATTTACATTTCAAATATTATACCCTTTTGACCTGGGCTTGGATGAAAGGTTCTTAAGCAGTACATGTAGGTCACTGGGTAGCACTATATCAAATGGGAGTGGTGGAACAAAACTAATCCTAGTGTCTAGAAATGGGAGTGAGATAGTCAGTTTAGATTCATATTGGGCTATACTGCAAGTTAAGGCCAGATAAGATCATTTGAAGCCCTATCTCAAACAAATTAACAAGTGAACAATTGCACAAATAAACTCTCACTGTCATTCCTTCCTTACTCTTTCATAATGAAGAGACAGACTAATTAAAAATAAAGGAAAATTAACGTATATCATAAGCTTTAAGAAGAAAGTATTATGGAGAAAAGAGTAAGTGAAGAGGCACATCAGAAATGCATGTCTTAGTTGCTAGTCTGTAGATATGATTGAAGGACACAATGGAATAGTTTTATATGCCCTGAGAAGAGCAAAAGGAGAATGTAGCATCACCACAGATCTCCTTAGGGTACTGTGTTTCCAAGGATCAGAAAAGAGTTTCTATAGAATATTCTAATCCTTGATCCAACATGAGAGGATGCATAAAGAAATCAGCAATCAGGAAGTGGACCTCTCAAGTACTCAATCTTAATGACACCAGAGATTAGAATTTCAGCCTTCCTAACAGTGAAACATCAACATAAGTTGTTTATAATGTAACCATTCCACTTTGTTACTGTACCTCTAATGGAGTAAGCCAGTCTGTTTTTTATTTCTACTTTGGAAAAGTATCTACTTACATGCTGTACAGATATAGCACTATCATCTACTTAACTTTATTTAATTTATAGAACTCTCTATATTATGCAAAGTTACAAATTTCCTGCCAATTACTCTTACAGATTTTTAAAAATTCATTTATTTTTATTTAATTGTATTATTTATTATGTGTATGTTTGAGAGTGCTAGTGTGTGTGTGTGTGTGTTTGTCTGTGTGTGTGTCTTTGCATGAATGTATGTGTGACTGCAAGTGGCCAACATAGGCCAGATGCCCTGGACCACTTGCTCCAAATGGTTATGAGCCACTGGACTTTGATGCTAGCAACAGAACTCTAGTTCTCTGGAAGAGAATCAAGTACTCTTAAATGCTAAGCCATCTCACCTGTCCACAAATATCTTTTCTTAGACAAGTTTTTCCTCTTGAATTTATTATTTCTTCTGCTTTGACTTTCTTTTTTTAAATTTATTTACTTATTTTAAAGTCAATTTTTGTGATTTTTTATTAGATATTTTCTTTGTTTACATTTCAAATGCTATCCCAAATGCTCCCTATACCCTCCCCCATGCTCTGCTCCCCTAGCAACCCACTCCTACTTCTTGGCCCTGGTATTCCCCTGTACTGGGGCCTCTTTTCCCAATGATGGCTTACTAGTCCATATTTTATTCTCCTCCTGGTCCATTGTCCAACTGTTCACATACCATACCTCCTCCCAGCCTCCCAGTGTCCACGAGGATGTCCCCAAACCTTACCCTCATTCCACCAGACCTCTAAACTCCCTGTGGCCTCCAGTCTCTTGAGGGTTAGGTGTATCTTCCCTGACTAAACCCAGACCCAGCAGTCCTCTGTTGTACATGTGTTGGGGGCCTCATGTCACCAGATGTATGTTGCCTCGTTGGTGTTCCAGTATCTGAGAAATCTCAGTGGTCCAGGTTAGTTGAGACTGCAGATCTTTCTACAGGGTCACCATCCTCCTCAGTTTCTTCCAGCTATCCTCTAATTCAACCAGAGGGGTCAGCAGCTTCTTGTCTATTGGTTTGGTGCAAGTATCTGCATCTGACTTTTTCAGCTGCTTGCTGTGTCTTTTGGGGGGTCAGTCATGATAGGTGCCTTTTTGTGAGCAATCCATAGCCTCCATAATAATGTCTGGTCTTGGGACCTCACCTTAAGCTTGATCCCACTTTGGGCCTGTCAGTGTAACTTCTTTTCCTAGGGCTCCTCTCCATTTCCATTCTTGCAGTTTTTTCAGACAGGAACTATTATTGTTTTTTCAGTCAGGAACAATTATTGTGTTTTGACTGTGGGATGGCAACCTCATCCCCCTGTCTTCCTGCTGGAGGTGCACTCTGCAAGGTCCGTCTCCCCAGACCTCTTTCATCTAAGACCTATTGATTTGAGTCCTGAGTGTCTCTCACCTCCCAGGTCTCTGGTACATTCTGGAGGGTTCCCCCAATCTACTACTTTCCCAGGTTGCATGTTTCCATTCTTTCTGCTGGTCCTCAGGGATTTCAGTCCTTTTCCCACACCCAACACCAGATCATATTCCCTCTCAGCACCTCACCAATCCCCTTTCCCTTCCAGATCCTTCACTCCCCACATACAGTTGCTTTCTTCTCTATCACAAGTGAAACTGAGGCATCCTCCTCTGGGCTCTTCAGCCAGTTGACCATTTTGGGTAGTCTGCATTTTTGGCTAATATCCACTTACTAGTGAGTATATACCATGCATATCAATTTGGGTCTGAGTTACATCACTCAGGATGATATTTTCTAGTTCTATCCTTTTGCTTGCAAAACTCAGAATGTCCTTGTTCTTAATAGGTGCTCAGTATTCCATTGTGTAAATAAGTCACATTTTCTGTATCCATTCTTCTGTCGTGAGACATCTGCATTATTTCCAGCTTTTGGCATCACAAACAAGGCCACTATGAACATAGTGGAACACATGCCCATGTGACATGGAATGGCATCTTTTGGGAATGGTCCTAAGAGTGGTACTGCTGGGTCTTCAGGTAGATCTATTTCCATATTTCTGAGGAACCTCCAGATTGAGGTTCAGAGTGGTTGTACCAGTTTTCAATCCCACCAGCAATGAAGGAGAGTTCTTCTTTCTCCACATCCTCATCAATGTGTGCTGTTGCCAGATGTTTTGATCTTAGCCATTCTGATTGGTGTAAGGTGTAATCTCAGGGTCTTTTTGAGTTGCATTTCTCTGGTCACTAAGAACTTTCAATATTTCTTTAGTTGTTTCTCAGCCATTCGATATTCCTCTGTTGTGAATTCTTGGTTTATTTCTATACCACATTGTTGATTGGGTTGTTTGGTTTATGGGTGGATAGCTTCTTGAGTTCTCTCTATATATTTTGGATATTTGCCCTCTATAGGATATGGGGTTCTTGATGATTTTTTTCCCAATCTGTAGGTTGATGAATTGTATTATTGTCTAGGTTGTTTGCCTTACAGAAGCTTTCTAGTGTCATGAGGTCCTATTTATCAATTCTTGGTATTAGAACATGAACCAATGGAGTTCAGTTTAGGAAATTTCCCTCTGAAACAATGAATTCAAGGATTTTTCCTACTTTCTCTTCAATTAGATTCAGTGAATCAGGTTTTATGATGAGGTCCTTGATCCATTTGAACTTGAGCTTTGGACAAGGTTAAAATATGGCTCTATTTTCATTTTTCTCCATACTGACAAACAGTTAGAATTGCACCATTTGTTGAAGATGCTTTCTTTTTTCCATTGTATTTGCTTTCCTTCTTTGTCAAAGATCAAGTGCCCACAAGTGTGTGGTTATATTTCTGGGTCGTCAATTCTGTCTCTATATCAACACCATACAGGTTTTTGTTGTTGTTGTTTTGTTTTGTTTTGTTTTGTTTTCCCACTACTGCTCTGTAGTAAAACTTGATGTCAGGGACAGTGATTTCCTTAACCATTCTTTTATTCTTTTATTGTTAAGTATTGTTTTCGATATTATGAGTTTTTTTTGCCTTTCCAGATAAATTTGAGAATTGTTCTTTCCATGCCTTTGAAGAATTGTATTGGGGTTTTCATGGGAATTGCACTGAATTTATAAATTGCCTTTGGTAGGAAGGCCATTTTTATTGCATTAATTCTGCCAATCCATCAGCATGGACAATCTCTCCATTTTTGAGATCTTTGATTTCTTTCATGAGAGTCTTGAAGTGGTTTTCTTACAGATCTTTCCCTTGTTTGGTTAGAGTGCTTCCAAGATATTTTATAATTTTTGTGGCTATTGTGACAGAAATTGTTTCACTAATTTCTTTCTCAGGCTGTTTATCATTTATAAAAAGGAAGGCTGCTGATTTATTTGAATTGTTTTTTTTTTTTTTTTCAGGCTACTTTGCTGAGGTTGTTTATCATCTGGAGAAATTCTCCTTAGGAGTTTTGGGGGTCACAAATGTATACTATTTTATTATCTGGAAATAGTGATAACTTTAGTTCGAAACTCTTTCCAAATTTATATTATCTTTATCTCTTTTTGTTGTATTATTGTTCTAGCTGGCGTTTTGAGTTCTATATTGATTAGATATGGGTAGGGTGGGCATTCTTTTAGTGGGAGTGCTTCAAGTATCTCTCCATTTAATTTGATATTAGCTGTTGGTTTTCTGAATATTGCATTTATTATATTTTGGTATGGGTCTTGCATTCCTGATCATTCTAATACTTTTAACATGTAGGGGTGCTATATTTTGCAAATGCTTTTTTCTGGATGTAAGGAGATGATCATGTGATTTTTTTCTTTGAGTTTGTTTATATAGTGGACTACATTTTTAACAATATTTTTAGATATTTTCTTCATTTACATTTCAAATGCTATCCCCTTTCCTAATTTCATCTCTGAAAATCCCCTATATCCTCCTCCCTCCACCTACTCCCCAACCCACCCACTTCTACTTCCTGGCCCTATACTGGGGCCTAGAATCTTCGCAAGACCAAGGAACTCTCCTCACATTGATGGACAACTAGGTCATCTTCTGCTACATATGCAGCTAGAGACACGAGCTCTGGGGGTTCTTATTAGTTCATATTGTTGTTCCTCCTATAGGGCTATATACCCCTTCAGCTCCTTGGGTACTTTCTCTAGCTCCTCCATTGAGGACCCTATGTTCCATCCAATAGATGACAGTAGGCATCCAGTTCTGTATTTGTACTGGCATAGCATAACAGGAGACAGCTATATCAGACAGCAAAATCTTGTTGGTAGATAGCAGATTATATTAATGGATTTTTGTATATTGCACCAACCTTACATCATTGGGATGAAGCCTACTTGATTATGGTGAATGATAGTTTTGATGTGTACTTGGATTCGGTTTGTAAGAACTTTATTGATTATTTTTGCATGGAAGTTGATAAGTAAGATTGTTCTGAAGTTCTCTTTTTTGGTTGGGTCCTTGTGTCATTTAGGTATCAGAGTAAATGTGGCTTCATAAAACGAATTAGGGAGTATTGCTTCTGTTTTGATCAAGTAGGCATCATGACAGGGAAGACAGGATGGTTCAATATATAAAAATACATTAATGTAATCCACTATATAAACAAATTCAATGAAAAAAAAACCCACATGATTATTTCATTCCATGCTGAGAAACATTTGACCAAATTCATAATCCCTTCATGATAAAAGCCTTGGAAAGATCAGGAATTCGAGGACTATACCTAAACATAGTAAAAGCCATATTTAGCAAACCAATAGCCAACATCGAACTAAATGGAAAGAGACTTGAACCATCACACTAAAGTCAGTGACTAGACCACTCTTTCTCTGTCTAATCAGTAAAGTACTTGAAGTCCTAGGCAGAGTAAGTAAACAACAGCAGTAGGTCAAAGGGATACAAAATAAACAGGAAGAAGGCAAACTATCAGCATTTGCAGATTATATGATAGTATTCTGAAGTGATCACAAAAATTCCACCAGAGAACTCCTAGAGCTGATTTAAAAAAAATAACTTCAGCAAAGTAGCTGTATATAAAATTAACTCAAACAAATTAGTGGCCTTTCTCTACACAAAGGATAAACAGGATGAGAAAGAAATTAGGGGAACAACACCCTTCACAATAGTCACAAATAATATAATAATATAATATTGGTGTGACTCTCACTAAGCAAGTTTAAGATCTTTATGACAAGAACTTCAAGTGTCTGAAGAAAGAAATGGAAGAAGATCTCAGAAGATGGAAAGATCTTCCATGCTCATGGATTGGCAGGATTAATATAGTAAAAATGGTCATCTTGCTGAAAGCAAGCTGCAGATTCAACAAAATTCCCATTAAAATTCCAATTCAATTCTTCATAGAGTTAGAAAGAGCAATTTGCAAATTTATCTGGAATAAAAAAAAAAAAAAACCTTGGGTAGAGAAAACTATTCTCAACAACAAAAGAAATTCTGGTAGAATGACTATCCCTGACCTCAAGCTGTACTACAGAGAAACTGTGATAAAAAATGCATGGTGTTGGTACACTGGCAGTCAGGTATATCAAAGGAAACGAATAGAAGACCCAGAAATAAATCCACATCCCTATAGTCACTTAATCTTTGACAAAGGAGCTAAAGCATACAGTGGAAAAAAGACAGCATTTTCAACAAATAGTGCTAGTTCAACTGGCAGTTAGGCATGTAGAAGAATGCAAGTTGATCCATACTTATCTCTTTGTATAAAGCTTAAGTTGAAGTGGATTAAGGACCTCTACATAAAACCAGATATAATGAAACTAATAGAAAAGACAGTGTAGAAGAGTCTTGAGCACATGGGTACAGGGAAAATTTTCCTGAACAGAACACCAATAGCTTATGCTCTATGATCAAAAATTGACAAGTGGGATCTCATAAAATTGTCAAGCTTCTGTAAGGCAAAGGACACTGTCAATAAGACAAAATGGCAACCAACAGATTGGGTAATGATCTTTACCAATCCTACGTTGGTAGTGCTAATACCTAGTATATACCAAGAACACAAGAAGACTCCAGAAAACTTAATAACCATATTAAAAATTGAGGTAAAGAACTAAACAAGCAATTCTCAAGGGAGGAATAATGAATGACTGAGAAGCACCTAAAGAAATGTTAAACCTCCTTAGTCATCTGAGAAATGCAAATTAAAACAACTCTGAGATTCTACCTCACCCCAGTCAGAAAGGCTAAAATCAAAAACTCAAGTGACAGCAGATGCTCTCTAGGATGTGGAGAAAGAGGAACACTTCTTCATTGCTCGTGGAATTGCAAGCTGGTACAACCAGCTCTGGAAATCAGTTTGTTGGTTCCTCAGAAAATTGGACAGGGTACTACCAAAGGATCCAGCAATGCTACTCTTGGCATATACCCAGAAGATGCTCCAACATTTAATAGGGACACCTGCTCCACTTTGTTAATAGCAGCCTTATTTATAATAGCCAGAAGCTGCAAATATCCCAGATGTCCCTCTACAGAGGAATGGATACTGAAAATGTGGTATATTTACAGAATAGAGTACTACTCAACTATTAAAAATGATGAATTCATGAAATTCTTAAGCAAATAGATGGAACTAGAAAATATCATCTTGAGTGAGGTAACCCAATCACAAGAGAACACATGATTTGCACTCACTGATAAGTGGATAGTAGCCCAGAAGCTCGGAATATCCAAAATACAATTCATGGGCCACATGAATCTCAAGAAGAAGGAAGTCCAAAGTGTGGAGATTTTGGTCACTCTTGGAATGGGGAACAAAATACCCATGGAAGGAGTATTTTGAGACAAAGTATATAGCAGAGACTAAATAAAGACCATCCAGAGACTGCCACAAATGGGGATCCATCACACATACTGTCACCAAACCCAGACACAAATGTAGATGCCAACAAGCCCTTGCTGACTGATATAACTGACTGATATAGTCCTGATACAGCTGTCTCCTGTGGGGCTCTAACATTGCCTGACCAATGCAGAGGTGGATACTCTAAGCTAACCATTGGACTGAGCACATAGTCCCCAATGGAGGGGATAGAGAAAGTCCTCAAAGAGCTGAAGGGCTTTTCAGTGCCACACCCACTCCAGTGGAAACTGTATGACAGGCCCAATAACTTGGATGCAGTTCTGAGGCAAAAAGTTTCACGGAAACTTAGTTTCCTGAAGTCTTGACACCCCGTAGCATGAATGCTCCAAACACATCTTTGGGCCAGTTAATAAACAAATCTGTGTGCTTCCCTACAGTATTGTTTTATTATAAGTGCCTCCAAGGAATGATTTGACATATAGCTAAGTTAGATTGGCCTCTACCAGTGTTCTAATATCCTAGGAAAACGTTGAGCTGATCTTGGGTTTTAATTTTAGTAAGAATGCTACTCATTCAGAAAAAAATGCCTCCAGTGTAGATAGTGAAAAAAATCAGGCATTACAATTTACTGGAAAAGAGTTAGAAATTTCAGGGCTAGTTCTACAAAGTAAACTTAGAATAACAGCCAAATCACTCCCATGTGCAGGAATTTAAAATAGCCTAGGAAGAAGCAAGGTTGTGGTCTAAGAAGGAACTATAGTAAATACTTAGAATTATAGCTGAGTCATTCCCATACACAGGAATTTACAATGGCCTAGGGAGAAGGTAGATTATTCAATAAACTAGAATTAGAACAATGGCAAAGGCATAAAGCCCTTGCCCCTGGATTCTAAGAATAAGCTGACTTTAAGTGGGCCAGCTTTTTATCCCAGTAGTAAACACTGATTTTTATCCCAGTTGTAAACACTGCCTGGTTCCTGCAACATTTTATGTATGCATTTCTCTGTTTTGTGTAAAGAGTCATTTTGCATAGGGTAACCTCAATGCAAAAAAAACCTTGGATGACCTTAAAGTATCACCTAACTTCCTTGTTTTCTTCTGTAATATATGTCTGATGCTTGCTTTGAGAAATTACACTGAGCTCCAACACTCTCTCTGGTGTTCCTGTCTGTTTGTCACCCCACTGACTCCTTGCCCACCTGAGTCCTGTAACCCCAATTCTTCTAGGGTTAAGGGACCAACTAGGTCCAGTCTGCAGCATGCAGCCCTATAGGAAGAACAACAATATGAATAAACCAGTACCTCTAGAGCTCTCAGTGACTAAAACACAAGCCAATGAGTACACATAGAGGGACTCATGACTCTAGCTACATATGGAGCAGAGGATGGCCTTGTCTATCATCAATGGGAGGAAAGTTCCTTAATGGTGTGAAGTCTTTATGCACCAGTGCAGGGTAATACCAGTGTCAGAAAGTGGGAGTATATGGGTTGATGAGCAGGGAGTAATTGAATAGGGGGTTTTGGGATTTTGGAGGGAAAACCAAGAAAGGGATAGCATTTGAAATGTAAATAATGGAAGTATTTAGTATATATTTTTTGAAAAACTAAAAGTTTATGTTGCAAAAAGAAAGAAAGAAGAAAAATAAAACAAAAAAACAAAAAACAACCTCTAGAGATCATCCCATTCTACTTAAAAAGGCTTCATTATAATATCTCACAAATTTGTAAAAGCATCTGGGAAAATCAAGGATAACAACAATAAACATAGCATTTAGAGAGTTTAAAGCAAAAGGTACCTGTGTTGGTGGAAGCAGGCACTCTTAGGAAGTTTGAAGCTGTTCAGTGTAGATCTTCATTTTAGAAGAAAACTGGCTCCATATGGGTTGTTATCCATGAATAGTCTTGGAATCCACACATAATCCATGTTGCTTTCCTGTTATTGATTCAATGCCAGAACTAAGTGATAATTTCTTATCATTGATTTTAAGACATGAAAAATTTAGACTGGTATTAAACTGGAAGCTCATTTCAAGTGACTGGTGATTGGAGTGCCAGAAGAATCTTTGTATAATGCTCAGAGAACATTGACATGTGTGGCTCTGACTTGTATTGGATACTAGATAGTACATGTTATACATTTCAGGAAAATTACCCTGGCTTTTGCAATAAGGGCATAGCTGTTATATGGATAAGCCACTATTTTCTGAATAGACGTAAGGATGGTTCACAGGAACATGTGTTTGATATTGTTAGCTAAGAGAAAGAATAAGGCTAAGAAAATCACAGGCCACAGATGAGCAGTAATAGATATTGTTTTGTTAGGTAAATATGATGTGCTAGATAGCTTGCCTTCTAAACATTTATGCTAATGTCTTTGGATTATAGTGGTTGTTAGCCATGTTTGAAGAAACTTATTACAACAAGCTACAGCAACTGAAAAAAATTATAGTAGGTTGAACTACTAGAAATGAGAAAGAAAATTGTTGATACAATAACCTAGTAATGCCCCTAAATAAAAATAATCATATACTGTTGAATTGTGCATGGAAATGTGAAAGGGATGGCATGACAGAGTTCCTACCATGAGAGCACAAACATCAGGGCATATGCCTCCAGAAATACAGACTGTTGCTATGCATAAGGCTTATTCCTACAATATACATTATTTACTTTATTTCATCATTTGGTAAATATTTTCCATTCCAAGGTTATTGGAGAATATTTTCACTGCCATGGCTAATGACTCTATGGTAATTAGAAATATCATGAGTCCAGGATGCAAGGGTGTGTCTAATTTCCTTAGCAAAATGGTAAATGCTATGGCCTTCAGGATATGACTTAAGTTTGTGGGAAATAACTCTGAAAAAAATGAGTTTACAAATATATAATTTCTCACCTATGCAAAATAAAAGGATACAACATGAATTATATGAGGGGATTGGGAACCTAAAAGAACAGAGGTATCTGCACTGTTAACCAGGTTGTCAGAACGATATTACTGAGGGTGATAAATAGATGTGTTGAGAGGTTATTGCCAGGCCAGATGCCACCCAAATGTTTATTGTTTTTAGTTACAAAGGCAGAAAGATTTCAGAGATTTAGGTCAGCCTGAAACAGAGCTAGATTTAGACCAACATATGGTATGTAATGGTGATCTCAGAGCCAGATTACACACAGCTAAGTTATCATCTGTTTTGTGCTTACAAAGGCAGGCAGATCGGTAAAATCATTGCTATGTTGAAAAATGTACTTGTCTTTTCAACGAATCAAGGAACTAAAGTCATAAAAAAAAAAAAAAAAAAAACGATCCATGGGATAATCAAAAGAATGTGGGGTAGACAAAGGAATAGGTATGCAAATAAAATTCTGGGCTTTTGTCTACCAGAGCTGAGCTGTATGGAGTTCTATGGAGAGCTATCTCAATCTGAACACAAGGCTGTCAGCTTTTACCCACAATTGACTTCAAGTCCTTCTTTTACTGCTCTCAAACACCACTTCCTCACTACAGTTGGACAAGTGGATGTTTGTCCTTGGCAATATACACCATAGATGTTTCATAGAATATTGAGGACGAGAGTATGGCAAGAAGATTGAAGCAAGAGCAAGGATAGAGAATTTCCTGTTTCTTTTCATTGATATTGGATATGATTATAATCTTCTTGAATCAGAATGGCATTAATTGTCCATAAATCTCTCACAATATCATGGTTATCAATATTTTGTTCTGTATTGAGAGAAGTTCACAGAATTCTCAATACTAGAGGTGTTTTATGAATTAAAATCCATTATGGAATGAGGCCTTTATATAATGAAATTTCAGTTGAGTCACTTCTATTAAGTGCCTTCTTAACATGCTCCTGGAAATGATACTAATGAAGATATTTGTCTACCAGGAGAGCACACATAGAACAATTATTTTATTTTATTTTATTTTATTTTTTGGCTTTTAGTGATGTGTTTGAGGAGAATAGCTGTTTCTTGACATTCTTAAGGGCAAATATTATAGAATAGCTATTTAGAAGTAGGGCTAAATGACTTTTAAGTCCATTTACATTGGTCTGGCTTTTTAGTTTTCTATATTTCAGCACTGCTATGGTGTAAGCAACTAGTCTTCTAAATGTTCCAGAGATCAATCTTAAATAAGCTCAAACATCTAAAACTCTGAAACTAATAAACCTTTTCTCTTTGGTTGTTTTGATCTGGTATTTTGTCATAGTGACAGGAAGATGACAAACGCAGTAGTCTTATTTGGCTTTAGCAGAGATCCTAGAATTGTACATTGGACAGAAGAAAGTTTAAAATCATTTAGAATGTCCTTTAATATCACATGCAGAAAATATATTTATTGCTAGAAGGAACAAAATAGCAAAATGCTTGGACATATTCATCACTTGCATTTTCCAGTCTTTGTAAGAAATTATTGTCTACATATTTAGTCATTATTATTGACTGAATATCAATTGTTAAGTTATAAGGGTATAGTTTCTTTAAATTTCAAGCAACAGAACAGTTCATTTTATTATGGAGAAAATTTTGGGTTTGAATTAACACTCAATTATAGCAGCAAATTTAGACAAATCTTGGTTTAGATTTATAGCCTTATGCATTAACTTTACCTTGTGTGTGATAATGAATCAATAGTTTCTCCATAATAGCAGTTGATGTTTGCATTCTATACACATAATACATTATATGTACATAAAAATACATTGTTACTATTTTAACCAATTACACATAGTCTATTTTCATATTTAAATGTTCAGATTTATGAAAATTTGCTTTTCTCCCTCACATTGCTTTTGCTGAAATGACAATTCCTCTGATACAATCTAGATGATGTACATGATGTGTCACAGCTCCAGGACCATGGACAGAGGGTTGTAACATGCCAGAAAATCAGTGAAGATGTGCAATGTCACTGGCAGATATACTTTGTTCTATTCACTCTAAGTGAAGTTGCATATCATTGACCTCAAGGGTGTTTACATAATACCACACTACAGTCGTGGTTTTGCCAGAGATGACTTTATATTATGTTATGGTCCCCATTACTGTTATGTTATGGTTACCGAGGCAGTCAGTTGATGCTCTCCAACTGAGTTATACTGGAAATAAACACATGGGAATGATACTGTTTAAACCATTATCTGGTCCTTGCGACCTTTGTTCCCTTCAATAAGGCAGAACATTTCCTGTTACTTATTACTTAAGAGGAGCTATTTTCTAGTAATTGCCTCACCTCACAGCTATTATTAACCTAATAAGGAAATAATCACTGTAGGCATGAAGAGAAAAGATCTCTCTAAAGGGTGCATAAGCTTTCTAATGGATACAGAAATCATAATGCCCCATGAACAGCAGCCAAAAGCCTCAAACGGCCAGAAGGAAAAGGGGGAGTAGATATTGTTTAACTTATCTTGAGACTGAATAATCCTGACTGCAGATGTTTATGAAAGAAGCAATGGCAAATGTTCTAGGGGGATATCAGAAGAGAAGCTAAGACAAATACATGACAAAAACTGTGCTGCAAGGCCAGGAAAATAGCTCAGAGCTTAATGTAACTGTTGTAAAATCAAAACGCACAAATATAAATCCCCAGTTCCCAGTAAAAAGCACAACATTATAGTATACCTGCAATTACAACATGGAGATACAAGAGCAGGAGAATCCCTCTGCCCTCATTGGCCAGCTAGTATAGCCAAAACAGTGATCTCTGGCCCCTAGCTTTTACCTTTGCACACAAAAATGCATATACACATGCACATGCATATGTATACAAATAATTCCACATAACAAATGCACACAGTGCTACAATAAACATATTCATATTTATTATGCCCTGCCAAAATAATGTATTGTTACCATTATTTTCTTCCACTGAAGTCTGACTATAATATTAATTATTATAATTTTGACCACAGCAATGAAGCCTATATAGCATAGAGTAACTCTACTTCATGAGATTCTTCTAACTTATTTCTAGAAGTAGAGGGCAAAGGGCTGACTCTGAGTTGTTTTGCTTCTCAGTTTATGTTTCCTAAGGAAACACAGGACAAACCCAGTGTTTATGGATGAATTCTAGCTGCCACATTAACACTTCTTTTCCTCATTACAGTTCTCTACTTTTTATCCTCTTCTCTTCTCTTCTCTTCTCTTCTCTTCTCTTCTCTTCTCTTCTCTTCTCTTCTCTTCTCTTCTCTTCTCTTCTTTTTTTCTTTTGAACTGTATGGTACTAGCAAAGATTTAGGTAGAGGTGGAAGACCAAATATATTATATTTATTAACCTTGAAACCATCTTACTGTCGGTTTTGAGTGGAAATTAATGTCTATTAGTACACTGAGAAAAGCTGTGATTTATTGAAAATTATATTGGACATTATAACACTCTGAAGTCCATAGGGGTTCTGTTAATTACATTTTATAGACAAATGTTTCATGCAGTTGAATTTACACATTAAGAAATATTGATTTCCAGCCTTCCTGGCATGACAATATTGATGTGTATAGTCTGCTTTTCTACTTGAAGAGAGAGCTCACTGTTAACCAGGGTGGTAAACAGAGCTGAAGCTGCTCTTCCATGGGGCAAGGCAGATTTCTTGACAGAGGCAAAAATGCTGTGAATTGAAATTTTTTGTTTCATTAACAATTCAGTTGTGTCACATGTTGTTTTTCTGGAAGCTGTATTTTTAGAGGACATGTGATGTTTCCCTGAAAACAAACACTTGAAAGATCATGCGATATTTAGAAAGAATATAAAGGGAATCCCATAAACAGTGAGAAGATGCTCATACATTACAATGCAGTGCAACACTTGATTTTACTGATCTTGACTGGCCTTTATTGGTCTTCATTCTATAGAGATAAATAAGACAACAAACTTCTAATGGTTTTCTGGCAGATTCTGGACTCGACCACTGCTTAGTGCCAACTAGGTAGAGCCTTGCTGTTTCTGCTGGATCGGGTTCCAGCTACTTATTCATGGTTTTGCTTGCTTGTTTGTTTGTTTGTTTGTTTGCTATTGAACTAGATTGCTGGTATACTCACAACAAAGACTGAGACCACTAGCCAAGGAATTGCTTTTAAATAGGTCTATAACACCCTTTTCTTATTAATGTTCTTTTCCTCCTACTTTGGAAGCTGGGTTAGAAGTGAGACTGATGTATTTAAAACCCTAATACAGTAGGTTTTGGAAAAAAAAAATCTAATTCTGTAGGTGGTGCCAAATGTGGAGCTTAGGCTACTTGGATAACTTCACTTCTAAAGTAGTAGAGGAGTTGACAGGTTTTGATGTGTTGGCAATTTTGTTTAAGGAGGTTGTAAAAACAGCAGATACTGCCACTACTTGATTCCTTGCTTTGCTACCAGAGTAGGTTTTCTGATTTTGCTTAGAAATTTACATGTATACCATTTTGAAAAAGATTAGGGCCTAATCTGAAATGTTTACGCAATTCTCTTGTGTTAGAGATGATTCCAATATTGGCTATACACTTAAAGAGTTCCTTGATAGAGGTTGAAGTGCTTGGAAAGCAAAAAAGGAGGCAAATTGGGAAGGGACCAACAGTATTCAGGCTTGGTGTCTGAGACTGAGAATTTACTGTACAATGAAAGAAGGAAGCAAACTAGGCTGAAAGGCAGATTCCTGCCCTACTGTGCTTCATGCATTTTCATTTCTAGGTGGCCCAGCACCTCTATGAGACAAAGGAATGAGAAGAGCAGGAGGTAGTACTGGACCAATAAGTTAGTATTCAGCCAAGTGTAATGTCACAGGACTCACATTGGGCTACATAGGCATCTTTAAACTTTTCAGTCTTTGTACAGCATATACCTGTTAACAATGGTGCTCGTGTTTATCATGAGTTGGCATGGCATCCCATAGAGCTGCTAGGTCTAAATAATTTTAATGAATCTATTCTATCGCATAACATGAATTCTCCCTTTGTCAATAAAATGTTATGTAACTGGGTTAGGCAGCATTAACCTTGACTGGAAAAGATTAGAGTCAGCTGTGCAAGAATCTGCTTAACAATTACAATGATTGTCATGGTGCAGGCATGAAGCCATGAAAACAGAGCAACATAGTGTATCAAGTGGGATAAATGTTGCTAAAAATCAACTGCTTGGCCTTATGCTAACCTACAAGATTAAATCAAGTGTGCTGATGTCATAATTCAACAACATGATGTTACCCCTTTAAGTGCTACACATATGATTGAGGACCAGGTAAAATAGCCACCTCATTTACTAAGGTAATACAGAGTCATGCAGAAACCTTTATTAATTTTTTACACAGATTTGATTTAGCTGTAGAGTCAAATAAGACCATGAAACCACACAGTCATTGCCACAGACTTTGCCTTTGAAAATGTAAATACTGAATTTAAGAGAGCAATCAGACCACTGAAAGCATGATGAGCTCCAACAGACAAATGAATAAGAACAACAACTGCTACTGGCTCTTAGGTGCATCATGCTGATATCATAGAGCAAGGCATAGCTAGAAGTCTCAGAAATCAAAATACCTGATGCATTAAGTATGGTGAACTTGGCCATTTCCCAAGGACTTTTAAGACTAAAAGATTCAGAGCTCAAAATGGTGTAATGGAGAACATGGAATACATAAAAAACGATAAGCAGGTTCTGGTGGCTATGAAATGCAAGGCTTTCATAGTATTGTAGCTACTGTAGAAAAGACAAACATTGGTCTAAGGATTGTAGGTCCAAGAGAGACATTTGGCAACAAAGAGAAGTACCAGTAAGCTCAAGTCCCTGCAGGAAACAATATGAGCCATATTCCTTTCGTCGTCCCAAAGGCACTAACTGGTGAAGGAAATCATTGCTAAGTATTTCAGACCTTACACATGTTACAGACAGAAGTGCAGCTTTGGAGCTGGCCATAGATATACCTCCTACACTATCCCTGAAAGTTGAATCTTATGAGTTAACAACTGGTTCTGTGGACCATTACCTTCTGGGAAAGTAGCAATAATCTTGAGAAGAAATGGAATAACTTCTGTAGGATTTAATATGCATCAAGTAGTAGTAGATAGAGA
This sequence comes from Mus pahari, assembly GCF_900095145.1. NCBI lineage: Eukaryota > Metazoa > Chordata > Mammalia > Rodentia > Muridae > Mus > Mus pahari. Next base: position 89,412,196 of record NC_034594.1, read on the forward strand.
TAGCAAAGAAGAAATTAAAGTTATGACATGTGTAGAAAATGAAATGCAATGAAATGCAAGAGATAGCAATGGTCAGCTGTTATTGTTTTTTTAAATCAATGGCAAGGATGTACCAATAGAAAGAACAAAGATTTTTATGAGTTCTGGAAAACAAATGTTCTGGCAAACAGGAGTTAATGGTAAAAGAACCAAAGTAATTGGACAAATGAATGGTGTTGGAATAGAAGGTTTGGTGGATACGGGAGCTGACATTAGTATAGATGCCTATACAGTCCTGGAATCCAGATTGTTCACTTCAGTAGGTTTACACACACTTTTTACCAATTGGTAAATTATAACAACCATCACAAAGTTTCCAAGGGATTAGCTGTATGGTACCAGAATTACAAACAGGGAAATTGATACATAATGTAGCTGATATACCCATAAATTTATGGGAAAGGGAACTTTCCCAAACATGGAGTATTCATATTAATATTCCTGCAATTGTGAGGATAGCAAATAAGGTAATTAGAGGTGATATGGAGATCCTTGAGTAGGTACTGTTATAGGGTATCAAGAACAAGGACAAGCTCTTCCCATGACAAATTACAGAACATCACAGAGATTGAGTTTCCAAATTTGTAAAATGAGCCACTGCTGACATGACAAGAGCCTTGTTCTAAGAATGTTTATCAAACAGATCTGTGTGGTAAGAACAGTGGCCTATAGCAACAAAAAACTTTCAGGCATTTTAATAACTAGTTCAAGAGAAGATGGAGGCTCACCATATAAAAGAGTCTAGCAGTTCATGGTATTCCCTGTATTTGTTATAAAAATGAAATCAGGAAAATGGTGGATGACAACAGGCTTAAGTGCTGTGAATAAAATAATTCAACCAACCCTTGCAGCCTGGACTTTCTTTACTTTCTTAGTTACCTATATCATGGCCTACACTAATACTTGACTTGAAAGACTGCTTTTTCACAATTTCCTTGATTTCTCAGAATGCACTCTAAATAATAGTGGTTGAATAAAAAAATACCATTGGATGGTACTTCTATAGGGAATGTTAAATAATTCAACTTTATGTCAATATTTTTTGCAACTACCATTAGAAATAATTTGTAGACAATTTCCTCAATTTATAACATATGATTACATCAATGACATGTTTGTTGGCTGATTCTGACAAAGATGACTTAGAGAAAATGTTTAAAGAGACATAAAGAATTCTGCCATTCTAGAGGTTACAGATTGCTCCAGAAAAAAAATACTAAGAGGAGATTCACTTAATTACTTGTGTTATAAAATTAAACAACAAAAATTTAGCCACAAAAGGTACTAACCCATAGGAAACAATTGCAAACTCTCAACAATTTTTATAAATTAAAGTGTGAAATTAACTGGCTGAGGCCCAAGTCCTTACAAGTTAAGTAATATGTTTCAAATATTACAATGAGATTGAATTTTAAGCAGTTCAAGTTATGTAAGAGCTGAGGCAAAAGGAATGTATCTCTTATAGAACCAAGTCTGTAAGATGCATATGAGAATTTAGTTGATCCTAAACTTGATTGGTTTTTGGTCATTTTGACTTCAACTCATTCTCTGACTTGGCTCCTTATACAAAGGTAAGATGGAAATATGAAATGGATTTTTTTAGCACATGAATCAAGGAAAATTGAAGACATATGTAGATCACATTTCCAACATTTTGACAGTCATGTTAGGTTCTATCCTAGGTCTCTGGGATATCTAGCTTCTATGCTCTGGCCCTCCAGTGGTAGGCTCACTCTCTTTTCATATGTCCCTAGATGGACTAGACACTGGTTGGCCAAGGACAGTTAGCATGATTATGGATTCTTCAGATGGCCTTGCTTGTCCCTCTGGTTGTGACCCTCTGGGTAATCTAGAGTCCCAGACAATCTCAGTTCATGTCCAACCCAACAGGACTGGATCTTCAAAAAGGTAGATCACCAGTTTAAACAGTTTTCCTATAGACCAAGGGGCTTCAGCTGTGCATGCCTGAACCACTTTTGTGCTTGCGTTCACAATGCCTTGTCCTCTGTTTCATGGGATTTCACCTCCTGCCCCACTGACACACTTTGAGTCTGCTGTCATAGGGGATTAGGTGGACAGAACGTTTTACTCCTTCTCCAGGGGCAACTACCATCTGCTAGGTTGCATTTTCATGCAGCTTAGGGGCAGCACACAGCCAAGGTGCACAGGCAGGATAAGATAAAGGTCTGCTGAGCAAACACATGCTCACATCCCCAGCCTACCAGGAGCACTCACTCCATCTCCTGCAAAGTAAGACCTGGCTTATGACTGGGGTCTCAAAGACTAAAGAGAGTGAACAGCTGGCAATGCAAAGTGAGTTTCTTCCCCAGGCTAGGAGCAGGAAGGCCCTGCCAGAATATGTTGGCACAGCTGGACACAAACAACCAAAGTAAATCTCCTGGGCAGAATGACTACACATGGTTATGTATGTGAGCTCTGCTGAAGCAGAGGTTCAACAGGAATGATGAGTTCAGTTTTGCTTTTATAGTTTTAGAGAACAGAGCTTGCAACATGAACAGCTTGCTCCAAATGGGAAATTGTCATGCTTCTTTATCTACATTTTGTTTAAATCCTTCTTTTAACCTAACAGGAATGCTTAAAATATGATCATTCTTTAAACCCAAAATTATTTACAGATTTCAAATGAGGGTATTCTGGGCATATCTAAACTTTGTCTCTTTTTGCAAATTAAAAAAATTCTTTTAAACTCCAGAGAATCATGTTGGATCTAACTCACACAGGTTAAACAGACTACATGAATAACTATTATTTAATCATCAATTAATAAAAATAATTATACCTCTTTAAGCCAGTTTACTTTTCACAGACAAGATGTTTCTGCCTATACTGGGTACATAATTAACACGGTGTTTACTTTCTCAGCTACCTTAAGTCTAGGAGATAAATAATTCCCAATCTTTCTGTTTGCTTTCCTTGATAAAAACAATTGATGTCCCACATTAATGATGCCAGGCCAGGATTTTTTTATTAGATATTTTCTTCATTTATATTTCAAATGCTATCCCCTTTCCTTATTTCCTCTCTGAAAGTCCCCTATATTGTCCCCCAGCCCTGATTCCCAACCCACCCACTCCAGTTCCTGGCCCTGGCATTCCCCAGCACTGGGGCTTAAAATTTTCATAAGACCAAGAGCCTCTCCTCCCATTGATGGTCAACTAACCCATCCTCTGCTACATATGCAACCAGAGACAAAAGCTCGGGGGGGGGGGAGGTAGTGGTTAGTTCATATTGTTGTTCCTCCTATAGGGTTGCAGACCTCTTTAACTCCTTTGGTACTCTCTCTAGCTCCTTCATTATGGGCCTTGTGTTCCAACCAATAGATGACTATGAGCATTCATTTTTTTATTTGCCAGGCACTGGCATAGCCTCACAAGAGATAGCTATATCAGGGTCCAGTCAGCAAAATCTTGTGGGCATAAGCAAAGCGGTCTGGGTTTGGTATTTGTCTATGCGATGGATCCCTGGGTAGGGCAGTCTCTGGATGGTCCTTCCTTCCATCTCAGCTCTGAACTTTGTCTCTGTAACTCCTTCCATGGGTATTTTGTTCCCTATTCTAAGAAGGAACAAAGTATCCACACTTTGGTCTTCCGTCTTCTTGAGTTTCATGTGTTTTGCAAATTGTATCTTGGGTATTCTATGTTTCTGGGCTAATATCCACTTATTAGTGAGTGCATATCTAGTGTCTTCTTTTGTGATTGGGTTACCTCACTAAGGATGATATCTTCCTAATATATCCATTTGCCCAAGAAGATCTTCCATGCTCATGGATCAGCAGGATTAAAGGAGTCAAAACATCTATCCTGCTGAGAGCAATCTACAGATTTAATGCAATCCCCATCAAAATTCCAACTCAATTCTTCATTGAGTTAGAAAGGGCAATTTACAAATACATCTGGAATAATAAAAAACCTAGGATAGCAAAAACAATTCTCAACAATAAAAGAACCTCTGGTAGAATGACCATGCCTGACCTCAAGCTATACTATAGTGCAACTGTGATAAAAACTGCATGGTACTGGTACAGCAAGAGACAGGTAGATCCATGGAATAGAATTGAAGACCCAGAAATGAATCCACACACCTATATTCACTTATTCTTTGACAAAGGAGCTAAAACCATTCAGTGGAAAAATGAGAACATTTTCAACAAATGTGGCGGCACAACAGGAGGTTATACTGTAGAAGAATGTGAATTGATCCATTTTTATCTCCTTGTACAAAGCTCAAGTCTAAGTGGATCAAAGACCTCCACATAAAACCAGAGACACTGAAATTTAAAGAGAAGAAAGTGGGGAAAAGCCTCGAAGATATGGGCACAGGGGAAAACTTCCTAAACTGAACAGCAATGGCTTATGCTGTAAAATCAAGAACTGACAAATGGAACCTCATAAAATTGCAAAGTTTCTGTAAGGCAAAAGACACTGTCAACAAGAAAAAAAAAAAAAAAAAAAAAAGGCCACCAACAGATTGGGAAAGGATTTTTACCAGTCCTAAATCAAGTAGGCGACTAATTTCCAATATATACAAAGAGTTCAAGAAGCTAGACTCCAGAAATTCAAATAACCCCATTAAAAAATGGGGTACAGAGAAAAACAAAGAGTTCTCAACTGAGGAGTACCGAAGGGCTGAGAAACACCTGAAAAAATGTTCAACACCATTAATCATCAGGAAAATGCAAATTAAAACAACCTTGAGATTTCATCTCACACCAGTCAGAATGGCTAAGATAAAAAATTCAGGTGACAGCAGATGCTGGTGAGGATGTGGAGAAAGAGGAACACTCCTCCAATGCTGGTTGGACTGCAAGCTTGTACAACCACTGTGGAAATCAGTCTGGTGGTTCCTCAGAAAACTGGCCATAGTACTACCTAAAGAAACCAAGTTTCAGAAGATCCAGCAATACCTCTCCTGGGCATATACCCAGAAGATGTCCCCACTGGTAATCAGGACACATGCTCCACTATGCTCATAGCAGTCCTATTTATAATAGCCAGAATCTGGAAAGAACCCAGATGTCCCTCAACAGAGGAATGGATACAGAATATGTGGTACATTTACACAATGGAGTACTACTCAGGTATTGAAAACAATGAATTTATGAAATTCTTGGGCAAATGNATGTATCTGGAGGATATCATCCTTAGTGAGGTATGCAAATCACAAATAAATTCACTAGATATGCACTCACTGATAAGTGGATATTAGCCCAGAAACCTAGCAAACCCAAGATATAATTTGCAAAACACCAGAAAACAAAGAAGAAGGAAGACCAATGTGTGGATACTTCATTCCTCCTTAGAATAGGGAACATAATACCCATGAAAGGAGTTACAGAGACAAAGTTTGGAGCTAAGATGAAAGGATGGACTATNTGGAGACTACCCCACCTGGGGATCCTCCCCATCATCAGCTGCCAAACCCATACACTATTGCATATGCCAAGAAGATTTTGCTGGAGAGACCCTGAAATAACTGTCTCCTATGAGGCTATGCCAGTGCCTGGCAAATACAGAAGTAGATTATCATAGTCATCTTTAGGATGGGACACAGGGTTCCCAGTGGAGGATCTAGAGAAAGAACCCATGGTACTTAAGGGGTCTGCAACCCTATTGATGGAACACTGAGGGCAGTCAGAGCAAAAAGTGGAGTAGGAGTCATGGAGGAACACACCTTGCTGGCTTCCTTGAACATGCAAAGCTACTCTTCCTACTTTGTCAAAGATCAGCTACCCTGAAATGGTGCTTAAACTCACAGACTGTGTGTGCTTCCAGTCCCTGCCCAGGTTCCCCTCATTTCTGCAGATGAAAAATCAGCACACACACACACACACACACACACACACACATACACACACACACACCTTTGCTAACTCAATGACTGGGCACTCCTGAAACTCCCCTGTAACACCAGGAATAACCAAAAAAGCATGGCTAGTTGGCTTTATCTCCTGCAGCTACTACCTATTGTCTTCCCCTGTAAGTTTTCCAGAGAGATCTTAAGCCCAGTTTGGTGACAGGGTTCAGGCAAAGGGGAGATGGTGCAAGCAGGAAGGGGGAGTCATCTCCATTGGCTCCATTGCTGCAGCTGGCTCCTCCTCTGTCTCTGCTGTGGCCTTCTCAGTTCCTCCATGCTGTCCTGCACTGAGTCAGACCAGGCTAGGCAGAGAAGAAGCTGTATGGCTAGTGAGGAGTGTGAGGGAGCTTCAGGTGGAGTTTTGGGAGTGCAGATCTTCCAAGTGGCAGATGGCTCAGCAGTAAAAGCACTCAGCACCAAGCCTAATGTCCAAAGTTCCATCCCCGGTGGAAGGACAGAACCAACTCCTGAATGTTGTCTTCTGATTTCTACATGTATACTATGGCACAAGGACACCCACCCTCCCCACACACACACACGTCCCAGCCCGTGGGACAGTTTATTCCATGGTCCTTGAGGGGGATAAAAAACCTAGAGAGAAATGGGAATAAAGAAAGAGGGAGACCATGCATGTTTGTCATAGTCTCTTTTACTAAGGGGAAATACTCAGA
>NC_034594.1:89418890-89428311 GCF_900095145.1 Mus pahari
TCTGTTTAGGTCTTGCTGGTTCCCAGGAGTGGCCTTGCAGAGAGAGAGGGGGAAGGGCTCTTGACAAAGAACTATGTGGCTCCTAGCTGCATACTGTGAAAACACCTGGGCTGCGGGATGCCCTGGGTGTAAAATGCCTGGGCTTCAGGATGCCCGAGATGTAAGATGCCTGGGCTTTCTCAACCTGGTCTCTGACACACACACACACACACACACACACACACACACACACACACATTTTTTTAAAAAGTACTTAATTTTTTTGTAATACCTTTTATGTATGTGGATTAAGTGTATCATGGTGCACAAGCAGAGATCAGAAGAAAAGTTGTGGGGCCTGGTTCTCCTACTATGTAGGCCCTAGAAATTGAGCTAAGGTAATCAGGTTTAGCAACAAGCCCTTTACCCATTAATCCATTTCACAGGCACATAATATAAACATTTTACAGAAATATCTGCCATGTCTACAACTTAGGGAAAGCCACATGAACCATGGCCAGAAAAATGAAGGTTCAGTCAATACAGCTTTCCCTCCTTGCAAGAGGACTTTAGTTCCTCATGCACTAAATTTCAGCAGGGGATACAGATAGATGCAGACTGGCACTTGCTCTGTACATAGTCTAGTCAAATCTGCAAGTTCCAGGTCAGAGAGTTAGCCAGTCTCAAAGAAGATGAAACCAGACATCTTACACTGATCTCCACATGCTGGTGCATACACATGCATGGAGAGATGCTTTCATCTCTTTTTTAACCATATGAACCACATCTGCCTTGAACCTGAACCAGCCCACATGAAGATTGCCCTCAGGCCCAGCCACACAGACCAAAGTTCCAAAGTGCCAGCTGTGGGTTAAAATGGTGACTTGCATCCGGCCTGCCAAAGGTCTAGGGCTGCTTGTGGAGCTGAAGGCGCCTAAGAACCGCACTGGATTGGAAGGCACAGTCTGAGTTCCCCATGGACCTGCTGGAGTTCAAATAGTGTGTCCTCAGGCCACACAGAGGTCAAGGATGACAGCTTCTCACCCTCTTGGGCAGTGCAGACACAGCTGGATGGTGCAGAGGAGCTGAGAACAGAGTGTGGGCCTGTGGGGTTGGCTCTAGCCTTGGGAGGAAGGGAAAAGGGGAGGAGATCAATCTGACTGGTTCCTGAGGGTAGGAGACTCTTCGTCTTGCTCAGGTGGGAAGGTTGGCTTGATGGAAACCGTGTCTGAGAATGCAGAGAGGCCTCCTGCAAGAGATTTGATGCTTAACTCTTTAGACGAAGACCTATTCCAGTACTCTAGCACAGCAGATTCCAATTAGAAGAGACATTCCATCGTTTTAAAGCGTTTATTGTCATGGTGGGGAGTTGTAATGAGTGAAACCTTTCCTCATTTTATCAGGGCAGGATGCCCCAGGATTATGTTTAGATTTTAGCCTGTAAGGTTATCTGTAAACAATGTCTTCAACTATGTAACCACTCTCTCAATGTTAAACAACTTGAGTGTGATTATGAGACTATAAGTAGTTTTCAACCCTGTCAGAAATCTGTGCTATATAAATATAGCACAAAACAGCTTCTCAGACTTAATTGTAGAGACAGCTGAATACCTGAACAACCTCCTAATTTCCTATAATGCTGAAACATTTTCATTTAGCCTTTTGTCTCAGGATCATCTGGAAGACCTTTGCAAAGCAGAATTATGAAGGAATGCTTATACTGTCATGGCAGAGCTATCAGTTGATCATTCTGCATAGTGTGTCCTTTTCCCAGACAGTATTTTGTCTTAAAATGAAATAGGCAATTTCTGCCCCGTTGCCTCCTTGACATGATAAGCAACCTCACCTGTAGGTAAAGATGCTTAATTTTTCTTCAAAGGCAGATGGGGAAACTGTACAGGTCAGACATGTCTCATTGTCAAAAAAATTAAATAACATTAAACATCACATTCTGTAGATTTATGATGTTTTTGAAGACTAGGTAAAATATCTTGAACTGTTAAACCTTAGGTACTCTTACCCAGTTCTATTTGAGTAAATTAAGATACTTATAATTAAATTGGAATCTACCATAATCATGAATTTGGTATCTGGCCCATAACTTGTGTTGCTTAATCATCCTAAACACTTCGTAATGGTAGTTATTATAAGGACTGGGTCTAAGCCTTGTTCATATTCTTAAATGAATTGCATAGGCACAATGCCCATCTAAGAGTAACAATATTAATATGAAATTTTGTATCAATATAAGAAATTAGCACCAATGAAAACCTTAAATGTGTATCAAAATAAATTCTGTGCCAATGAAAGAAGTTATACCTTCAGTTTGAATCAATTATAAATATTTCTATCCATTAAGATTATGGCTACACAATGGTTTGTTCAAGGTTTTATTTTCTACTGTCTGAAAACAGCTAGATCACCTACTCTCTGCCTTTGATCTAACCTTTTTAGATCAAATGCCTTAATATTTTATTATCTCTATTTATTCAAAATATAAACCTATTTCCACATTCTATTTTTGTCATATCAGGCAAAGAAATCCCAGAAACCCTGTGAATAGACCATATACAAAGATCCCAAGAAATTGTTCTGGCAATACTGCTACATATATTTAAGGCATCCGTTTATTTATGCTCTCTTAACTTTTCTCTTTTGTGGAGCTTAATATTTGCTTAGTGTTCCATATGGCTCTCTGCTTTTCATTTTTTAAATTGGATTTTACTTATTTACATTTCAACTGTTATTCCCTTTCCCAGTTTTTCCTCTGCAAACCTGCTGTCCTATCTCCCCTTATCCAGCTTGTATGAGAGTGTCACCCACCCACACACCCATCCTGACTCACCACCTTAACATTTCTCTACACTGGGGAATCAAGCCTTCACAGGGCCAAGAGCCTCCACTCCTATTGATGCCAGATAAGACACATTCAACTCCTTCTGTCCTTCCCCTAACTACTCCATTAGGGTCCCTGTGCTCATTCCAATGATTGACTGGGAGCACCCTCACCTGTATTGTTCAGGATCTGGCAGAGCCTCTCAGGAGACAGCTCTATCAGAGTCCTGTCAACAAGTACTTCTTGACCTTCTCAATAGTTTTCAGGAATAAGGAATGGAGATGGTCATGAGGCTGTGGAAGATGAGGAACAGGACTATAGGGTCATGGGAAAGCATCTAAACAACATAACCATAATGACCTAAAAACCTACATGGTCTTTTGTAGGAACAGTTCATTGCCAGACTTGGACTTAAATTTGGAATCATGAGAAAGTACATGTACCCACAAGTTCAATGATTGTTGAATTAATTTACCAGGGTGAACTTGGGGACCTTAAGGATAGAAAGTTAGAGTGGTCTTAAGAAGAAAAAGCACAGACAGAAAAATAGGAATTTACATATAATTTACAAATAAATAATATAAGAAGGAGTCTTCATGAGGATATGGAATTGCTAGGGTAAGGAAATGAAGATTAGAAAATTAAAAGATGATGTAGAAACGTAAAAATAGTGCTCCATTTCTCTTTTTTATTTACATTTCAAATGTTATCTGCTTTCCTAGGTTCCCCCCCCAAAAAAAACCCCAATCTCCTCCCCCCCCCACTGCTCCCCAACCTACCCACTCCCATTCCTGGCTCTAGTATTCCTCTATATTGTGGCATAGAGCCTTCACAGGACCAAGGGTGTCTCCTCCCATTGATGGCTGACTAGACCATCTTCTGCTCCATATTCAACTAGAGCTACAAATTACACAATGTGTTTTCTTTGATTGGTGGTATGATTCCAATGAACTCTAGGGTATTGGTTAGTTCATATTGATGTTCCTCCTATGGGTCTTCAGACCCCTTCAGCTTCCTGGTTACTTTCTCTAGTTCCTTCATTGAGGACCTTTAGGTCCATCTAATGGATGACGGTGGGCATCCACTTCTGTATTTGCCAGGCACTGGCAGATCATCACAGGAGACAGCTATATCAGGCTTCTGCCAGCAGGCTCTTGTTGACATATGCCATAGTGTCTGAGTTTGGTGTTTGTTTATGGGATGGATCCACAACATAGTTCTACTAGAAGATGCAGCAATACTACTCCTGGGCATATACCCAGAAGATGCTCCAACTGGTATAAGGATACATGCTCCACTCTGTTCATAGCAGACTTATTTATAATAGTCAGAAGCTGGAAAGAACCCAGATGTCCCTCGACAGAGGAATGGATACAGAAAATGTGGTACATTTACACAATGGTATACTACTCAGCTATTAAAATCAATGAACTTATGAAACTTTTAGACAAATGGATAGATCTGGAGGGTATCATCTTGAGTGAGGTAACCCAATCACAAAAGAACACACGAGATATCCATTCACTAGTAACTGGATATTAGCCCAGATGCTCAGAATCCTTTTTATAAGGGGGAACAAAATTCCCATGGAAGGAGTTACAGAGACAAAGTTTGGGAGCAGAGACTGGTCATCCAGAGTACTCCATTTTTCTAGCTATTAGAATTGGAAATAATAATACCAGCAAAGATATTAAAGAACGCTAACTGTTTTACTTAAACAAATTCTAAATTTGGTATGGAATCATTAGTTTTTAGTAGTCTGTTATCTTTCTGTTTTCACATGAGAACAGCTACTAAGGACTGCTGAGGTTGTACCAGGAAATTGCAAGAGCTGTGCCAGCTACCTGAGAAAAACAGGGTGTGTAAACTTAAAGGGTACCATGCTTTGGCTTTGTTTGTAGTTCTGCTCTAAGGAAATGGTAACTGGGTCTTGATCTGGGACTCATAGTATTAATGTAAAGTTAAGAATTTTTTATAATTATTAACAATGATCAATGCCTTGACGATGTAAATCTAGTAAATAAAAGAATTGTTTCAGGCTCTGTCTGGTCACTAGGATGAAGTACTGAGCAGAAGAATGATTAAACTGAAGAGTAAAGAATACTGGGAAACTTAGGAAACAAAGAGAGTACATGAACTAGCAGTTTGCATCTGCTTCTGACCCTGAGTTTTTGAATCCTATCTGTTCCCATTCCAGCCTTTCTCAAGACACTCCTCAAGGTTTCATGTTAGATTTTTAACGTCAGAATTCATGTTAGATTTTTTTTTTATATATTGAGTTATGCTCTTATATTCCTAGTCTCAAATGGTACTACGTCCAATTTTCTGAGGAACCACCAGACTGATTTCCAGAGTGGTTGTACTAGCTTGCAATCTCAACAGCAATGGAAGAATGTCCCTATTTCTCCAAATTCTTCCTGTCATCTGCTGTTACCTAAGTTTTTTATCATAACCAATTTGTCCAGGATCTAGGCCACCAAAAATAGAGTACATATGGAGGGACCCAGGGCTCCAGCAGAGGATGGCCTTGTAGGACATCAATGAGAGGAGAGGCCCTTGGTCCTATGAAGGCATGATGCCCCTGTATAGAGGAATGCCAGGTCAGGGATGTGGGAGTCAGTGAGTGGGTTGGGGATCACCCTTATAGAAGTGGGGGGAAGGAAGATGGAATAGAAGGTTTCTGGAGGGGAAACCAGGAAAGGAAGTAAAGTTGGAAATCTAGATAAATAAAATATCCAATATTCCTAGTCTCTCCAGGGTTTTTTGTCGTGAGAAGTGTTGACTCAAATCTGTATTTTGATCATGGTGGTTCTTTCTGATATCTTCTTTTATTCAGTGTGCAAGAATTTTGTTGAGAATTTTTACATCTATGTTGCTAAGGGAAATTTGAAATGCTCTATCTTTGTTGGATCTTTATGTGGTTTAGGTATAAGTGATTGTAGCCTCATAAAAAGAATTATACAATGTCATGCTTTTACTCTGAGGTGATATTTATTATTGTTATTGAGGTGTGCTTCTTGTATGCCTATTTTAAAGATGTATAACATGTTGTTTAGAGTTGTCTGTCTGAGATGAGGGTGCAATAAGGTATCGAAGGGGGAGACTAATGGGAAGGGAAGAAATGTAAAATATCACCCATTTTCTTTCATAAATGTAATCCAAACTTAGGTGTGTGTGTGTGTGTGTGTGTGTGTGTGTGTGTGTGTGTATGTGTGTGCATGCACACACATGTGTTTGTGTTATCATGGGCATGATGAGAGAGACAGAGACAGAGTCAGAGACAGAAGGACAGAGAGACATAGACAGAGACAGAGGCAGATGAAAACTGAAAACTCTAATGTGGGGGAAATATGAGTAATATACAAAGCATATACATGCTTCATGAAATTTCATAAGGGATGCTAACTATTTGAAAAAATTCAAATTAAATCTTACTCAGTTCTGCTGGGCTCCTTGGCGCACGCCTTTAATCCCAGCACTAGGGAGGTAGAGGCAGGTGGATTTCTGAGTTCGAGGCCAGCCTGGTCTACAAAGTGAGTTCCAGGACAGCCAGGGCAATACAAGAAACCCTGTCTTGAAAAAAACAAAAAACAAAAAACAAACAAACACATGGGTTTCACTGTTAAATAAAATAAATCTTATATTTTCTCCAAAATTTACATTAATTAAAAACATAATTTTTAAAAAATCTGCTTTTGTTGTAGAAATTGACAAATTGCTTATAAATATTATTTGGGACAATGTATGAACAGGAATAAACAAGTTATTTTCTTAAGGGTTATACAGTTACTATAAGTCATTTTCTTACTGAAGATATCTACTACTAATTAATACTGTAATATTATTGAAGGGTCAGATAATTAGGCATTTCTCATAGGTAGGCACATTGTTTTGTATGATTAAGGGACATTGGGAGAAGGGTTAAAAAATGACAGATTGCTTTAAATACAATGTTTTGAAATGAACAATCACTGTCATTTCCCACCTAATTCAAAGGGATAGAAATACTGCCCATCTACTTTTAAAGGGTAAAATAATAAAATTTGTTAGACATTATATTTATAACTATAAAATTTGGCATGGAGACTGCTGGAGATATGGCTCAGATATTAAGAAAATTTGCTGCTCTTGCATAGAATCAGTGTTATGTTTTTAGCATCCTTTTCAGGCACTTACAACTGTCTGTAACTCTTGCTCAGGTGTTACAATCTTCTGGATTCCTTAGGCATTGACATAGATTGCATACATACTCACAGATGCAAGCATATACACCTAAATAAAATAAAAATAAACGTTAAACATAATATTAATTTGGCAAATATCTCTTAACCCATTGATGGTTCTGATACCAAAGTGATATGTATAGAATGCTGTTGTACAAAGGACAAAGACAAGTTATCTCAAAAAGTATAGTCATAAGAAGTTTAGTGTCACTGACCCTGCAATCCCAGCTATTCTGCAAAATGAGTCAGGCAGGACAAAATTTCAAGGCTCGCCTGGACTAAAAAGTATGTTTAAGGTCAACCACTACTTAGAGACCCTGTTTCAAATTTAAAAAAAAAAATGTGAGCTGGGGCTATACATGAAAGTGGTGGACTACCCTGTACAAGGTTGCGTGTTTGTTTCTCAGTATCCAGGAGAAAAAAAAAGAAGTATTACAAATAGAGAAAAGAAAAAATAAATATCACAGTAAGAAAAGTAATTTTAAAAGGCTTTCTTTGAGGAATGTATCCTCTTGGTATTGATTCTACAATTCAATGGAGTTGATAGGATATCTCCAGCAACAAACATCAGTGAACAGATGCTACATTGATGTAGTCATCAGAGCAGTGCATCCCAACAAACAAAAAAGTAAAAACATCGAAACAAAAAGAAATAAATATAGAGCACTGAGACTGCATTATGTGACAGGCTTTTCTTGAGAAAAAATAGCACACATGGCTATTCACTCAAGGTTGGGGACACACCACAGACAAATAATAATTGCATGAAGTTCAGTGAACGAAGGAGTTCATCAGATTGCTGGCAGGCGTATAGCTGAGGGGTTCCCTACTGGAATGTGAATGATTGCTGCATCTTAGACAAGTCTGCCCCATGCTTATGATGGCTCAGGAATGTTACATCCTAGGAGCTATCTGACTCACTCCAAAGGCTGAAAATGTTTCCTCTGTGATCTGCCTCATTCTGCACAGGTATAGCAGGTTCTGGATGGATAATCCTAGGAAGGTCTGACACAACCTATAGGTTATAGCTTTCCCAAACTGGTGACATTCATTTCCCTTCCTTCAGAGGCTCATGAGTACCCTTCTAAACTGCAAAGATTCAATTGAGAAGAAACTGCCATGTAACAAGATACCATATTTTGTAGCAACTAGATTTTCCCCTACAGTCTTGAGAGGAACAACCTAGTCAAATCACATTAGGAAATTGGTAAATATGTACATTCTGTAAACACAAGCAATTCCTCTTCTGAAATAAAATTTAAGAAAACTTCCTTGCTTATTTAAGATATTTTAGGATATTGTTTTAACTTATGTATATGTGTGTGGAGCTAGTTATATGTATATGAGTAACAGATTCTAAGGAGGTAAAAAGAGGGCTTCCTAGCCCTTGTAGCTTCAGTTATAAGGAGTTGCTAATACCTGTACTGGAATCCAACCTTCATCTGCAAGTACAACTCCTGGACTTATGTCCTGAATCTCCATCCCTCCTTCCTTTCCTTCTTCTCTTCCTTCATACTTTTGCTTCCATTCTTCCCTCACTCTCTCTTCTCTTCTTCTTTCCTTCCTCCTTCCATTCATTTTATTTTCTCACACGTGTATATTTATTAACAGGCATACATACTTGGATGTTAGGATACTATGAGGTTCTTGCTGTTGTTTGTTTATGTAATAAAACGCTGAACAAAAATCACCTTTGGCGAGGAATAGGTTTATTTGGGTCATGGGTTGTAGAAGATATTCAAGGAAACCATGTTATCTGCTCAGGGTAGGAACCTGGTGGCAGGAATTGATGCACAGGCCATGGAGGAAATCATGTTCAGCGGTCATTCTTATACCTTTTAGACCCAGCTACTTAAAGGTAGAAATGTCCACCATCAGCTGGGACCTATTACATAAATTAGCAATCATATGTCTCACAGATATGCCCAAAGAAAAATCCAATAAAAAGTAATCCCTCAATTTAAGCTGCTTCTTCCCTGACAACTCTTGATTGCATTAAATGGTCAAACTAAGAAGTACTTTAGGAATTTCCAAGATGGCTTAGCATGTAAAATGGCTTACTGTGCAAGCCTGATGAACAAAATTTAATCTCTAGAAACTACATTAGAATCCAAATAATACGAACCAAACCAAACCAAAACAAACAAACAAGAAAACCCTCCAAAATTATGGATATGATTGCGAGCATCTGTGATACCAGGAGTCTTACTGTGAAATGGGATGAATAGATAGGAAAATTACTCAGGAGATACATGGCAAGCTATCCTGGAGTCTGAACCATTACAAAAAGAACAGAGAAGGTGTTTAGAAGGGGAAAAGATAGAGCTGACTTCTGACAACTGAAGAGTCCAAACCTACTCCATCTTTCGACTTGCAAAGGAAG
>NC_034594.1:89428456-89429675 GCF_900095145.1 Mus pahari
AAGAAGAAGAAGAAGAAGAAGAAGAAGAAGAAGAAGAAGAAGAAGAAGAAGAAGAAGAAGAAGAAGAAGAAGAAGAAGAAGAAGAAGAAGAGGAAGAAGAAGAAGAAGAAGAAGAAGAAGAGGAAGAAGAAAAGGAAGGAGGGAAGGAGGGAAGGGAGGGAGAGGGAGGGGCAGGGGGACAGAGGGAGAAACGGTGAAGGAAAGGGGAAGAGGAGGAAAAAAGCCCTGAGAACTTGGCCCACAGATGAACTCAAACTGCCCCCAAGTACCAGGATGGATCCCATGACTTGTCCTAGAGTTACTTCCTAACTACTACCTAGAAACCATTAATCAAAGATTAGTCTGATTGTTTCAGATGTGCTCGTAGACAATTTGTGATTGTATACAGACTTGTTTGAGACTACCCATCTGTTGGCTTACAATCGGCATTAAGTTAGATACCTGCCAAAATGGATTGCCCATCACTTGCTTATATTTTCTATACAACATTGTCACAGTGAGAGTTCAAGGCTGCTTCACCAAAGAATCCTGTGGGTCATCTGTGAATAGGCCCAAACTCAAATTTGTGATAAAGAGGCCTTAATGTGATTACATTGGAGTCAGCTCTTTTGTGGTCTTTTGGGATTCACAAAAAAATGTTGAGATCCATTTCAGTGTGGAAAACACAAAGGTATTTGCATCCATAGATAGCCAGAGAAACCCAGAATGTAAATAATTTAGGGCTGCCTTTTCAAAGAAATAGATATAATAACTTTTCTATCCAAATGTCTGTTAGTGAATGTTAATGTTGATTACCTAGTGTCTTTTGCAACTTTTAGAGTCAGACCTCACCCAAATCCCTCAGGAAGTTTAGCCTTGACTTTCTCCCTAGGCTTTCATCTTTATCTTCACTTGGCAGTCAATAGGACAGAACTACACTATCTATATGGCTGTGACCTCACCAGATCCTTCCTTAGGTTCTTACAGTAATACATGTAGCTTATCTCTAGAACCCACAATCTTGTAAGAAATGGCATGTGCTCTGAGTTGAGTTTCTTTTTTTTAATTTTATTTTCTTTATTTACATTTCAAATGCTATCCCGAAAGTTTCCTATACCCCTCCCCCCCACCTCTGCTCCCCTACCCACCCACTCCCACTACTTGACCCAGGCCTTGCCTTGTGCTGGGTCATATAAAGTTTGCAAGACCAAGGGGCCTCTATTCCCAGTGATGGCCGATT
>NC_034594.1:89430015-89432978 GCF_900095145.1 Mus pahari
GGATTCCCGGATGGGGTAGTCTCTGGATAGTCCATCCTTTCATCTTAGCTCCAAATTTTGTCTCTGTACCTATATCCTTTCATGAGTATTTTGTTGAGTTGAGTTTCTATGTAATTATGCCTCCATGAGCCCCAATAATTGAATCACACCAGGTAATTCCCCACCACCCCAATTTTATAGCATTTATTTATGGTTATATTAAACTCCCTGGTATAAGACTCCAGAAATTCAGGACCCAGTAATAAGTTGAGCTTAGCTAAGTTTTCCTTCTTGTATCTCACAGATAGTTCCCCTACTAGTTGTGCTGCTTTCAGGGTGGCCCACAATTCTCTACTCTGATGAGGTGCTCATAACATTGCTGTCTTTATCTGAGTGCTAGTTACACACACATGTTCACTTTGCATGAATTGATTTCACAATATACTCTTGTCCATTTAGTTCTCTTTATGTAAATAGTGTTTTGATACTATAGTAATTTAAAAGGAGGCTGGAGAGATAACTTTTACTTTTTTATTTGCCTTTAATTATGAGCATTATGTGTATAGAGGGTTTTATGTGTATTTAGTGCAGATACCTGCAGAGGCCAGAAGAAGGCTGAGATCCCTATAGCTAGAGTGAAATCAGTGCAGATGCTGAAAACTGAACTTGGGTAAGATTCTTACCTGGTGATCATAAGGATCTCTTTTCAACTTATGAGTTCCTATGTAAATAGCTGGACATAACAAAATAAATTTCTAAAAATTTATTCACTAGTGAGAGAATAAAATCCGGTGTGACATTGCACAGCTTCAAAAATTCTATTCTAATGTATAGAAGTTCATCATGATATATAGACTTTCTGTCTGGCTAATTTTTCTGAATGAATATTTTATTTATATATTCTTTAAAACATATTTGTATGTAAAATGCCAAAAACGTCACCTGACCACATTTGCTATGAAAAAAGAAAAGTAAGAGTGTTGGGGGTTGATAGCTATAATTGGTACAGGTAGAGGATATTCAGAGGAGAATCACATCAATGGCAATACTGAGTGAGACTTGAAATAGGTGAGGAATGAGATGTTTGGATATCAGAGAGACAAGTTGCTTAGTAGAGAATAGTTAAATATGACAGAGTGAGGAAGCCTTGTGGATGAAACATCTCAAGACTCTAAAGGAGAAACTATTGCTTAGAGAAAAATGGATGAAATAAAAAGTAGGAATTGATAAGGTTATGCAAACAATGGGTTAAGGTCCAAGGGACTCCTGGGCCAGAATGTGGCTCTTGACCTTGATAAGGAGTGAGAATGGGAGTCTGCTTTGAAGAAACATGACCTGGTCAGGGTAATAATTGACTTAAAAAAATAACTCACTCACTTGGATTGCTGTGGTACAGACAGACTGTGTTGAGGATGAGAGCAAATTTTTCTCAAAGGATAACTATGGCAGTCCCAGAGCTATCAAAAGAACCCAAGTACAGAGGTTAACTTGTGTCACAGACAGATGATATGATACAGATTAGATGGGTGATATTTGGAGGAATAGTTGACTGAATTTATTATTAGATTGGATTAAGGATACCAGAAAAAATTAAGAGAGCCCTGAAGGTTGCCTTGAGTGATGAAATTGCTAGAGCTTCCTTTAATGGAACTCAAAGGGAATACAAGCTGGCGTGGTAGACAGGATCAGCTCTGGATATGAATGGGAAATTCTTCTCACATGTTTAAGTGAAGATGCTTTTAAGGCTCTTGAGTGGGCAAGCCCTGTAATGAACACTCTAATTTTAGTTCAATTTGCATATAGATTATATTTGAAGCCTAGAGATTTGCTGGAAGTTTGAAGGAGATGACCTTAGAAAGAGCAAGATAATGGGTTTTAAGAAACCTCAAGGTACAAGCTTTAGTCCTACCTTGTAAATCCATGCACTTCTCATGAGTCTAGTGTTGTTCTTGGGAGTAGTATATGTAAAATATGAGAACATAGGTCAGATATCATAGTAAAGAGAAAGGTGCTGCATGTCAGCATCTGGTTTGCAATCTTACAGGCAAAAGTAGGAAGTTTTAGATACCATGACTAAAGCCAAAACTATCCACTAAGACAATCCATACTACTCCAAGTACACTTCAAACATAAATATCAAAAACAATCAATAACTTGTGCAGCAAAAATGGCTCATTCAACTTCAGATCCCAGAAAGTCACTCACATTGCTAAATTTAATGAATATCCTCCACATATTCACCCTATAACTTTGTTTATTAAAGGAAATCCTTCAATCATTATCTCTTGTAATGAACTATGCTATTTAAACAATATAACTTAAAAAGTCACAGAAAACAAACAATAAAACAACAACAACAACAACAACAACAACAACAATTGTAAATATACTCAAGTTCAACTATCCCCTGAGAAGTCAATGCTCACACTTTGGGTATATTGCATTATCTCTGTCGGTATCTCTTTCTATTCATCCATGTGGTTAAAACATGTGTTAAAATGAATAAACCTAAGCTCCACATTTTAGTGGCTCATCCTGAAATCCCCTTCTGTATTGAAGCTACAAATCATGATTTTGCCTGAATGGAAGTCCTTATGGGAAACAAAGAAAGTCTTGTGCTGTCTGTAGGTGGCAGTGAGGAATTCTGCCTCTGCCCCTGCTCCTGTAGACAGTCCTATCCAGTCTGCTTCTCACTTTCTAGCACAGATTTACATATTTGTTTTTGTGTCTGTTGTTCACAACCTATGTTGTTCCCCAGTCTCTTTCTTCAATTGATCAATATTCTATAGTATCAAAGTATAAAAATCTTTATAGATATCTATTGTATGAATCATGGAGTAACATGACAGATAGCACATGTTTTCTTTTTTTTTGTAATTCTTTTTTATTATTATTTTCTTTATTTACATTTCAAATGCTATCCCGAAAGTTCCCTACACCTCCCCCCTGCCCCTGCTCCCCTACCCACCCACTCCCACTACTTG
>NC_034594.1:89433018-89473119 GCF_900095145.1 Mus pahari
ATATTGTTGTTGCACCTACAGGGTTGCAGCCACCTAAAGCTCCTTGGGTACTTTCTCTAGCTCCTCCGTTGGGGGCCCTGTGTTCCATCCAATAGCTGACTGAGCATCCACTTCTGTGTTTGCCAGGCACTACATGTTTTCAAATATATTGGCATACAGTTAGATGAACAGAGAGATCAAGTGATATTATTCATATAGGCAAAGATCGACTGCTTTTTTATTCTAATAAGAACTCTTTAATGCTTAGATTATTAATGTGACATTCCATAATATGAACTCAATTATATCAGAATCTTTCCAGTTTCCTTTCTGTTCCTATGCTAAACACTCTGAACAAACGCAACTTAAGTGAGGGAAGGAATTAATTAGCTTACACTTACACTCCATTAAACATTATTGAGGGAAGTCATATGAGGAATCTGAGGCAGAGACCAGAGTACAAATCATGCTTGCTGGCCTATTCACAAACTTATATACCTTACCTATTATTCCTATATAGCCTGAACTACCTGTTCACTTTAAACTAGGAAAAAAGAGAAGAGCTCCCATTTTACTGTTTAAAACTTCTTCTCTTTTTAAGTGTGTGTGTGTGTGTGTGTGTGTGTGTGTGTGTGTGTGTGTGTCTGCAGTGATGACTCAAAAGGACACTATAATTACACTATCACAGTAATGGCATAAGAAGATATTGTAATTGCATAATATGATGTGTGATAGCACAGCATGTCACTGTTATGACAAGGTTGGATAAATGTTCACTCTATAAAACAGAGTGAGAGCACAGTTGGACACAGTGACAGCGCAGTACTCCCATGGGATGTTATCATATAAATGAAATAATCTGGCACCAGAATAAATTTGATAGTCACAAGGGAGGTACTACAACATGGAATGATTGTATAATAGGAAAGTGTGATGCCATACTAGGACACTGTTGAAACATTTGGGCACAAGGATGTTATAATAAGGAACAATGATGGAACAATATGTCACAGGAATATCAGAGGGTTACATTGTAGAGACACAGTGTGCCACTGTAATAACTTATTAAGACATAGTGATGGAAGAGTAGTCAACAGTATGAAACAGTGAGGTAAAGTAGTGACATAAAATATATATCACAAAGTAACACTGTAATATGTCATATTGAATCCACATATACAACACATTTATAGTATATTAGGAAACAGTGATTATATAAATGGTATTGTGATGGAAAAATAGGTTACAGTGATGAAGAAATAAAGCACAGATGTGGCAAAATGAAGCACAGTGTTGCCAAAATAGGATACTACTGACTCATCACAATAACATATTTTGCTACAAAAGGCTGTCTTCTGCCATCTGCATGTCCTCCTGTTACATCACTCTGTCCTACTGTGCCATCATAATGCTGTATTTTGTTATCTCATTAGGCTACTGAGTCATTTGTTCCCTATATAGTCATAAGTAGGCCATATTGAATTATCACTGTGCTGTATTGAATCATCATATGTTTCTTCTATGCCATCACAGTGTTCTATAGTGACATCTCAGTAATGTGTTATGTTGTAACTTTGAAGCTGTACAAACATTATGCTCTCCTTTGTCATGAAAGTCTTTTCTGTAATGGCTTTGTCTATTGAGCCAACAGTATACCATAATATGCTACCACTTTGCCTATTTTTTTTGCCATCATTCTAACTTAATATTCCACTACTATGCTTTAATGCCCCATCACTGTGACCAATTATGCTATCTCTGTGCCTTTTTGTGTCAACACTGTCCACTTGTTTTGTACCACTAAAGCCTATTTTACATCACAATTTTTTATTGAGGCTTGACATTTGTCTATTGTGTTATTATTGTGTCATATTCTGCTATTTGTGAGGCATATTGTACCATATATATGCCCTATTATTCTAACTTTGTGATCTGACCTGCCAAAAAATTTTCTTATTGTGCTCTATAATACCATCATCACCAAGGCCTATTGTATTATCACTATGATACACTGTGTCATAACTCTGAAATGTACTACTTCTGTAGTCCAAGATGTGACCATTGTGCTTCATTGAGTAGTAAATGTAACATACTGTTTCATTGCAGTCTTTCCTGCCATCAGTCGATACTCTCATGTTCTAACAGTACCATATAGTATCATCATAGTATCCAATTGTATCATACACATTGTAACTTCTTTTGCTATCATGTGGTCTACTATGCTATCATTGTCCTTTATTGTGCCAATATTGTATTTTACTGTGACATTACTGTTCCTTATTGAACCGTGATAGCACACAATTGTCTTATTCTTACAATTTCTATAAGGAAACACCACTATACAAAGCAAGTTAGGAGGAAAAGGTTTATTTGACATATGCTTTTCACATCATAGTCCATCATTCAAGGAAGTCAGGACAGGAACTCAAACAGGGAAAGAAACAAAATGCAGGAGTTGATGCAGAGGCTGTGGAAGAGTATTACTTACTCTTTTGCTCATTCTCCCTTGCCCAGTCTGCTTTCTCATAAAACCCAGTACAACCAGCCAAGGGAAGGTACCCTAGGCAAAATGGGCTAGATATTCATTAATCACTAATTTAGAAAATGACCTACAGGAATGTCTGTAGCTACAGAGGCCTTTTTGTAGTTGAGGCTCGCTCTTCTCAAGTTGACCTGAAAGTTACTAACATAATTGAACGCTTGTCAATCTGACACACAATGATATCACAACAAAGCCACAAATGTTCCTTTCTTATTTTCCCTAATTTCTCACATTAATATGACAGTAGTATATGCTCTATTATTCTAACTTTGTGATCTGACATGCCAAAAAATTTTCTTATTTTGCTCTATAATACCATTATCACCATGGCCTATTGTACTATCACTATGATACACTGTATCATAACTCTGAAATGGAGTATAACATCATACTATAAAATATTTATAATGTTAAAATTCTCACAGTCTTTACCAAATGTATATACTTTTAAAGTGCAGTATATTAAAAATATCCAACAAAACTTCCTTTTAAAATTCAATGTAAAACTCTAAAATCACTTTAAAAGCTTAAACTCTTTACTGTGGTCTTCTGTGAAATAAAAAATAAATCAAATAGTTTTTCACTTCAAGCAGGATGAACTGAGGCATAGCCACAATCATATCAAAGCAAAGCCATACTTCATTTGTACAAGCAACATAAGATTCCTTGTCTTGGATGTACTGCTGATCGTTGGAGTTCCTCCAAGGAGCTTGAGTCACTTCTCCTGCTTTGCCCTCTGTAGCATACACAGTTGGTCTTATAAGCTGATATTGACTCAACTCTATTGCTGTTGCTATTCTTGGGCACTGTCCCATTGCATTGCCCTCTTGCACTATCACAGTGTCCTATTGTGCTGTCACTTTGCCCATTTGTACCTTTATTATGCTGTTTTATCACCTCAGCATCCACACATGTTTTCACTATGCCATAATATGTGATCATAATATCCTATTTGGTCATCACTGTGCCTCTTGTACCATCAGTGTATCTTATTATGCCATCAGTGTACCCTGTTGATATACCACAGTGCCTTATTTTATTGTTTCAGTATCCTAATATACCCGCTTTTGGCCTGTTGTGCTATCTCTGTTCCTCATTGGAGCTTCATTGTGTGACAGTTTGCTGTCACTGTGCACTATTTTGTAATCAGTGGTTTATATTGTGTCACTACATTTCCCTATCACTTAATTACACTGATGTACTATGTCATCACAATTCATTTTTCTGTTTTTGTTGTGGCCTATAGTGGCATATTGTGCCATCTTTGTATCCTGCTGCTTCAGCACACTACGATCTCGTGCCATTATTTTCTAACATTTTGCTATGTATGTGTCCTATTCATCTTTATACTATCCTACTTTTCAAACTGAGAAATCTATTGTGTTACTACTGTGTCATTGAGAGTTATCATAATGTTCTATTATGTCATGACAGTGTCCTATGGTGCCATAACTCCTCCTTATTGAGCAGTTGTTATGCTCGGTTGTTCCATCACAGTGTCCTACTATTCTAATATGGTGCCCTACTGAGTCATCATAGTGCCTTACTTTGCCACAAACATGGCATTTTCAACAAACCATTGTACTTTCTTGAGTCACCATTGTACCTTAATAAGTCATAACATTGCCATCCTGTGCCATCAGTGTTTTCTATCATGAAATCACTGAGCTGTTTATTGACATCTCAGTACCTTATTATGTTATCACTGTTTTTTATTGAACCTTCACAGTTACCTATTGAGCTGCAGCTATGGTCTATGATGCCATCACTGTCTTCTTGGTTTTGTTTGTTTGTTTCTCAATGCAATATTATGGCTTTAGTGTGTTCTGCATTGTGCTTTCACAGTTCTGCTATGTGCTAATTTTATCCTGTTGATTCAGCAATGAGCTTTCCTATATTAATTCAGTGCCCCATCACACTCATACACACACACACACACACACACACACACACACACACACTCACGCATGCACACATATAAGTAGCCATAATTTGAGTGTTTGTTGCTTTTGAATTGTAATGCAGTTAAATATCTATAATTGTGAGACAGAATGAATTGAAAGTGGTAGGGACAGAAGAAAAAGAAAAAAAGTGGAGAAGAAGAGAAAGACAAGAAAGAGAAACAGGAGATCTTGACAGCACCTACCAATATTCTAGAAGGAAAAAGCAAGGTCACTGACACTAATTGAGACAATAAGGCCTATATGGGAAGAGAGTGTGGAAGAGAACTTCAGTATTACTTTAGTTTTCAAAGACTCTATATTTTGTATTTATAGAGTCATCAAGGAAACCATTCAGAATACAGTTTTGAAGAATCACAGGGAAGGTCAAAATTCAAAAAATAGTTTCTTCCCAATGAAGTATTATTAAAATGTAAACATTACCTTAGAATTTTCAAACATTTTGATTCTCTAATTACTGAAAGTTATTTAGGGGAAGCAACCTTCCATGGCAATACTTCTTGCAACTTTTTATAGCAAGAATGGGCTGAAATGATGGTCATACATAAGATCTCTGAAGGGAGTTGATGTTATCCTTTTGTCTGATGTAATATCTGTACATGATATATAACAACTATTTAGGGAAATCAAAGGCACCTACATTCCATAACATTTGAAGTTTCACTGTTCTGGTTGACTGAAAATGACTGCATCTTTTCCTCTATTGTCTTCCCAAGTGATCCTGTAAGATCAGTACATTTGGAATATGTGATGACTTCTGGAGTTTCAAGATTCATAAGTGCAGAAGTTGTGTATAATATTTTTCTATGTGTTTGGGAAAAACTTAGTATTGAACTGAAAACATAGCAGATCACAGAAAGTATTAATGTGGGAATCAGCCCTTAGTTCAAAGCCTTGCTTTGTCATTTATAGTTAACCACAGCATGTTGCATAATCATCTGGATTTGTTGTATAAGATACAGTGAAAATAATGTTTATCTCATAAAGATGTTGTAATCTATATAATGGTATTGAAATGAAATTTCTAGCATGCACTGGCAATACATACTTGATAAAATTTAGTAAAACAAACTCTACACAGGGTCATTGACCTTTATAGATAATGTAAGTGATATCAAGTTTGCAAATTCATTCATTCTTTACAAAAAAAAAAATTGAGTAATTGTTATCACTACTTTAAGGATGAGGAGACTGAGACCAGGTCTTTAAAATGGCTTGATCTCCCAAAGTCCACAGGAAGACTGAGAAGGAAATAAGAGCCAAAAGTATGGCTTCTGAATCTTTGTCTGTAGGTACTATAATATGCCACCCTTATCCATGTACCTCATAAGAGTAATCAATGATATTTGGTGTAATGCTGAAAAGAGTTGAAATTACCCCAAATTTTAGACAAGGTAGAAATATCTATTATCTGTATTTTTATATGTACTTTAAGTAGCTCTAATCAAACCAAGAAGATTAATAAATACACATGATGAATTTGTTTTCCTCAGGTGTTGTCTGTCTATTAAATGAGAAGGATTTTTAAATCAAAAGAGAACACTCATTTTTTTGGAAAGTGAAAGTTCAATTCAAATTTCCTATGCAGAAGTTGGGTCAGGTAGGACCCCTGGATATTTGTGAATATTTGTACTGACATTTAGGACATACTGCTGCCCTTTGTCTGATAATTAAGCACAGCCTACCTACTTATGCACCTGGCTCTGCCTACTCTAACAGAGCACATTAAGGATTGAGAAATCACTCAGGTTTTGACACCATGTTCACATAATCATTCAGCAGCAGCCTCCTTAAATCTCATTATACTTCCACTAACAGTCCCCCAGTGTCTTCACAGCTTGTCCTCAGTACATCCTAATTATAAAGCATGTAATAGACGTTTAAGTTCTAATTACAATAGCAGCTTTCTTCTGTTACTAAATTTTCTTCTACTCCCTGGTAACTAATGGCCACACATGCAATTATGTATAATAGATATTTTTCTTTCACTTATGAGATGGTGTGTCAGGTGTTAAATAAGACCATAGCAGAAGATCCACTGCTTGTTTCTACTGGGAAGCTGACATCAGATCTCAGCATGAATGCAGTTACTGGAAACCCTAATTTGGTTTATATTTAAGTAGTAAATGGTCTGATACCAGTTAGAAAATGGGCTATTTTATCACTTGAACTGCTCAGGGTGACTTCATTACCAGCTATCTAAGTATAGATATACTTAGAGTGAATGGCTTTACACATAGTAGCTGTCCAGGAAACTCTATGACTCTGCCAATTTCACTATAGTAGACACCATTTGTATACTGCTGTTTGTTTTAAGGAAGTCATAAGCCTTCATGATTTTAAGAAGCAATAGAACTTTAGTGTCTTAAAATTAAAATTGTCAAGAATTTTAAGAATGTGCTTTATTTTATCATTTATGTTTTTATTAATATTTACATGAATATGACTGCAGGAATGCATATGCATCACATGTGGGCTGGGAACTCAGAATATAACATTATTGCCACGCCTACTTCAGTGGTGGCTCACAACAGGCCTAAACACCTGAAAGAGTCCTGAGGAAAAAAGTCTCAAAGAGATTCAGCCTCCTGGCGTACTGGCATTTCCAATAACCTATATACATGAACCCTATCCGCATGCTAGTATAGTGTATGCTCTCTTTCAATATTATTAATGCCTTTAAAGATTAAATTTATACCATAGGTGAAGTTTCCACCAGTGTTCCAAAGTCCTAAAAATTCCTTAAAGCCAGGAACTCAGAATTCAGTAAAAAGGTTACTTTCATATGCAAGTATTTACCAAGACCTAGAAAATAGGGGGGTTGTGGTATTGCATTATTCATGAGAAGGTCTGCTAGTGCTGAACCCCCTGGTGCTAGCTTTCACAAGGCTCAAAGGAGTAACACAAATTGTGACTAAGTTGTGAAATCCTTACCTGTCTTTAGCTGACCCTAGGCAGAAAGGCTTTATCTTCACTGTAAATATTACCTGGCTCCTGTAAGTCCCTTTGAAGTCATTCCTCTGTTTTGTNTCAAGTAACTTCAATGTACTTTGCCTACTGTGACATCCTACCCCTTTGTTCTCTGTACTTTATAACACTAGTGTTCACTTTATGAGAATGCATTCAGTTCTACACCCTCTCTCATGTAGACTGTCTGTCACTCATTCGCGGAGTCCTCGCTCACCTGCAACCAAGAGACCCAGTTCCACACAGATTGTCGACCTAAGTGAGGCCAGTCTGTGGCACATTATGTCTGATGTGAGTGCAGAATACAAATACTAATCATCTGCAAGAACAATAATGTTCTTAAGCACAAAGCTGTCTCTCCAATCTCAGGACCATGACTAAAATTGTTGTAAATCTTTGTTGTTGTCTGTCCTGTGACAAAACACTAGACAAATCTAATTTAGGGATCAAACACTTTATTTTGTTTATATGACTTGGTAACAGTTCATAATTGTCAGAAGCAAAGGTAGAAACTCAAGTCAGAAACCTGAAGACAGAAACCGAAGCAGAGATCACAGAGGATGTTGTTTACTGGCTTTCTTCCATATTGCTTATGTAATCAGTTTTCTTATTCTACCAGGTCCAGCTGCCTATGGTCTGATAATACCCACAATGGAAAATAGGCCTTTCCACAACAATAATTAATCAAGAAAATTCTTCCTATGGAGTTGTCTAGAGGTCAGTCCACTAGAGACATTTCCTCCATTGAGCCTCCCTCTGCCCACATGATCCTAAACTATGACAAGTTAAAAAAACAAAACAAAACAAAACAAAAACAAATGAAAACTATGTCACCGTATTAAACAATGACAACTATCATTTTACATTAATTTGTGCTTGGGTTTGTCATCATCAGAACAAAAATATATTTGAAGTATGGTTGTAACAAATAAATATTTAAGTTAGAGTATGTTTTCTTATATAAGAAATCAGAATTTGTTAGCCACATTTCAGTTTTGAATTAGAAAGAGGAAAGTAAATAGATTCAGTAAAAGGAGAAGAAAAAACATAAATATAACCCTACATAAAACGAGCACAGAGAAAAATGAACAGATCTAAAGACTTTCTTAAAAGAAATTAACAAAGATTGGCCACTAGTAATTTTGAGAAGTAAATATAGCATAATGAATGTACAGCTGATACTACACCTAGTGCTTCAGAGACTGGGCCCTGGCAGCTCCTTACATGCTAGGCTGTGCCTCTACCCTCAATAAGCCAATTAAGTAAACAAGTAATAATGAAAAGCAGGTAAATGAGATTTATTCCATGTGGCTACATTGGAAAGAAGGACAAAGAAGTCAAGTGGTCTCCAAGTCCATCTTTGGGTCCAATAATAAAGTATTAAATTTAAATAGAGAGCAAGAGGTATGCATGCTTTTGCTGTGCAGATCAAGGTGTGGTCCTGATCATCTCTGATCCATCAGTGTCTGGTTTCCATTTTTCCTGCAGAATAATCTGAGAAGTTGTCAGTCCTGTGTGAAATCTACTCCCAAGAGACAAGGTCCTTCTTGGTGACACTAGGGGCCCAACATTTTTCTTCTCCAAGCATGAGACTCCTGGGGAGGAATTCCAATTTTGGGATGAGGAAATTGGTTATCTCAGTAATTAGAGATACTAAAAATTAAATAGTAATATATAGTCAAAACTTAAATCCAACAAAGGTTGCAGAGTAAATAATATTGTCTCCTGTATCCAGAGTGAGACACTTCTGAAGAATTCTCTGTTTCAGAAGTGTCTGGAGGATTGGGTTCTGAAGCTCTTTGCTACGATCTCTTATTTTAGTTTCTCCCTCTGCTCAGGTTTATACGCTTTGCTCTTTGAACAAGAAAGCTGTTTTTAGCTCATTCTTCCCCCAGAAAACACTCCTTTTGGGGCATATACCTAGAAATCTTAATCCGTGGCATAGACCTAGAGTCCTAGTCAGCTTAAAATTCCCCTGTTTGGCTTCGGCAATACATATTTTGAAACAAGTAGTTGCACAGGAGAGGCAAATCTAATATCCTTTTATCTTCTCTTTCCTTCTTACTCTAAAGTCTTGGGATATATCACACACCAAAGGAAAGTGAAAGAAGAATCAGTATAGGATGGGAACCTGGTATTCTACTTCTTGTATGTGTTGTAACAATTATCCTGTCACTGTGTACCAGTGCCTGCACATGATCTTCCAGTCTCCATGAGCAGAGATTTAATTGCATACTAATATACAGAATGCATACCAAGCTCAGCTACAAACTATTTTTGTAAAATTATTTTCTGCTAATACCAAACATAGGTTGGGATCCTGAGAAGCAAATAGGAACATTGATTTTTGCAAGTAGGGAAATTATTGAGAGGGGGCTTTCAGGATCTATAGCTACAGAGGAAAACATTCAGTGGCTGGACAGTAATGTAGCAACAATAAATGCATCAGTTGATCTTTCGTGGTATGTGAAGTATAATTAGCTCTTGATATTCCTTGGACTTAAGCAAATAATTTAGATACATTGATTGTTCCTATAAATTCAAGTGATGGATAACACTTGGGATAGGAAATCTTATGATCAGGTTAAGTTTCAGAGAGAAATGTAGATTGCCTGTTAACAATCATTAACATTCTCTGTTAACAATACCATCTGTCACGTTCTCTTGGAGGTTTTTCACTATATTCACTAAAGAATAGTATCAAAGCCTATTGCTATGGGAAGTGTTTTATCAGTGTTAGAGCCACACATGCAACTTATATCTTTAAGACTTCCTCAACACTGTGTTGGGGAGATGAGAAACGCTTGTCAGTGAACTGCTTGGTGAGCAAACATGAGAAGCTGAAATTGGGATTTCAGCACCCAATAAATATTATATATATGTATGTATAGATATAGATATAGATATAGATATAAATATATATCTGTAGTAATCCTAGTTCTGGAAAGCCAGGGATATTTATTGATTATTGATTCAGATGTGGTATGACATGGAAGAATGGGAATTGGGAAATGAGGTAGGAACAAGTTTCATGCAATATCCAACTTTATTCAGAGCATCAGGCAGCACATGCCTTGGGATTTAGAATAGTCACATAATAAAAGTTTACAATCACAA
The DNA here is from genome assembly GCF_900095145.1 of Mus pahari. Classification (NCBI taxonomy): domain Eukaryota; kingdom Metazoa; phylum Chordata; class Mammalia; order Rodentia; family Muridae; genus Mus; species Mus pahari. Next base: position 89,443,585 of record NC_034594.1, read on the forward strand.
GGGCAAGCCACATGTGACAAAAATATCATTTTCCATAGAGGCTAATAAAGAAATAATAGCCAATTGTAATGAATAATCTAAAATAAACCACACTACTATCCACTACATCTGGAAGGAGTACTAAAGCATAATTCAAGAATAAGTTCATATTTTTGAAGAAACTGAAGTCATAAGACTCATTTTGGTTTCTTGGATTTTTCTCACAAGCACTGATAAATCTCTTCATACAACTCCATTTTTGGACTTTGCCAACCCCAGGGACAGAAAGATTTAGGATGGAGCTAACTGACTAGATAGTCAGTGAGAGTTGGTGAGCTCCAGTTTCGGTTTGAGAGTCTATCTCAAAAATCACGACAGCAACTCAAGAAGACAAATAACATGGATCTCTGGCCTCCACATGCATGAACACACACATGCAAGTACACACACACACACGTGCATACTTATGAAACACATGTATAGACACACACACAGTGATTAGTTATTTTCTTGTTACTGTGAAGAAATATCTGATTAAAGCAACTTAAAAGAAAGGGTTTATTTTTCTCAAAGTTCCTGATGGAGAGAAATCAGTATGGTGGAGAAGATACATCAGCAGGCAGGGAACACATGGTGACAGGAACACAAACCTGGCTGTCAAATTAGATCAACATACAGGAAACAGAGAGGGATAGGGGAATACAGCCAGGAAAACCTCTAATGAGGTTCTTCCTCCTAAATGTTCCAAAACATGTCCAGATAGTGCCACCAGCTAGAAACAAGTGTTAAAACATATAAACTATAAACCTATGAGGAACATTTTATATTTAAACAACATTTGAACAGTTGCTTAAAAATGCATGTATACATAATTACACTCATACAATTCATAAAATATAATAATCATGATCTTGAACTTCATATTTTAAAATTGTGATATATATATATATATATATATATATATATATATATATATATGATTGTGGCTCTAGGAAATGGGCTCCCAATATTGTAAATACCTCAGCAGATCAAATGACTAGGCCTTGAGACCTTGTAAAGTAGGAAGATGCTGTTATTCCTGTCTAGGCTTGTGTTCACATGCTATATAGATCAAAAGTTCCCCAGTGTTTTTCTTCCTAAATGGGAGAAATTGGCATTCCTGTATGATTTTTCATTTTACAACACACTTGTTATAGGTGATGATATTGATCATTTTTTTTTCTATTCATAGGCCTCAGAATACTGAACTAGTTTTTCTTCTGGCAGAAAGGTTCATATACATTTGGATTGAGGATGAAAAGTACTCATGATATGAAATCAGAGTGTAGCTTCTTCTGAATTCAGATTTTTGTCTCTGCCCTTCTGAGTGTTGAACATAATTGTAATTATATATAGATACTTGTAATTTGTGATGTGGAATTGAATGCTCAAGTAGAGAGGTATACTTGTTTTGTGTCTCATTGCATGACACAATACCAGGCAAAAGCAACTTGAGGTAGAGTCCATCATGCATGTTTGAGGTAGAGTCCATCATGTCTTTACTTTGGAGGCCCTGTTCCCATTGTATCCATAGTGAGTAAGCAGAGAGATTTGAAATTCGGTACTCAGCTAGGCTTTCTCATTTGTATTCAGCCCAGTAATGGTGCTACACATATTTAGGAATATTTAGGAAGCCTCTTTCTAACTCAGCTAACTTAATCTAGATAATTGCTAAGAAATTGGTGTGATATTAGTTTCCATGGTAATTTTAAATCCCATCAAGCTGATAAACAAGATTAACTAAACTGTGTGTAGATTTTCTGATCACAAAAACGACTCAGGCTGTTGCTTTATTTATATTTTTAGTGTTTTTTTTTCCTATTATGTATTTTCTTTCCATCCGGAAACTTTGTTTTTTATGCCCAGACCTTTTTGTATCCTCTCAGATATAGACATGAATTATAACCAAAATCAAGTCAATAATGCTAACTGGCTTCCTGTGTAAGGGTTAATATCCCAGTTAGCTATAGAAGGGCTCAGCCTACTGTAAGTAGTACAATCCTTTTGGCACATGGTTCTGGGCTATATAAGAAACCTAGCTAAACATTAACCTGAGATTAAATGGGGAGAAGTATCCCTCCATCATTTTGATCTCAATTTCTACTGGAGTTCTTACCCTGACTTCCCTCAATAATGGACTCTGTCCTGGAAATCTACAAGCAATCCCTTTTCTCTTTCAAGTTGCTTTGGGTCAGAGTGTTTTATCACATCATCATAAACAAAGCTAGAAAAGGTACTTCATGATCTAAATAATAAATTAATATTTGTGCCTGTAGCTACTGTTTAAGCTTTGGATGTCAGGCACATATTTTACAGAATTGACAAGTTAAATTGGTATGATATGAATATAGGAATATGAATGGTCTTCTTATTGCTCATGGATGGTGCTACATGTCAAAAGGAGAAACACACACTGAGTGTTAAATGTAGTTATGGCCGCAAAAGCATTGATTGTTATTTACACAGCAATTATGCATGAAATTACTTCTAAGTCCAGGCTTTTGGTAGCATGAGAATTTCATTCAAGCTAGTTTTAGATTGTTCATATATTTTTAAAGAGTAAAACAAATTCATAGCTAAAACAATCATCAATAGACATTAGATATTTGTTTGATCATGGGTGTACATGTGTATCTGTGGGTCCATATTGAGGAACCCTATTATTAAGGTTGCAGTTCGGCATTTCCAGATGGCTCTATGAGCTTGGTACAAAATGGAAAATTTCTACTCTCAGCACGCCTTCCTTGTATGAGCTTGATTTTGTCTGAAGAACGTCCCTGAACACAGATAACCAATTAGCTCTTTCCATCTGTACCCACTAAAAACCCCTATGTATACTATTACTGGAAAAGTAAAATAGAGCTGTCCTACTTCAGCTATATTTGGAAGTCCTTCCATCATACTCAAGGCCATCTGAATACTGCTAGCTATCCCTTCTGCTCCCTTTGCCCTGTATTGTAGTAGCCAACTGTCCTTGGGAAGGGAGATCCACAGGTTCTGTGCATGTGTTCATATGCATATGGAGACCAGATGCCCATGTCTTGGTGTCTTTAGAATTATTCACCAGTTATTGTTTCAAAAGATCTGTCATTGAACCAGGAGATCACCAATGTTGCTTCACTGGATCGGAAATATAAGAATGCTCTTGTCTGAAAGTACCCGAAGAGCTGAAGGGGGCTGCAACCCTGTAGGTGGAAGAACAATATGAACTAACCAGTACCCCCTGAACTCGTGTCTCTAGCTGCATATGTAGCAGAAGGTGGCCTAATCGGCCATCATTGGGAAGAGAGGCCCCTTGGTCTTGTAAACTTTATATTACCCAGCACAGGGGAATGCCAGGGCCAGGAAGTGGGAGTGAGTGGGCAGGGGAGCAGGGGTGGGGGGAGGGTATAGGGAACTTTTAGGATAGCATTTGAAATGTAAATAAAGAAAATATCGAATAAAAATAAAGGAACTGAATCCAGGTCTTCAGCGAGAGCAGCAAATACTCTAAATGGCTAAGCCAATAACTCTTCCTTCTCCCTCCGCTTGACGTTTTGTTAAATAAATATACTGTAGTGTGAAAAAAATGTTCTCCTTACCCCTTTTGAAAAAAAATAAAGAAAGAAAGAAAGAAAAAAAAAAAAAAAAAGAATGCTCTTGCCTCCACTGGGATAGCAAGTGCATGATACTATGCCTAGCTGGCTAGACTTTTTGTTTTTGTTGTTGCTTGTATGTTTGTTTTATTATGTCTTCTAGGAGATAAACACAGGTTCTTATGCATGAAAAGGAAGAACTTAATTAACTGTACCATCTCCCAGCCTGAATATATATTTATATCCACATCCTTAAAATAATTGACCCCTAGTTCTTAAAATCCTTTCTGACCTGGTCCATGTTAACATCCTCCTACTTCTCAGAACCTGTGCTTTCAGGGGGCACACGACTTTAATCCCAGCACTCGGGAGGCAGAGCCAGGCAGTTTTCTGAGTTTGAGGCCAGCCTGTTCTACAGAGGGAGTTCCAGGACAGCCAGGGCTACACAGAGAAACCCTGTCTCGAGGAAAAAAAAAAAAAAAAAAAAAAAGAACAACCACAAGTTAATTATATAGCCACAAGCAAGTCACTTTAATTCTTTTAAAAATATTTATTTATCTACATATTTATTTATTTAGAGTGTTTGTGTACATTTACATGCAATTGCATACACGTGTACATACACACAGACCCTTGCACTTGAATGAAACTCAGAGGACAAATTGCATTAGTCTGGCTCCCAATTCACCAAATGTGTCCTGGAGTTCCACTTCAGTTCATCAGACTTGGTGGCAAGCACTTTTATGTGCTAAGCAATCTTACAAGCCACTATTTTACCTTATTGTGTTACATTCACAAAATTAAAATTGGATGCAAAGTTACACCTAAAACACAGACTTAAACTGTAAATATAAATTGTTACTAAGTAAAAGAAGAGGAGAAACTGCAATAAGACATTACACAGATTTTAGCATCTTGGTTCAAAGGCAAATGCACTCAGGTAAAATAATTTTTAATTTCCATATTTTGCTCTTCAGTAAGGTTATGATACTCCATAGTAAGTGAGGTTTTATTTTCTAGGAAGAAAGAAGGATATCTTTCTGGTGGCAATGCCTTTAATCCCAGCATTCAGGAGGCAGAGGCATGCGAATCTCTGAGTTTGAGGCCAGCCTTGTCTACAAAGTGAGTTCAAGGACAGCCAGGGCTGCAGAGAGAAACCCTGCCTAAAAAAAAAAAAAAAAAAAAAGAAGTGGCAAGTGTCCAATACCTTCCTGCTATTGTTGCCTAACTCCAATTACTAGGAAAGCATCTCCACTTTCCTGCTTTTTGGATTTCAGTGGGGCCTATTGCTTTAAGCCACCATGAAAACATGCTTTGTGACTTCATTTCATCACCAAAAAGTAGAACCATAAAAGTGTCACATCAACAAATCAAGTAGGCCTAGTCAGTGTTCACTGTAGAAGTGAGGATTTGTTCTCTGTCATGATATTCTTAATGAAAAACTTAAACATATAACACGGTCCTGAGGAGCAAATGATCTTGGTCTCATTATTTGGGAAAACAGTTGATATTCATCTCTTTTGCTTATACCACTGACTATCATCGTGGCTTTGTCTCTTTCATTCTGTTTTCACCTTTACTGTGAGGTACCCTCTTACTTTGAGCAGCAGATTTTTCAAATCTATTGATATAAATTTCCTGTCTTTATTTACATTTCTACGCATCTCTATATGTATATATACACTGATATAGTGATATACATCCATATATCATATATATAATACATTTATCATTCTACATACCTCTTTAAATATCTCTGTATATGTATGTATCACTTCTATCATCTATCATCTATCTATCTATCCATCTATCTATCTTTCATGTAACTATCTATGATATGTCTGTGTATCTGATCTATTGATCATCTATCTATAATCATCTATATCTATAATTAACTTTGTCTCAGTTTATCATATCACTCTTATCTCATTTATCTATATGAAATATATTCTTATCTATATTTCCAACTGTCTACACCTAAGCTTTGAGTCTTTCCTTCTGTAGATAGAGTGAAAAGAGAAGGGATGACTGAGTTATGAATCTCCTGATTTGAGTCAGAACATAAAATTCAATGACAACTTCAAACAAAAGCCTGTATATGCTTTGTGTACTAATATCACCTTATACTATTTTATTTAGTGCCACAGGAGAGGAACAGGACCTTCATAGAGTACAGATCCTCATTACTGCTCCTCTCTTCTCTTCTGTAACTCTAGGCTTATTGCTTTCTCAGATTCTTTATGCATATGTCCTTACTTGGAATATAAGTGGTATATTAGCAAGTAGTTGACATGCCACCATGAAGGCTAAATGCATTTTCCCCTGGAAAGGCAAATAAAGTTGCCAGGTACCTGTCATGCTCTGTAGTAATGATTCATATTTATTAGTCATATTCAAAATCTATCTTCAGTACTCAGCTCTCATTGTCAGATTGAGAATGTAGCAATCTCTTTTACATAATAAGAGGTTCCAACATTGATTAGGTCAACTGCTGGACCATGAGGGAAACCCTAAAATGTTCCAGTGTAGGTGACAAACAGGATGATAGGTTGCAGGTGTTATAAGTAATAGTGTCTTTGAATTCCTCAGAAAATCTAGGAAATTCTTAGGTCCATTTCTGACTTTATAATGTCTGATTGTATTAATAGCACACTCTTGCCTAAAGGAATCTGGTTTTATCATTATCCTGGATCCCTGCTTTCTCATTTTTTTATTGTAAGGTGTATAAGTTGTTTCTCTAGTTCTCAAGACAATATACCTAACAAAGTAAACTTAAAGCAGGAAGGAACTTTATTTTGGTCCCCAACCTGAAAATAGTGTCTACTGTGGGTGGAGACATTGTGGCAGAAGGAGAGTGAAATGTATTTTTATCCACATTGTTTCCACAGTTAAGAAGCAGAGAGGTGAATGCTATTGATCAGCAGACGGTTTGTTAGTTAGGCTGGGTTTCCCCCCTTTGGGATGAAACTCACTTTAGGATTTCCCATCTCATGGAGGAGGATCTGGAAATTTCTATTAATGGATGATTATTTCCAAGTAGACTCTAAATCTCATCAAGTTAATAATCAAGACTACCCATCATACAAAGCTAGAGACAAGGTGGACATGTGAATCTACACAAAACCTTGTTGAATTTAGTTAGTTCAGGAGCAGGTTTAGATTGCCCTTTAAATAGATAACACTGGTATTAGAAGAAGTATACCATCTGTTGGCCAAATCTGCTTGCAGGACTCAGCCCCCAGCTACATTCATTTTTCATGAAATGAAGCCTCCCTAGGACATAGTTTGCCACAAAGCTCTGTTTCTAGCCAAGTGACCAGGCTGCCTGAGTAGAAGCAGATGCAGTGTTCTTGGCCTAGAAGCATCATTAGAAACACCTCCAGGTTGCCTGGGAGGATGCATCTGTTGGCTTTGTTGGGCCAAATTTAACACATGGGCCTGTTAGCCATATTAATGACTGTCCTCGAATGGGCTTCTGCCAAATGTCATTTCTATTCAGGAGTCTTTCGACTCACTATGTGTGGCAAGGGTGATTGGGATAAGTGTGTGATATGCTCTTGATAGTTAAATTTACACGTTGTGTGGGCATGTCTGGTGTTTAGCTTACATCCACTGGATTGAAATCTATTTTTATATCTATAATTATTTTTTTAATCATTAATGATACTATCACCTATCCATATCTATGCATGTTATCAATATATATGATTGGTTATGTATCTATCAATATATGTATATACTGACTAACTATCTGTGTTTGTCTGTCTGTATGTATGTCTTAGTTAGGGTTTCCAATGCTATGAAGATACTCTGTGACCAAAGGAACTCTTATAAAGGCAAACATTTAATTGGAATTGGTTTACTGTATCAGAGGTTTGGTCCATTATCATTATGGCAGTGTCCAGGCAGACATATTAGAGAAGAAGCTGAGTGTTCTTCATCTTGATCTTAAGGCTTTCAGCAGAAGGCTTGAATCACACTGGCCAGACTTATGCACATATATGAGACTACAAAACCCACCTCAACAGTGACACACTTATGCTAACAAGGCTACAGGTCCTCCAAAAGGCTACAACTTCTAATATTGTCACTGGCCATTCAAACTACCACAGTATCAAACTGTCTATAAAGCATTATATATTATTTACCAATATATCATCTATATGACATCTACCTGTCTCTCACCTATCAATTTTCATCCAGTCCATAGCTGACAAAGACATACAGTTTTTTTTATATGTCTAGCCTTGGTCTAACCTGTTTTTGGACCACCATAAAGAGCAACTTGTAGCATAATATTTCCCCAGTTAATTGATTAGATAATAAAGACAAGAAGCTAATCACTGGATGAGGAGGAGGCAGGCCTTCATGGGTCCAAGAGAGGAAGAAGAAACATTCGAGGAGGGCACTCCATTTTGAAAGACAAGGTGGAAGAGAAAGGAAGAATCATGTAGACCAATATCTGTTAGATATGGTGGTGGAATCCATCAGAATCTGCCACTGGAAGATTTTTAATATAGAATAGTATAAAGAGATATCTAACATAGAATAGTTTAGGACAATAGATTCAGAACCCAGCAGTTGTGTTATATGTTGATTCTGAGCTAAGATTGTCTGGTATTTTCCATTTTTGACAACTCAAGAGGGTCAGAGAGAAAGAACAGAGCTGAGGTGGAATTTGGTCAGGCTTTATAACAGGAAGATTGGGCAATGACTGACCTCCAGAGGGAAGATAACCACAGCAGAGTGCTGGCTGCCAAAAACACATTGCAGAGTCTTGGAGCTCTAGAGAGGCAGAGCCAGTATTGGTAGCAGAGGTATTGGGTAGGAGAAATATGCAATCTCAGGCTATGTACCATGCTGGGAACAGACTAAGACTGCTGGCTGGTGCCTAGCCAGTAATAGCATGGATTATTTTTTCAATTACTGTACACTATAACAACTTACTCAAGTACATTGATTTAACAGCACTGTGTAACATATAGATACTACATCTCTTTTGTTTGGTAGAAATATTCCTCCATGGAACAGGAGAAGCTGCCTGAGAAAACTGGCAATAAAATAACTTGAAAAGTTGAGGTACATCAGAGAGTTTGAGGAATAACAGGGTGCCCTGCTATATTTGGGGCTCGTTTAGTAGATCCACATTCAAGTTGTGCTGGGAACTTCAGAGATGCAATGGCAATAAATTAACATCTGAGCTTTCTGGTGATGCTATGCCTTTGTGCATGTGCTCTTGTAAGAAACCCTGGTAAGTGCATTAATTCATTAACCCAGATTCTGTTAGAATAGGCTATACTCTATCTGCAATGACTAATCAGACATTTGTTGATATCTTCCCAGGAAAAGTCAGGCAACGGAGTAAAGACATTCCTATCCTGTCAGTAGAGTTGTTTGATGAACACTAATAGTTGTGTGATATTTACGGATGAGGATGAATTGCAATAACTAAGGCCTTTCTGGATTCGATGCTTTAATGTTAATAACCCACCAACCATCCAGAAGGATATGTATACAGCGCTCTTGGAACCTGCTTTTTGGTTGAGTACCTTTCAGAATATCTACTATATCAATTTGAATATGAACAGTGTATTTTCCAAACATGTTAATGTTTGAAGGTTATGGTGTTATTTAGGCTATTGCTTCATTCTGAGTTCTGGTCTTTGTCTTCCAGCTTGCATGGCAGAACTAAAATTTCCTCCCCATTTGAAATGATAGATGATGATGTACCACACCACACTTTTCATTCCCAATCTTCCCTCCCATCCCCACTTAATTTACAAAATGAAAGATACATTCTTCATCTGTGGGTGAGAGGATTTATTTAATTGATGAGTTGTTACAATTTTTCATAATGATGATATAATATGCGAAAAATGACAAATGATAAATTATAGAAACACCGCTTGTCATTTGTGTAGTGATGGCCTCTGAATTGTGAATGCTGTGTGAACTAATGAATCTGAATGCTCTGTGACAAATTGGGCAATCAAAACCTATAATAAATTGTATATTTTTTCTGCCTGACAGATTTGTTTATTCTTATTTTCTGTGTTACTCCTACTTATCAACTTTGACTTGTACCAAAGGCAGAGGTAGGAAAAGAGAATAAATCAAATCATGTTCTGAAAGGAGGATGACTATAGCCATGGTGGAGTTATGGGTGTCTTTGCAAATACTAGGTTACATGAGTATTGAAGCTAATAGTGAGGTACCAGCAAGTCTTTAGTAGGCATGGTTCATTTTTCTTCTTATTTTAGAGGGAAGATATCTGTGGGAGGAGGTCACCATGAAGGTGTGTTTCAAAATGCTTATTGAACTGAGGTGTATACACAATTTCGGCTGGGTTAATTACATTTGTAATGGTTTGAATATGTTTGTCACAGGGAGTGGAAGCATTACTAGTTATGTCCTTGTTGGAATAGATATATAACTGTGGTTGTGGGTTTTGTATCTTTGTCCCAGATTCTTGGAAGCCAGTCTTCTCCTAGTGGCCTTCAGATGAAGTTGTGGAATTCTCCACTCCTCATGCATCATGTCTCATTGATTGCTCATATTCTCCCATCTTGTGGATACTGGACTGAACTTCTGAATCTGTAAGCCATTCCCAATTAAATACTGCTCTTATAAGAGTTGCCTTGATCATGGTGTCTGTTCACAGTTATAAAACCCTAATTTAGACAGAAGTTGGTACCAAGAACTAGGGGATTGCTGTGATTGTCCTGATGATGCTTTTGTTTAGAAAAATAAGGATTCTAAGACTTTGGATTTGGAAAGCAGTGCAGTATTTTAATTGGGGCTTTATGGGCTATCTTAGTATGACAGTGATTGTCTTTGTTGTTGAGAGTGATTTGAACTATGGAGACCTGGCCCAAAAAATTTCAGTGGAGAAGAATTTCTGTATTTAGCACAAAGACGGTTTTTGTGGTGAAGAATGTGGCTGTATTTGGCCATTGTAAGAAGAGTCTGCCTGAAGCTAAGGTACAGAGATTTAGAATAATTACTTTCAAAAGGGAAATCTCAAAACATCCAGGTAAAGATTCTGCTGTGTATTTACCAAATCTTATTCTTATGAAGAGAATTTTAATGGAAAATAACAAATGGGGAAAAGAAAAATACAAAATATGTGGTTCAAATACTAAAGGGCCCTCAGGAAGTACAATAGAGCTGAATCCTATTATCTAGGAGATAAAAGATTCAGGGATTTTTAGGAAAAGATTTAACACATCTAAGATAAGATTCAGGCATGATTGTACACCCCTTTAATACCTGGAGACAGAACCATGCAGATCTCTGTGTTCAAGGTCAATCTACAGAACAAGTTTCAGGATAACTATTCCTAGGCAGTGAGGGAGTTGGAAAACAGAAAGTTGGTAATAGAATAATGGGGCCATGTTCTAACTATAGCAATTAGCAGCACTTGGCAGCTTTGGCCATGTGGTTCTATGACTGTTCTAGAGTACAAAATAAAAGGGACTATTGGGACAATTGTTGCTGGTTATCTGGAGCTAAGGAATTAGTTATGATTAAGAAGAGTCCAGCATTACAGAGATAGAATTTGGGCATCACTTTCTGAGAGTACAAAGAATTTGTGTTCCAAAGATAGCCAATATTATACCTCATGCTGAAGCTGTACTTGGTAATATGTAAGAATCACTGGTTTGAAGGTATAAAGGGTTCATAAAGAGCAGTTGAGGCTTGGTAGTATAAGAGGTCAGGGAAGGCCATTGGTGAAGGTTACATTGGTTATAGTTGACAGCCCAGGACTGAAGTGGGTCATGCAAAGATGTTGAGGTCTGGCACCATAAAAAGACCCTATGAGAGGCTATTGGTGAAGTGTAATTGCAGTATAAAATGTCCGAGTATTGGAGATGCCAGTACCATGAGATGGCCATCAAGAACAGCAGTAGTAATGGAGTAGAGCCAACAAAACCCTAGAGTGCCACAGAGGGCAGAACTGAAAAAGGGAACCAAGCTCTTTGGAAAAGCCCGTAAGATCCTGTATGGATCCCAAGCATTGGAACCAGAAGTTGTGAGGTTGCAGTTGACTTGGAGATGCCAAAATGATAAAGATGCCAGAGCTATTGGATACCTGCTAAAGAAAACTGCTAACAGAGAGTGGAATCAAACCAGGAGAATTAAGTTTGTTGCAGTTAACAAAGATGAAAAAGGATTTGGATATTTGAAGATTGCTTTGACATCTGACATGGAGATGCAGAATTTGGAGTATGCCCAGCTGATTTCCTGTCTTGTTTGGGGGATTAGTTTTAATTGATAAGAGGAATCTCAGAAGAGACTTTGGAACTTTGGACTTCTAACATTATTGAGAGGGTTACAGAGTAAGGATCTTTTGAATTCGGGCTACATGTTTTAGCATTATGGTATGGCTAATTACAGCCCCAGTTACTCATGTGTCTTAAAAAGCCTATGGGGGCCATGGAGTGGAATAAAATGGTTTGAGTATGCATGGCCCAGGGAGTTGTGGCCTTGGATTAGGTGAGTCACTGTGGGTATGGGCTTTAAGACCCTTCTTCTAGCTGACTGGAAGCCAGTCTTCTCTTAGTGGCCTACAGATGAGATATAGAAATCTCAGATTTTCCTATGCTATTCCTGTCTGAACACTGCCATGTTCCTGCCTTGTTGATAATGGACTGAACCTCTAAACATGTAAGCCAACCCCAATTAATGTTTATCCTTATAATGGTTGACTTGGTCATGGTATCTGTTCAGAGAAGGAAAAACCGAAGACAACATAATTTAAGCCAACTGACAGCTGTGTGTGTGTGTGTGTGTGTGTGTGTGTGTGTGTGTATAAACAAAATGCATTGATAAGCCAAATATATTCATTAAAATATTAAAATAAGTAAAATACTAGGTGATAATAGTCAACGTAATTGTTTCTATGTTGCAGTGATAGACAGTTTAACTCGCTATGTCATGCATGTACTTTTATAAATGGAGTTAGGAAGATGGGTGAAAGAGTAAAAATTTTCATGCATAAGCATAAGGATTGGAGCTTATAACCCTAAACTTCAATGTAGATGTTGGGAACCACAGTTCATACAAAAGGCTATAACTCGGGCCTGGATGCAATAGTCAGAAATGGATCCCTGGAACTTGTTAGCCAACCCTCTCGCCAAATGAGTGATCTCACGCTTGGCTGATAGAGTAGATGGTATTAAGAAGGAAGATTCCCAATTCTGACATAACTCTGTCTTTGAATGTAAGCCTTAGTACGCACACACACACACACACACACACACACACACACACACGCACTGAGAAAAGGAAAAAATGTAATAAAAATTTTAAAATTAATCTGCTGATGCATATCAGAAACATCAAGGAAAAGCCCAAGGAACAGGTCTGTCTAATTATTTCTCTATTATACACTTCATTGATTTTCTATTTTTTAAGAAATCAGGCACAGAGATCTGTATCTCTTTTAGTTAACTGTCATTCCCTATAGTTTTCTGACCTTGTTGTAGAAACCTTCTGAGATATCAGAGAATACCTCAGTTCAAGAAGAGAAAGGCTTTGCTACTAGAAATAGACTAATTTAAGAGCTGGTCATTGAAATGAGATCACATGTCTTAGAACCAAATGTAGTTGTAAAAAGCTCAAAGAGGGGAACTGGAAAAAGAAATATATTCTTTTTTTTCCAAACTTAATTTTTTATTAGATATTTTCTTCATTTACATTTCAAATGTTATTCCAAAAGTCCCCTATACCCTCCCCCTGCCCTGCTCCCCAACCCACCCACTCCTGCTTCCTGGGCCTAGCATTCCCCTGTATTGCAGCATATGATCTTTGCAAGACCAATGCCCTCTCCTCCCATTGATAGACTACTAGGCCATCCTCTGCTACATATGCAACTAGAGACACAAGCTCTGAGGGATACTGGTTAGTTCATATTGTTGTTCCTCCTATAGGGTTGCAGACCCCTTTAGCTCCTTGGGTACTTAAAGAATACACATGATATGCACTCACTGATAAGTGGACATTAGCCCAGAAACTTAGAATACCCAAGATACAATTTGCAAAACACATGAAACTCAAGAAAAAGGAAGACCAAAGTGTTTATACTTCGTTCCTTCTTAGAACAAATATATTATTAAGTTAAGAGCTAAATCAACTCCTTCCCGTGGGTGCCAGCCCTCAGCAGACAGTCCCATGGTCATGAGAGTATTTTTTCACGCCATCCCACAGGTGCCCTAGCATGCCCAGTATCTTAGGATCACTGTTGAATGGAATAAAACAACTGTTCCAATAGAATAGGGAGTGCCTAGGGCCAGCTGAAGCAGGGAAACAGGAACCCCACACAACCAGTGGCTCCAGTCCCTTACAATCAGAGCTGGTCTACTTTGGATTTGATCTCAACAGACAGCCCCATGGTCCCAGAGGAGGTACCACTTCCAGGTGCTCTAATATGCCCATGATTTTAGGATCCCAGTAAGCCAGGAGCTTGGTAACACCAGAATTTCGGGGTCTCAGAAGAATGCTTGACTGCCAAGAACTCTGACACACCCAATCTCAGCATCACAGGATCCCAGACTCATAGAAACACAAAGAAAGTTGAACTCTGAGAAGTTCTGACTCAACTGGGATTACAGGAAGGACAGGATCCAATCAGATATATTGAGGGCAGGGAGCACTTGAGATAATCAGATGGCAGGAGGCAAGCTTAAGAACAGAAGCAAGAGAAACCAAGGTTACTTGGCATCATTAGAACTCAAATCTCCCCCAAAGCAAGTCCTGAATACACCATCACACCAGAAAAGCAAGATATGGATCTAAAGTCACTTCTCATGGTGATGATAGAGGATGATAAGAAGGACATAAATAACTCTCTTAAAGAAATACAGGAGAACACAGGTAAACAGGTAGAAGACTTTAAAGAGGAAACACAAAAATCCCTTAAAGAATTACATGAAATCATATACAAACAGGCAAAGGAATTGAACAAAACCATCAAGGATCTAAAACTGGAAGTAGAAACAATAAAGAAATCACAAAGGGAGACATNTCTGGAGATAGAAAACCTAGGAAAGAAGTCAGGAGCCATAGATGCAAGCATAACCAACAGAATACAAGAGATAGAAGAGAGAAACTCAGGTGCAGAAGATACCATAGAAAACATTGACACAACAATCAAAGACAATATAAAATACAAAAAGATCCTAACCCAAAACATCCAGGAAATCCAGGACATAATAAGAAGAGCAAACATAAGGATAATAGATGAGAATGAAGAGTTCCAACTTAAAGGGCCAGTAAATATCTTCAAATTATAGAAGAAAAATTTCCCAACCTAAAAAAAGAGATGCCCATGAACATACAATAAGCCTACAGAACTCCAAATAGTTTGGACCAGAGCAGAAATTCCTCCCATCACAAAATAATCAAAATACCAAATGCACAAAACAAAGAAAGAATATAAAAAGCAGTAAGGGAAAAAGGACAAGTAACACATGAAGGCAGACCTATCAGAAATATACCTGACTTCTCCCCCAGAGACTACGAAAGCCAGAAGATCCTGGGCAGATGTCATATAGACCCTAAGAGAACACAAATGCCAGCTCAGGCTACTATACCCAGCAAAGCTCACAATTACCTTAGATGGAGAAACCAAGGTATTCCATAACACAACCAAATTTACACAATATCTTTGCACAGATCCAGCATTTCAGAGGATAACAAAGAGAAAATTCCAACACAAGCAGGGACTCTACACTGTACAAAATGCAAGAAAGTAATCTTTCAACAAACCTAAAGGAAGATAGCCACATGAACAAAATTAAAACTCTAACAAAAAATAACAGTAAGAAACAATGACTTTTCCTTAATATCTCGTAATATCAATGGAATAAATTCCCCAATAATAGACTAACAGACAGGTTAAGTGAATAGGACAAAACATTTTGCTCCATATAGGAAGAACACCACAGTGACAAAGACAGACATTATCTTAGAGTAAAAGACTGGAAAACAAATTTCCAAGCAAGTGGTCCCAAGAAACAACGATGGAAAGATCTCCCATTCTCATGGATTGGCAGGATTAATATAGTAAAAATGGCTATCTTGCCAAAAGCAAACGACAGATTTAATGTAATCCCCATCAAAATTCCAACTCAATTCTTCCCTGATTTAGAAGGAGCAATTTTCAAATTCATCTGGAATAACAAAAAGCCTAGCATAGCAAAAACTATTCTCAACAATAAAAAAGCCTCTGGTGGAATCACCATCCCAAACCTCAAGCTGTACTACAGAGTCACTGTGGTAAAAACTGCATGGTACTATAACAGAGACACATAGGTAGATCAATGGAATAGACTTGACGACCAAGTAATGAACCCACACTCCTATGGTCACTTGATCTTTTACAAAGGAGCTAAAACCATTAAGTGGAAAAAAGGACAGCATTTTCAACAAATGATGCTGTCTCAACTTGCAGTTAACATGTAGAAGAATGCAAATTGATCCATTCTAATCTCCTTGTGCAAAGCTAAAGTCTAAGTGGATCAAGGAACTCCACATAAAACCAGACACAGTGAAACTCACAAAGGAGAAAGTGGGGAAGAGCCTCAAAGATATGGGCACAGGGGAAAAATTCCTGAACAGAACAGCAATGACTTGTGCTACAAGAACCTCATAAATTTGCAAAGCTTCTTTAAGGCAAAGGGCACTATTTATAAGACAAAATAGNAATCCCTTAAAGAATTACATGAAATCATATACAAACAGGCAAAGGAATTGAACAAAACCATCAAGGATCTAAAACTGGAAGTAGAAACAATAAAGAAATCACAAAGGGAGACATNTCTGGAGATAGAAAACCTAGGAAAGAAGTCAGGAGCCATAGATGCAAGCATAACCAACAGAATACAAGAGATAGAAGAGAGAAACTCAGGTGCAGAAGATACCATAGAAAACATTGACACAACAATCAAAGACAATATAAAATACAAAAAGATCCTAACCCAAAACATCCAGGAAATCCAGGACATAATAAGAAGAGCAAACATAAGGATAATAGATGAGAATGAAGAGTTCCAACTTAAAGGGCCAGTAAATATCTTCAAATTATAGAAGAAAAATTTCCCAACCTAAAAAAAGAGATGCCCATGAACATACAATAAGCCTACAGAACTCCAAATAGTTTGGACCAGAGCAGAAATTCCTCCCATCACAAAATAATCAAAATACCAAATGCACAAAACAAAGAAAGAATATAAAAAGCAGTAAGGGAAAAAGGACAAGTAACACATGAAGGCAGACCTATCAGAAATATACCTGACTTCTCCCCCAGAGACTACGAAAGCCAGAAGATCCTGGGCAGATGTCATATAGACCCTAAGAGAACACAAATGCCAGCTCAGGCTACTATACCCAGCAAAGCTCACAATTACCTTAGATGGAGAAACCAAGGTATTCCATAACACAACCAAATTTACACAATATCTTTGCACAGATCCAGCATTTCAGAGGATAACAAAGAGAAAATTCCAACACAAGCAGGGACTCTACACTGTACAAAATGCAAGAAAGTAATCTTTCAACAAACCTAAAGGAAGATAGCCACATGAACAAAATTAAAACTCTAACAAAAAATAACAGTAAGAAACAATGACTTTTCCTTAATATCTCGTAATATCAATGGAATAAATTCCCCAATAATAGACTAACAGACAGGTTAAGTGAATAGGACAAAACATTTTGCTCCATATAGGAAGAACACCACAGTGACAAAGACAGACATTATCTTAGAGTAAAAGACTGGAAAACAAATTTCCAAGCAAGTGGTCCCAAGAAACAACGATGGAAAGATCTCCCATTCTCATGGATTGGCAGGATTAATATAGTAAAAATGGCTATCTTGCCAAAAGCAAACGACAGATTTAATGTAATCCCCATCAAAATTCCAACTCAATTCTTCCCTGATTTAGAAGGAGCAATTTTCAAATTCATCTGGAATAACAAAAAGCCTAGCATAGCAAAAACTATTCTCAACAATAAAAAAGCCTCTGGTGGAATCACCATCCCAAACCTCAAGCTGTACTACAGAGTCACTGTGGTAAAAACTGCATGGTACTATAACAGAGACACATAGGTAGATCAATGGAATAGACTTGACGACCAAGTAATGAACCCACACTCCTATGGTCACTTGATCTTTTACAAAGGAGCTAAAACCATTAAGTGGAAAAAAGGACAGCATTTTCAACAAATGATGCTGTCTCAACTTGCAGTTAACATGTAGAAGAATGCAAATTGATCCATTCTAATCTCCTTGTGCAAAGCTAAAGTCTAAGTGGATCAAGGAACTCCACATAAAACCAGACACAGTGAAACTCACAAAGGAGAAAGTGGGGAAGAGCCTCAAAGATATGGGCACAGGGGAAAAATTCCTGAACAGAACAGCAATGACTTGTGCTACAAGAACCTCATAAATTTGCAAAGCTTCTTTAAGGCAAAGGGCACTATTTATAAGACAAAATAGTAACCACCAGATTGGGAAAAGATCTTTACCAATCCTAAATCTGATAGGGTTATAATATTCAATATATATAAAGAACCCAAGAAGTTGGACTCCAGAAAACCAAATAACCCTATTAAAAGATGGGGTAGATAGTGAAGCAAAGAATTCTCAACTGAGGAATTCTGAATGTCTGAGAAGCACCTAAAAAATGTTCAAAATCCTTAATCATCAGGGAAATGCAAATCAAACAACCCTAGGGTTCTACCTTACAACTGTCAGAATGACTATGTTCAAAAATTCAAATGACAGCAGATGCTCGGAAGAATGTGGAGAAAGAGGAACACTCCTCCATTACTTGTATGACTGCAAGCTGGTACAACCACTCTGGAAATCAATTTGGCAGTTTCTCAGAATATTGGACGTAGTACTGCTGGAAGTTCCAGCAATACCACTCCTGGGCATACACGCAGTAAATGTTCCAACTTGTAATAAGGACACATCATCCAGTGTGTTCATGGCAGCTCTATTTATAATATCAAGAAGCTGGAAATAACCCAGATGCCCTTCAACAGAGGAATGGATACAGAAAATATGGTACATTTACACAATAGAGTAATACTCGGCTATTAAAAACAATGAATTCATGAAATTCTTAGACAAATGGATGGCTCTGGAGGATATCATCCTAAGTGAGGTAATACAATCACAAAAGAACACACATGATATGTACTCACTGATAAGTGGATATTAGCCCAGAATCTCACAATACTCAAGATACAATTTTCAAAACACATGAAACTCAAGAAAAAGGAAGACCAAATAGTGGATACTTTTATCCTTCTTAGAAGCGGGAATAAAGTACCCATGGAAGGAGTTACAGAGACAAAGTTTGGAGCAGAGACTGAAAAGATGACTATCCAGAAACTGCCCCACTTGGGGATCCACTCCATAAACAACCACCAAACCAGACACTATTGCAGATGCCAACAAGAGCTTGCTGACAGGAGCCTGATAAAGTCATCTCCTGAGAGGTTCTGCCAGTGCCTGACTAGTACAAAAATAGATGCTCACAGTCATTCATTGGACTGAGCTCAGGGTCTCCAATGAAGGAGCTAGAGAAAGTACCCAAGGAGCTGAAGAGGTTTTCAGCCCCCTAGGAGGACCAACAATATGAACTAACCAGAACTCCCAGAGCTTCCTGGGACTAAACCACAAATCAAATGAAACACAAGGAGGGACATGTGGCTCTTACTGCATATGTAGCAGAGGATGGCCTATTTGGTCATCAATGGATGGAGAGGTCCTTGGTCCTCTGAAGGTTCTATGCCCTAGTATAGGGGAATACCTGGGCCAGGAACCTGGAGTGGGTGGGTTGGGGAGCAGGGGGAGGGGGTGAGTGTGGAGTATTTTCAGAGGGGAAACTTGAAAAGTGAATAACACTTGAAGTGTAAGTAAAGAACACAGTAAATAAACATGAAAAAACTAAATCAAACATTTAGCATGAAGAATGCTTCAATCTGATGAACTGGTTTGATGTTCTGATAGATAATCTTCACTTTCATCTTGGTTTAATATGGAATCAACTAAAAGATGTGGGATTATGGGCATTTTTAGGGATGTTTGTCTATCTCTTTCCCATATCTTACAGTGATAGTACTTTCATAGACATGATTTTATTTAATTTATTCACCTTGCATTTTTAAAGAGATTAAATCCTTAGAGAACTAAGTTACTATATAAACTAAAAGATTATTAGTGAATTCATAGCTCAGGATAAAGAAAATGAAAAGTTAATTCTATGACAGATTCTTTTCAGCTTAGAATGTCTGTGTGAGACATGTACTCAGCCCATGACCTTGAGCAAAATCCTTTCCTGAAGTATAGTCCTTTTAGATACCATAAAATTTAAAGTGCAGACCCTTGTCAGAGAGTACCAAGACTCAAGGGAATGTTTCTTTTAAATCTGTCTTGCTGTACTTATAACTGAGTATCAAAGCAAAAATGTAGTATAACCTGTGGTTTAATTTAGTTATATGCTTCAGATTAAACATAGCCTCCAGAAAGAATGGTGGCTGCTAAGACTTATCAAAGTGTCAGTATAGAGGCTGTAACTTTTCATCCACTTTCAGCATGAGATCAAAAGAATTTCTTAGATGAGTTAGGCATGAAGTAATCACAGGTTTGCTCCATCTTCGAACTGTGTAACTAGGAATACACAAAGGAAAGTTACTTTAATATGGGAAGTAGTAACTTACCCAGCAAGACCAAATTAAATATATGGTATACGCAAAGACTTTTGTCAAGGTGGAAGCTGCTGTGATAGGATGTAAAAAAGAGCTGCCAAAGGTTCTGTATCCATTCCTGGAAGTCAAGATATAGAGAAGGAGAGAATAGTGAGAGACAGGGCTCTGAGAAAGAGAGAAGAGTGGTTGAGAGTGGGCTGCCACAATTATTAGAATGTGATAAATGACCACAAGTTCCTATCAATTTTGGTAGCTATCATTTCTTGATATTATATGTTGAGGCTTCATTAGAAAATTCTTTGTTTATAGTGTTCTCCTTTCTAAAACACCGAAAAAAGTATTTACTGAAATATGATCTATAGGATACTTTTTTATTGATTTATATATTTCTGTATCCCTGTGTCTTCATGTCTGCTTGTCCAACAGTTGGAGTAGGACATGAGAATTGAAGTAATTAGAGGGTTAGCAGAAACTTTTTACTAGGCATATTTTATTTCTCTTGTCATTTCAGAGAAAAAAAATGATTTGAGAATATTTTAACACAATATAAATCTTTTTTTTTAGATTTTGTTTAGAAGCTTCTAAACTATAATACGAATTGTGTTTTGATTTTATTTACTTGAGGATATTTGTAATTGTCTATTATATGTTAATTTTAAATTGTATTAGCTTTTGTCTAGAGATAAAACATAAAATGCTAAATATATTGAGATATTCTATATGATATGTTGCACTATTTCATATAGTTTGGAGAAAATAGTTTCTTATTGAAAATATTTTATAAAGTATATTCTAATTAGAACTTTCACTTCTCCAACTCCTCTCATATCCTCCTATCTTTTCCACCTACCCAGATCTACACCCTTTCTTGCTTTCTCACTAGAAAACAGAGACTAAAATAAATAAATAATAATAATAATAATGATAATAATAAAAATAATAGACAAACATGGTCCATTTTCCCATCTTGCCGGGCACACCTTAAGCCCAGAAATCAAAATATCTACCACATCTTTACTGAGGTCCAGGTTACAGTCCACAACTTTACATGAATATCCTGGATCTTGCCTGCAAGGAAACCTTGTGCCACCTCATAGAGAAAATACCTGAGGAATGGTACTCCAAGGGAGTACCTAGAAAGCCAATAAAACAGACAACCAGCTGGCTAAAGGCAAGCACAAGAACACAACCAACAAAAGCCAGTGCAAAATGGAAACATCAGAACCTGGCACTACTACAACAACAAATGCTGGATACCAAAACACACCTAAAGAGCAAGACTATGATCTTCAATCTCGTATTATGAAAATGATAGTTTGGTAATGAGGAAATAAATAAATAACTTAAAGAAATACAAAATAATACAGTGAAAAGTGTACAGGACTTTAAAGAGGAAACAAATGAATCTTTTAAAGAAAAACAGGAAAATGCAAACAAAGAGGTAAAGGAAACTGATAAAAAAAAATTCATGAATTGAAATGGATATATAAGCAATAAAGAAAATACAAACAGAGGCAATACTGCAGATGGAAGACCCAGGAAAGAAATCAGGATCTACAGATGCAAGCATTAACAATATAATACCAGAGACAAAAGAGAGAATTTCAGACTAAATGATATACTAAAACATATCAATACATCAGTCAAAGTAAATGTCAAATAGTAAATTTCTAACACAAAACATTCAGGATATTCCATGACAAAAACTAACTGAAACATTATATTTTGAGTATCTAAACCTACAGGGTGTATTAGAAATAAAACTCCAATACAAGGAGTATAACTACACACACACACACACACACACAAAAAAAAAAAAAAAAAAAAAAAAAAAAAAACACAAGAAATTAAACATCAGCAAAAACAAAAGAGGAGAAACACACATACAAAAAATGTACAAAACCTAACATCAAAATATGAGGAACTACAATAATTGTTCACTAATATCTCTCAACATAAATGGACTTAATTCACCAATAAAAAGACACAGACTAACAGAATGGATGCATAGCAGGATCCTTCATTCTGCTGCATGCAAAAAACACACCTCAGAAACAAAGATAGATAGTACCTTAGAGTAAACAGATGAAAAATGATTTTCCAAGCTAACAGACTTAATAAATATGCCTGAGTGGAATTTTTTCTCTAATAAGTGAATTTTTATCCAAAATTAATCAAAATAGTCGGGGAAGCAAACTTCATACTCATCATAGGAAAAATCCACCAAGAAGACTTCATTTTTCCAATTTTTATTAGGAATTCATTTCATTTACATTTTAAATGCTATCCTAAAAGTCCCCTATACCCGCTCTCCCTCCCCCTCCCCTACTCACCCACTCCCCCTTCTTGGCCCTGGTGTTCCTCAATAATGGGGCATATAAAGATTGCAAGACCAAGGGGCCTCTCTTCCCAATGATGACTGACTAGACCATCTTCTGTTACATATGCAGCTAGAGACACGAGCTCTGGGGATGCTGGTGAATTCATATTGTTGTTCCACCTATAGGGTTGCAGACCCCTTCAGCTCTTGGGTACTTTCTCTAGCTCCTCNATTGGGGTCCCTGTGTTCAATCCAATAGCTGACTGTGAGCATCCACTTCTGTTTGCCAGGCACTGGCATAGCCTCACAAGAGACAGCTATATCAGGGTCCTTTCAGCAAAATCTAGCTGGTGTATGCAATAGTGTCTGCATTTGGTGGCTGATTATGGGATGGACCCCTAGGTGGGGCAGTTTTTGGATGGTCCATCCTTTCATCTCACCTCCAAACTTTTTCTCTGTAACCCCTTCCATGGGAGATTTGTTCCCAATAGTAGGAATGGGCAAAGTGTCCACATTTTGGACTTCCTTCTTCTTGAGTTTCATGTGTTTTACAAATTGTATCTTGGGTAGTCTAAGTATCAGGGCTAATATCCAATTATCAGTGAGTGCATATTATGTGAATTCTTTTATGATTGGGTTACCTCACTCAGGATGTTACCCTCCAGATCCAACCATTTGCTGAGGAACTTCATAAATTCATTGTTTTAATAGATGAGTAGTATTCCATTGTTTAAATATAACACATTTTCTGTATCCATTCCTTTGTTGAGGGACATCTGGGTTCTTTCNAGCTTCTGGCTATTATAAATAAGGCTGCGATGAACATAGTGGAGCATGTGTCCTTATTATCAGTTGGAATATATTCTGGATATATGCCCAGGAGAGGTATTGCTGGATCCTCTGGTAGTACTATGTCCAATATTCTGAGGAACCACTAGATTGATTACCAGAGTGGTTTTACAAGCTTGCAGTCCCACCAAAAATTGAGGAGTGTTCCTCTTTCTCCACATCCTTGCCAGCATCTGCTGTCACATGAATTTAAGATCTTAGCCATTATGATCAGTGTGAGGTGGAATCTCAAGGTTGTTTTGATTTGCATTTCCCTGATGATTAAGGATGTTGAACATTTTTTGAGGTATTTCTCAGCCATTCAATATTCCTCAGTTGAGAACTCTTTCTTTAGTTCTGTTCTCCATTTTTTAATGGTGTTATTTGGTCTTCTGGAGTCCATCTTCTTCAGTTCTTTATATATAATGGATATTAGTACCCCATCTGATTTAGGTTTGGTTAAGATCCTTCCCCAATCTGTTGGTGGCCCTTTTGTCTTATTGACAGTGTTTTTTGCCTTACAGAAGCTTTGCAATTTTATGAGCTCCTCTTTGTCAATTCTTGATCTTCCAGCACAAGCTTTTAAAATTCTATTCAGGAATTTTTCCCCTGTGCCTATATCTTCGAGGCTTTTCCCCACTTTCTCCTCTATAAGTTTTAGTGTCTCTGGTTTTATGTGGAGTTCCTTGATCCACTTAGTCTTGACCGTACTGCAAGGAGATAAGAGTGGATCAATTCTTATTCTTCTACATGATAACCACCAGTTGTGCCAGCACCATTTCTTGAAAATGCTGTCTTTTTTCCACTGGATGGTTTTAGCTCCCTTGTCAAAGATCAAGTGACCGTAGGTGTGTGGGTTCATTTCTGGGTCTTCAATTCCATTCCATTGGCCTACCTGTTTGGTGCTATACCAGAAACATGCAATTTTTATCACAATTGCTCTGTAGTACAGTTTTTGGTCAGACATATTGTTTCCCCCAGAGATTCTTTTATCACTGAGAAGAGTTTTTGCTATCCAAGGTTTTTGTTGTTGTTGTTGTTGTTGTTGTTGTTGTTGTTATTCTAGATGAATTTGCAAATTGCCCTTTCTAACCTGCTGAAGAATTGAGTTGGAATTTTGATAGGGATTGCATTGAATCTGTAGATTGCTTTCGGCAAGATAACCGTTTTCACAATGTTGATCCTGCCAATCTATGAGCATGGGAGATCTTTCCATCTTCTGAGATCTTCTTTGATTTCTTTCTTCAGAGACTTGAAGTTCTTATCATACAGATCTTTCACTTCCTTAGTTAGAGTCATGCCAAGGTATTTTATAATATTTGTGACTATTGTGGAGAGTGTTTTTTCCCTAATTTCTTTCTCATCCTGTTTATCCTTTATGTAGAGAAAGGCCATTGATTTGTTTGAGTTAATTTTATATCCAGCTACTTCAATGAATCTGTTTATCAGATTTAGGAGTTCTCTGGTGGAATTTTTTAGGGTCACTTATGTATACTATCATATCATGTGAAAATAATGATATTTAACTTCTTCCTTTCCAATTTGCATCCCCTTGATCTCCTTTTGTTGTCTAATTGCTCTGGCTAGGACTTCAAGTACTATATTGAATAGTTAGGGAGAAAGTGGGAAGCCTTGTCTAATCCCTGATTTTAATGGGATTGCTTCCAGCTTCTCTCCATTTAATTTGATGTTGGCTACTGGCTTGCTGTAGATTGCTGCTATTATGTTTAGGTATGGGCCATGAATTCCTGATCTTTGCAAGACTTTTATCATGAATGGGTTTTGAATTTTGTCAAATGCTTTCTCAGCATCTAATGAGATGATCATGTGGTTTTTGTCTTTGAGTTTGTTTATATAGTGGATTACATTGATGGATTTCCAAATATTAAACCATCCCTGCATCCCTGGAATGAAGCCTACTTGGTCATTATAGGTGATTGTTTTGATGTGTTCTTGGATTCGGTTTGCAAGTATTTTATTGAGTATTTTTGCATCGATATTCATAAGGGAAATTGGTCTGAAGTTCTCTTTTCTTTGCTGTGTCTTTACATGGTTTAGGTATGAAAGTAATTGTGGCTTTGTAGAATGAATTGGGGAGAATAACTTCTGTTTCTATTTTGTGAAATAGTTTGAGAAGAACTGGAATTAGGTCTTCTTTGAAGGTCTGATAAAACTCTGCACTAAAACCATCTGGTCCTGGGCTTTTTTTGGTTGGGAGACTATTAATGACAGCTTCTATTTCTCTAGGTGATATAGGAATGTTTAGGTCATTAATCTGATCCTGATTTAACTGTGGTAGCTTGTATCTGTCTAGAAATTTTTCCATTTCATCCAGGTTCTCCAGTTTTGTTGAGTAATAACTTTTGTAGAAGGATCTGATGATGCTTTGGATTTCTGCTTGTTATGTCTCACTTTTCATATCTGATTTTGTTAATTAGGATGCTGTCCCTGTGCCCTATAGTGGGTCTGGCTAAGGGTTTATATATTTTGTTGATTTTCTCAAAGAACCAGTTCCTGGATTGGTTGATTCTTTGAATAGTTCTTTTTGTATCTACTTGGGTGATTTCACCCCTGAGTTTGATTATTTCCTGCTGTACAGTCCCTTTGGGAGAATTTGCTTCCTTTTGTTCTAGAGCTTTTAGTTGTGATGTCAAGCCTGTATTGTATGCTCTCTCTAGTTTCTTTTTGGAGGCACTCAGAGCTATGAGTTTCCCTCTCAGGAATGCTTTCATTGTGTCCAATAAGTTTGGGTATGTTGTTACTTTATTTTCATTAAACTCTAAAAAGTCTTTAATTTCTTTCTTTATTTCTTCCTTGACCAAGGTATCATTGAGGAGAGTGTTGGTCACTTTCCAAATGAATGTTGGCTTTATAAGATTTATGTTTTTATTGAAGATCAGCCTTAGACCGTGGTGATCTGATAGGATGCATGTGGCAATTTCATTATTTTTGAATCTGTTGAGACCTGTTTGTGACCAATTATATGGTCAGTTATGGAGTAGGAACCATAAGGTGCTGAGAAGAAAGTATATCCATTTGTTTTAGGATAAAATGTTCTATAGATATCTGTTATAGGCTCACAGTAACAGACAACCAGGGTGAATCCCCAACATGGGAGACCATTAGGGTGCTGCACGCTGAGGACCACTGGCAGACATGATGAGGCTTTGACAAGTGAACACATCAAAGTATAGGTAGTACAATGGGATTTTGAATGAAGGTGGAATATTTGGTTCAATAGAACAATGGGAGTTTCTGATTTATGCAGAATTTCAGGGTAGGGTAAGCTCCTTCATATGCTAGTAGATACAAGACTTTCATAAGATTAAAGGTGGAATTCAAGGTTGTCTTCATCTTGCTCACAGCTTTAAGGCAGAGAATGACTGCAAGGCTTTCAGCCTGCCTTATCAATTCTTTTTCCAGGAAGGGAGTTGGCAGGTGTGTGTTGATGTGGGCATGTCTAAAAGACAGAGAGAGGCAGCTAGAGGCTCTGTGATTTAACATTTTTCAATATCTTTTTTGTTTAATTGGTTTTGCTAATATAAAGGAAAGAGTTGAGGTTAATGGTTAGCTTGAGAACAAAAATGAATACATGACTGAGCAGAGTAATGACATTTTGACCTAATGGGACAAGAATCCACTGATGATGATATAGTGAACTACTTCATCTTATGTTTAGAATTTACTACATGATATGTTATTGCATCATGATGCAGACAACAGTCTATCTCAAGTCTCGAGCTTTACAATACTTCTGCATAACTGTGAATCAGAAAACTAGGGTTCATCTGAAAAGGTCTCTTGCCCACTCACAACTTCCTTTTCCCTTCTTTTTTCCATTTTATTTTGTTCTAAAAAGATACTTTTCCTTAGCTTTTGTGATAGGCATTTAGTTCAATCTCATTCAAAGCTTGAGGACATAAAGATAAGTCACTACCTCAAACCTTCAGTGACTATGAATAATTCCAGTCGTGTGTGTGTGTGTGTGTGTGTGTGTGTGTGTGTGTGTGTGTGTTCATGCATGTGTGCATGTGAACATAGAGGCCACAGGTGGAGTTTATGTATCTTTCCTCTAACACTGTGCACATTGAGCCAAGGTCTATTGTGGAATGTGGTTAATATTTTCAATTTGACTACACTGGCTAACAAGATATCCCATGTGTCCTACCTTGTCAGTGCTGTACTCAAACTGCATTATTATGCCCAGCTTTTACATGAGGGCTAGGCATCCACACTGAGGTCTTCACCACACTTAAAAACTGGGCTATCATTCCATCCTTCATTAGTAATCTGATTGTATTAACAAGGCTGATTCTCTTGAGTGACAATGAAATACACAACTTTTGGGGCCCCTTGAAGAACCATAATAAAAGCAAGTTTCAGTTATGTCACTCTTCACCAGAATTGTTTAACTAACATATCTCATGCCTCTGGCTCCTATTCCCTCTTTACTTAGTCATAAAATCCATATCAGTGCCTCTGAAAGGAGCTTGAGTCACTGAGCCCATTTATTTGTTCCTCTTCTTAATACATACCATTCAAATCGTTTTTCTCAGTGTTTCACCAATGCAAGTTTCTTTAACTGGCATAAGGAAACAGTGTCCTAGAATATATAAGACATCAAGCTGGGACTTAAAGCCCTGACATATCAGTTACACTTTGAATTAAGGATCAGCTGGAAGGGAAGGAAATTTGTCCTATCCCATGAGGATGACATTTAAAGGAACCACATCGAATATGATGTCACAAATAGACCAATGCTATGTGATTCTACTGGATATCTGAACCAATGTAATTCTTAGAAACGGGGCAGAATGGTGCCATTATAGACCTGAACTAAATGTTAAATTAGAAAAGTGGGGAAAAAAGTGTTTTTTTTTGTTTTTGAGGTTTTAGATATTTAAAGAAGCAGATAAATTGAATTTTGAAAAACAACTATCCACCAATCAAAAGAAAATTGCATGATGTTAATTACCTGAAACATTTGTCAAAACAATCATTTAGAAGATTAAATACCAATGATAAGAGAATAAGGCAATGGCACCAACCATGAAAGGGAAATACATACTTGAAGATCAAAATGCTCTGGGAATATGTGAGTCAGTGTAACAAAAATAACAAAAGAAAATTTGAAGGACAACAAATGGTGGGTTAAATGCTGCACATTTAACATCCCACATTATGTAGTTCAAATTGCTAAACCCTAATGAAAATGTGAAATATTTCAGTTTGTATTTTAATTGAGCAGTAATTTATAAAGTGTCCATCAGCTTCTGAATGTTCTGCTAGATACAGACAATACTAAGACTCAGTCTCTGTTCTCGTATCTCATAAAATTCATCATAGTTAGGAGATAGTTAAGGAAACAAG
This sequence comes from Mus pahari, assembly GCF_900095145.1. Lineage (NCBI taxonomy): Eukaryota > Metazoa > Chordata > Mammalia > Rodentia > Muridae > Mus > Mus pahari. Next base: position 89,472,418 of record NC_034594.1, read on the forward strand.
CTACTGAAATGCTAATTTGACAATCCTTAAGAAGATGTATGTGAAATCTGACAGAACAATTATTGTGGCTGTCAGTGTCACTAAAATTGCCAAATCATTACGACAAACTTCATTTTTTGATGAATTCACAAACTTCTGTATGTGTGAGCATTCTTCAAAAAACTACATATTGACATAGTGGAATATCATGGACTGTGGAATTTTTCTCCAGTGAAATGTAACCTATTGTTCTCAGGGAGAATGCCAGGGAAGTAAAAGTAAATTGTGAATTTGGATTTAAGTGTAAGTAAGTTGTGCATTTGAATTTGAACTCAGATCCTCATGTTTGCACAACAAGGGTTGTGACCTATTCATCAATCTCTACAACCTGTAAAATTAATTTTTAATGTTGGATAGTAAAAATCCTCTTATGTAAAATAAACAGGTGTTTCACCAATAGGTTTGCTTTGTCTAAGACTGTTTCTATTAGAGTTTCAATACTGCCACAGAGCATCATGATTTCACATACAAATTCACCAATACCCAGTAGGGCATGAAAAGGCATTTCTTCTAAAGCCTTGTTTAAAGAATGCGGAAACACTTTTCTGGAAGTCACTCAGTGGTCTTTTCTTGCTTGTCATTTGCCCCAAGTGTCCTGAATGATAATGCCTTAATCACAGTAACATATATATATATATATATATATATATATATATATATATA